>NC_042998.1:171572274-171719774 GCF_006345805.1 Octopus sinensis
ATCGTGAATAGCACCAACGTATATTAATAAAGTTCCTATTTATGTGACTGATGTTATTAGCTGCCAACGACTGCCAAAAGTCAGCCAAAGGCCGAGACTTTCGTGCATGGCATTCATCAAAATTTTATAACTTTCCAACCAATTAAAGAAAATGCATTCCTATACAGTCTTCTTATCATTATTACTTACGCGTATATATAATCAATTTTATATATATATATATATATGTGTGTGTGTGTGTGTGTGTGCGTGCGTGTGTGTGTGTTTACTTAGTTTCATATACTTTAAATATTTACATTTTCTTTAAATACGTAAAGTACCTTTTCAGCTATGGCAAGATATATTTTCAAAATAATCTTTTCATATTTTCTTTTGTACTGTGTTTTAGATATTTTCATAATGATTCTACTTCATTATTGTTACACTCTGTAATTATGTTTAATGCCGCTTCACATAATGAACAATGAATTTATAGAACTACCTTTATCTCTTAAATAGTTTATCAAGAGAGTTCTGAATATATTGAACAGTAGGCAAAACAATGAGAAATAATTGTATTAAAATGGCTCACTGCGATAAATGGAAAGTTTCAGTATGTGTGCGTTGGAGTATGAGTGTTAGTTTTACCTGAAGACAGTCAATAAAATTAATTGAAAGAAAAGAAAAGAAAAGAATGCATAGAAATGCAACAGATGGTTTTTTTTTTTGATTCGCAGTTAATTTTAGAAGTGAGGGGTGGATCGTTTAGAGAAATAAAAAAAAATTAACGAAGACCTAACTGTATGCCTGTAAGCTTGATTCATTGAAATGCAATACTTTTTTTTTTAATAAAATGACTATATTCTCGTCAAAGCGCTCTGTGTGAATTTAAGCGTTTTCTTTCGTGAAAATAATATCTGCACAACTTAATGTGAATTAAACAACGAATTTGAATAATACTTATCATGGCAACGTAATTTATTTCTTTCCTGTCGCCAAGGATTTGCAATGGTCCGTCATTAACAGATAGACTCAAATATTATCCCCATATGCTTTTATTCTGATCCATATATGATGGTTCTAACCATAATGCTTCACGAAAGGATCAAATTATCTGCTTCTACTCCGTTTATGGTAGAAGATTCCATTACCTGAATAATAAAGGAAAACCGGTTATCATATATCATGTATAGTTTCCTAGCAGGTTAAATGAAGGATTGCGTGTGCTTTCTTTCAATATTAATATGCAGTATCCATTTAACCATTGACAAAGTTAGAGGAACATTTTACTTTTAGAAATTCCTTCTGTTGCTACTTCATTATCCGTAAATTGTAAAACATGCCTTTTCATTACTTGAAGTCAACATCTTTACTTGAGTATTAATAATTTACCAGCTATTTTGACTAGATAAATTATAAACAAACGAGTTAGCAAATAAAGAATACCGCAGAGGGAAGACTGGAAGATTAATATGTGGATAGTAATGATCATTCTATTAAATATTAAAATTAAAACAAGTATTGGTTCGAAGTCGTTGCAGTTAGCAGTGGGATGCAATGTGTAATTAACGTGATTCATGTATTTGCATCGTTTATACGTCCCTTTAATCAAGGATACAATATTCGGGGTTTTGTCTAAAGAAAGAATTAACAAGTAACTCTTGACTGTTTAGTACATTTGTGAATTAGTTTCAGCTCTAGAACACTACGAAACTGCTAACAACGATAGAGAAAATGGAGAAAGAAAACGAGCAAATAAAAATCACTCATTCCAACGCTGTCGTTTGTTATTCTTAGCTTTTGGTTCACAAGCTTGCAATGATTGGCCTGACAAATGATCATAGGCGTTTCACATTTTTTTTCAGACATAATGCACATTATCCAAAGTATCCTTCAATGAATCTCTATGTCTTTGGTGGCGTATAATTTAAGGGAGATTTGGTTGCCTTTTTTTTTATCAGGTCGAGCAAACGTATAAAGCCTCCACACATTAGAGTTGCAAACTGACATTTCAGTGGGTTGTGACATAGAATGGTGTGGTGACACGTCATTAACATCGATTTTTATAATAATAATAATAATTCTTTAAAAAAGTTTGTTCGACTAGAGCACATTAAAAATTTATTCTGCAATTGTAGATTTAATCCTTACGAAATTAGGATCAAGGACAGTGCGCTCATTCTGTTTGAAACGACATTCTTGTGTGACTGGATTCAGATCTCTTTTTTTTTAATCAAGGCAAAATTTATGTTTCATCTGGCTCCACTGGCAGAATTGTAGATTGCAATCAGCAAAAAAGTTCCGCTTGATAAAGCCATGAACAAAAAGCAATATCGTTGTCATCGAATTTCATGCTTACAATCGTGATTGATTTCATTGTTTACACTTTTTTTTCTAATTGCTCAATTTACATTTATAATTTATGCGCAGAGTCAAAAGCTTATATCTTTAGTTCAGTTCCGTTAATGAAAAAAAAAAGAAAAAACGAAACTAAAATAGTCATTAGAAAATTATAATTTTCATCCTCAATTGAATATTACTTTCGTATGTGTGTTGGGGTGGGATGCTAAAATTAATCAAGCATTTTCTAAGGTTCCAGGACGTAGAAAAAATTGGGAAACCACTGGCATAGAGGCTCCATCATTGGCTCGTGACAGGTGCTGGTTGTGTATTTGTGTGTTTTCTCACTTTGTTATATTTAGTTCACATTGGCTTTGTTCTCTAACATACTAGAGGAGCAGCATAAAGAGTTCATTAAGAACGTTATGGACGTTAGTTGAAATCTTACATGATTTATGTATGACAGAAAAATTCTTTTAACAAATTATATAGCTGCACAAAAGATAAGGAAGGACTTCGTGATAATGCACCACAAGGTGACTTAAAATTAACGTTTAATTTGGTGGTTTAAAAAACTGATCTCGTTTAATTTTCTTGTGGAATACGTGACTTTATGATATTTATGAAAGTACTTTCGGATAACTTGAGTATATTTTGTTGGTATGTACTCATCATTCCATTATAAATAAATTTATATTTAAAAAATATGACTTCGTGTACAGACTCTGTATTTATAGTGAAAGGAAATAAGATTGTATAGCGCTTATGTTATAAAGCAGGATTTATTATTTGAAACGATTCTCAACCAGTATGGAGGCCAGGTGAGAAACAGTCGAAATTCTTCTTGTAATTAATCTACGCCATGCTCGGGTCATTCTTTCACATTTAACAGTCTTTGATTTTGATTTTGTTGATAAGTAATTGATCTTTCCAGCAATATAAACTTTAGCAGCATTTCTATTCTTTTGCAAGTGAGATGTTTTTTTGTTTGTTTTCTAAGTGATCATTTATTCTTTTTGAAGTTAAGGTTTCACACAATGTAGTGTACATGTATGTTTCTTGAGATTGTTGTTATTTTAACATTGGGAATTAAAATGGTTTTCCTTGCAGTTGACAAAAATAACTGCCGCACAAGTACTGGGATTAATATAATCGATTGTTCCTTCATCTCCTCACAGAAAATTTTGATTTATGCTTGGCAGAATCGTTAGAGGATCAGGCAAAATACCTTCCGGTATTTCTTCCGACTCTTTACATTCTGAATTCAAATCCCGCCGAGGTCAATATTGCCTTTTATCCTTTCGGGGTTAAAGGTACCAGTTAAGTAAAAGGTCGATGGTATCGAATAAAACCCTCTCCTCAAACTTGCTGGCCTTGTGCCTGAACCAGAAACTAATAGAATCGTTCACACGCTGGAAAGAATGCTTAACAGCATTTCTTCCGGCTCTTTAAATTCTGAGATCAAATCCCGTCGAGGTCGACTTCGCTTTTCATCCTTTTGGGGTCAGTAAAATAACGTATCAGTTGAGCACAGGAGTCTATATAATTGACTTACTCTCCCACCTTTTAAAATTACTGGCTTTGTGCCAAAATTAGAAAGATTTTAAGGCGGCAAACTGGCAGAAACTTTAGCTCGCGAACAAACTGCTTGGCAGCATTTCTTTCGGCTCTTTACGTTCTCAGTTCAAGTTCTGCCGAGTCCTAATTTATCTTTTATCTTTTGGTGGTCAATAAAATAAGTATCAGTCAAACAATGAACTCGATGATATCGACTTACCTTTCCCATAAAATCGCTGGACTTGTGCCAAACATTTGAAACTATTATTATTGTTGTTGCTGTTGTCGTCGTCGTCGTCGTCGTTGTTGTTGTTGTTGTTGTTGTAGTTGTTATGAGTGAGGAATTAATTTTCACTTTAAGTATTTTTTCAAACTGGGATTATCATTGAACATTTTGGAATGTGTACTTGTGCCATTGTTGCATAACAAAGTCAGCTTTTTAAAAAATAGTATTTTAATTCTAATTAACCAACTGGAAGCCTGTAATGATTTATTAACTGAGAAAACCAGCCACAAAAGAAATTATAAGAAACAGAGCAAAACAGCTACCAACAGAATGTAAAAGCTATTGATGGATAAAGCATGCAAGCAAATTGCAGACCAAAAAAAAAAACATTTCAACAAAAGACATAACATAATAGACAACTAGCTTAACAACATCACCATCATCACCAACAGCAGTAGCAGCCGTTCAAGAATTTGGCCTGGAGATCTTCATTTCCAGCGACTTAGAGGGCCAGTGGTATCGGGCGTCATCGAAGAGCCCTCGACTACAACAAGACGACCAAATTTTTTTTTCCCAAGGTCTGGGATCTCCCGCCCCTAAGCCCTAGACCATCACCTAATCACCCTTACCCGTCTTGTTGCTTAACAACAACAACAGCAGTAGCACTACTACAAACAACAGCTGTACACACATACTTTGTCCAATCAGTGATGTGCCATCATTTGCAATTGTTCTTTCGAACTAGACAAGCATAGGTGTGAAACATTTTACTGAAAGAGCTATTGAATGAAGTATTTTATTCGCAAGATAGGCATCAACCTGTTATAATCCACCACTGAGTTGTTCAAGAATAAAGAATGTGCTTTGCCGAGGCCACGGGAGCTTCCCTAGTTTCATCTAATGAAATTTACAGACAGTGCTACTGATACATGAAATGAAATCTACTTTATTGGGAGGAAATGTATAGCATCATATAAACTTAGATAAACTTAGATATGTTTCGACCAAAGATTGGTCCAGGCCATGTCTAACTTAATAGCACCACCTGATAGGATTATCTAAATCCTGTTTAAGTCAAGTCTTGTTTATGGTCCATTCAAGTAGTGAGTTTTTGTTGGGTGAGTTGTATCCAATTATGGGTGGCTTATCTGGTATTCTTTGAAGGAATCTATCCAGACTCCGTTTAAAGTTGATGGAATCCTTTTCCTCTTTGATCTCTTTCGGGACAATGTTAAATAGGGCATATATATTTTTAAAACAGAGAATGCACTGAAAATTCAAGCCCAAATTGCTCGAAACAAACTTGCCCATAAGCTTGTATCAATTTCGGGGAAGAAAAACCACAACGATCGATGTCAGGGATACTAGAGGCAGTATTGTCCCCTCGCTTGTAACCCCTTTTGTGACATAATATAGGCTGGTGGTCGGTGATATGTGACTTGTCCCTCTATCATTCTTTATCCTCTGAAGGCCTGGCGTAAAACAGTTCCCCTCTCTACTACATCCCTACTTAGTCAAAGAGGAATTTTATGTCTTGTGAGTTACTTAGCGACATCACTAGTGCTGGTACCATGAAAACAAAAGCACTCAGTACCCTGTAAAATAGTTGATGTTAGAAAGGACATCATACCAAAAACAGACAATGAAGTTTGATGTAGTCCTTCAGCTCATCAGATCCTGTCAAACCATTCAATCCATATTGGCGTGGAAGATAGGCATCAAATGATGATGATGATGATGCATTTACACACACACACGCACACACACACAATGTGTGCATGTATATACAGACACACACATATAACGCGTGCATATATGTACATACACACATATTTATAAGCGCACATGTACGCATGTTTAACAATGCATGCCATTGTATGACAAAAATGGCAATTTTGAGTTTATAAATTGATGTTACTGTACGAATGTTGAATGACAATTCATAAGTCAGCTATAAAATTAAAACATCAGAAGACTGTTGAATTAAATGATTATGGCAGTTACTAATGTACATTTCATTTGTTTTATCAATTTACTTTTTTCTTTTGTTGTTGGTAGGAATTTTTCTTGTATTCCTCTTTGTACAGGAATATCATGTAAAGAAAAACAGATATATATATATTGCTATTTGCTTTGATTATATTGACTTCATATATTCTAGTCGAATAAAATATGTAAAATGTTCTCAAGGGTATTTTCTTATATGTTACTATTTTGAGAAATATTCTAAGAACGGAGTATTCTTACTCTTTTACTCTTTTACTTGTTTCAGTCATTTAACTGTGGCCATGCTGGAGCACCGCCTTTAGTCGAGCAAATCGACCCCAGGACTTATTCTTTGTAAGCCTAGTACTTAGTCTATCGGTCTCTTATGCCGAACCGCTAAGTTACGAGAACGTAAGCACACCACCATCGATTGTCAATCGATTTGGGGGGGGGGGACAAACACAAACACACAAACATATACACAAATATATATATATATACACGACGGGCTTCCTTCAGTTTCCGTCTACCAAATCCACTCACAAGGCATTGGTCGGCCCGAGGCTATAATAGAAGACACTTGCCCAAGGTGCCACGCAGTGGGACTGAACCCGGAACCATGTGGCTGGTAAGCAAGCTACTTACCACACAGCCACTCCTACGCCTACTTAGAGAATTAATTTGATACAATAGTAACTTGAATTTGAAAGAAGTAGATGTAAATACTTTAAGATTGAATATATATGAGAATAGTAGCAATCCAAGGAGTAACCAAGATGTTAGTAAACAAAGAATTAGAAACATTAAATGTCATATAGGTGTATACTCTTTACTCTCTCTTTTACTCTTTTTCAGTCATTTGACTGCGGCCATGCTGGAGCACCGCCTTTAATCGAGCAACACAACCCCGGGACTTATTAACACACCAGCATCGGTTGTCAAGCAATGCTAGGTGGACAAACACAGACACACACACGCATATATATATACATATATACGACGGGCTTCTTTCAGTTTCCGCAATATAAAAAATTAATACTTCAGCGTCTAAATTTTTTTTTTTACATTATAAAACCTAGAATAATAAATATATAAAAATATAAAAATACGTATATATAAGAAACATATAAATGCATAAGGTATAGATAAAAGCTCATCGATTAAGAATTTTTTACGATTAAAAGTTACTTTTTAAGATAAAGGGAAACTTTTTAAGAAAAGCCGGTGTCCAAGCAAAAAAAAAACAACATATTTACAGTCCCTATGGCCATTCCAGGGGTTCATCAACGTAGTCAATGCACGAGGGTGCCTTACGGTAATGACTTCATCACGGGAAAATAATAACACCACATAACCAAAACGAGACTTCCCTTACGTATTTTTATATTTTTATAAATCCCAATATAATAAATAATAACAATAATAAAACTGATAACTACTACCAACCAAATGACAGCAAACATTTTTTAGACCGATTGGAGAGAAACAGGGACACACGTGGAAATAAAACTTACAGGAGAAACTCAAAGTAATAAGTTTATCAAAGAAAACCCTCTCTGCAACAAAAATCAGTATACTAGCTAATGGATTATGGTTTACCCCAATCCCACGAAGATCTAATCATAATGAAATTAAAGACAATATTTCGAAATTTCGCAGAAAGCTACGACTCACAAAAGCACTCACTGACTACATGCATACCTATATATATATATAAAGGGAAAGTTTGCGAAAATAAACAAAAGACGAAGGCAGGTGGGGTACAAACAAACAAATGTATTAGTATAGCGCTCAGGAATAGAAAAAGTCTTTTACGTTTCGAGCCTACGCTCTTCGACAGAAAGATACACAGATACATACATATATTTATATACATACATATATTCGGCCAATATATTTGGCTGAGCACTCCACAGACATGTGTACCCTTAATGTAGTTATCAGGGAGGTTCAGCATGACAGAGAGTGTGATAAGGCTGGCCCTTTGAAATACAGGTACAAATCATTTTTGCTAGCTGAGTGGACTGGGGCAACTTGAAATAAAGTGTCTTGCTCAAGATTGAACTCATGACCTAATGATCATGGGCGAAATACACTAACCACTAAGCCACGCACCTTCACTATTTTTTGACATGATTCCTGCAAATAGAAAGATAACTTGAGTAGTTTCTTCTCATGTTTTTTGTGCCCCTCACCACCGGAAGCATGGCATTAACATAACTTGTCAAACTGTTAAGGAATGAACTGTTTAATAAAAATAGACACACATATTTAATGGCACAGAAAAGGACATTTGTTTAAAATTTAGATATCTCTAAGATGCCATTAGCATGATAAATAATATCATATTTCATGAAACAATAAAAAGCTAATATAAAATATGTAATGAGAGATAAACGATATTGGTAATATTGTATTCCTATATTCCCAGCATATGCAAGATAAACTCTAAACATGTTTTAGCTTCCATATTTATGAACAAATATCAAAGTTTGCTGTTTATTTATTTGATATATATATGCATGTATATATATATATATATATATATATTATATATATATATACGCATATATATATATATATATACACGCATATATATATATATATATATATATATATATACACGCATATATATATATATACGCATATATATATATATATACACGCATATATATATATATATATATAATATATACACGCATATATTATATATATATATATATATTATATTATATATATTATACACGCATATATATATATATATATACACTCATATATATATATATATATAATATATATATATATATATATATATTACACGCATATATATATATATATATATACACGCATATATATATATATATCATTGGCATTTAATGTCTGCTTTCCATGCTGGGTTTCCCACTCTCGCCTCCCCCACCTGCCAACACCATCACACCACACCACACTACTCCATACCACACAACACATCACATCACAACACACCACTACGCACACACCAGCACTGACCAATTCCCATCCCCACATTTTCACACCTACACATACACACACGCACACGTCAAGATCACCGGCCCTCTTTCACACGCACATATGTACTCTCTTACACACACGCGCACCTTTGTTTTGGGATCACTACTACTTTGTTATCTCCCCTATTTCTTCGCACACCTGTGTGACCCTTCTGTCCAGCATTCGCCATGATAGATCGCTAGCCACTACACACATTGTTTTTCTCTCCTTGTTTCTTTCTGTGGAAGAGCGTAGGCTCGAAATGTTAAAGACCTTTTCAATTCCCAAGTGTTATACTAATACATCTCTTTGTTTTCTACACCACCTGTCTTCGTCCTTTGTTTTTTTGTGAATTATCCCATATATATATATATATATATATATATATATATATATATATATATATATATAATATATATATATATACAGAAGTATATATTAGCATATAAATACACATATAAGATCACGTATATAAATATATGGAAATATGCACGTAAATACATACCAACACACATATAAGTGTATACATGTGCACATATACATCCATGTACGTATAAACATATGCACTTACTTACACATATACAACTATACACAGATGCACACATACAAATACATATGCATGCCTACAATACAGACATTCACATAAAAACATATCTAGGTCCTAACGTATATATGCAAACAACATTTTAAAAAATTTGCTGAGTACATAATAATAAAAATCAGGTAAAAGACATGCAAAATCGAAGACCATATATCGAATTATCAATAAATATAACGATGAAATGGGTTTGTAAAATACGATAAGATGAAATAACAATAAAATCTTAAACATAAAAATAATATATATATATACATATATGCTAATATATACTTACGTATATATATATATATATATATATATATATATATATTATGTGTACATTTGTTACACATTCCGTCACCTATCTCTCTTTTTCTTTCCTTATGCAAAGTATTCTTTCTCTCCCTATTCGCTACTTTGATAGCGTCAATAGACAACATATTTTCAAAATAAAATAGTGTACATTTAAACACAAGAGAAAACTACCTTTAACAAGTAATTTTTACATGCTAGAAGAAGCAGTCGAAACGACCAAAACCACATTGAAGAGCAATTTTCGAAGGTAATGAAAAATAGAAACTTTTACCTTGTTATTTTTTATTTTTAGGTAAAAGTTTTTATTTTTCATTCCCTTTGAAAATTGCTCTTAAATGTGGTTTTGGTCCTTTTGACTGCTTCTTCTAGCGTGTAAAATTACCCGTTTAAATGTACTCTATTTTATATAGATATAAATATATATATATATATATATATATATATATAATATATATATATATATAACCAATACTTACCACAACAAAGCTTGTACAAAGCTTTACATTTTACTTTTGACAGTCTTTTTCTAAAAAAGTGAAACCGATCACGTGAATAAACATCTTTGAAATTGCATTTTCAAACCTTCTTTCGGTAGGACAAGTGAGACCATAACCCGAGGCCTCTACCTGGAATGTAGCCGGTCCACTTATGCATACCTTTCCTTCTTGGGACACAAAACTCTACTTGTGAAGACCTGTTGAGGCAAGTGAAAATCGAAATCGATCAACATCAATGGAAATTGTAGCTGTGATACCAGTGCCGGTGGTACGTAAGAGAACCATCCGAACGTGGCCGTTGCCAGTGCTGCCCTGACTGGCCTCGTGCTGGTGGCACGTAAAAAGCACCATCCGATCGTGGCCGTTTGCCAGCCTCGTCTGGTACCTGTGCCGGTGGCACGTAAAAACACCCACTACACTCACGGAGTGGTTGGCGTTAGGAAGGGCATCCAGACGTAGAAACAATGCCAGATCAGACTGAACCTGGTGCAGCCTTCTGGCTTCCCAGACCCCAGTTGAACCGTCCAACCCATGCTAGCATGGAAAGTAGACGCTAAACGATGATGATTTATAATTTTTTTTAAGTTTAAAAAAAAATTTATAAATATAATTAATAAATTAATTAATTAAAAAATTAACAAATTAAAAGTTCAAAATTTATAAATTTTAAATTTAAAAAAATATAAAAATTCATAAATACAAATTTTAAATTTAAATAATTTTAAATTTAAATTTTATTTATTTTGTATATTATGTTAATTATATTTATTTTTATGTTTTGGTTTATGTCTTTCACTGTTTTATTTGCCTAATAGTGGTTTTATCTCTAATTTAATTTATACTGTGAAATTTGATTTAATCCTAAATCTAATTTTTCCCTCTAAGTTTGGATATTGGCCCCGTGTCGGTGGCACGTAAAAGCACCATCCGTTCGTGTCCGTTGCCAGCATCGCCTGGCCCCGTGCCGGTGACACGTAAAAGCACCATCCGTTCGTGGCCGTTCGCCAGCTCTGTCTGGCACCTGTGCAGGTGGCACGTAAAAAACACCCACTACACTCGCGGAGTGGTTGGCGTTAGGAAGGGCATCCAGCCGTAGAAACACTGCCAGATCTGACTGGGCCTGACGAAGCCTTCCAGCTTCACAGACCCCAGTTGACCCGTCCAACCCATGCTAGCATGGAAAACGGACGCTAAACGATGATGATGATGATGATGATATATATATACTTATATATTCAGAAAAATTATATTACATACATATAAGAGAGATGGTCACTAAGTGAACATCCAATATGCTAGATGTAGATGCCATATGGTCTGACCAGTAAGAAAAGATTGTTCTCAAAAAAATTCAGCAAATGCCAGAATGTAAGCCTTACACACACACACATGTATATTTATATGTATATATATATATGTGTGTGTGCATGTGAATATATGTATATACATGTGTGTATATATGTGCATATACATATATATAGATATATGTGTATATATATATATATATATTTATATGTATATATCTATATATGTGTGTGTGTGTGTCATCATCATCATCATCATCATCATTTAACGTCCGCTTTCCATGCTAGCATGGGTTGGACGGTTCAACTGGGGTCTGGGGAGCCCGAAAGCTGCACCAGTCCAGTCAGATCTGGCAGTGTTTCTACAGCTGGATGCCCTTCCTAACGCCAACCACTCCGAGAGTGTAGTGGGTGATTTTATGTGCCATCGACACAGGTGCCAGACGAGGCTGGCAAACGGCCACGCTCGGATGGTGTTTTTTATGTGCCACCGACACAGGTGCCAGACGAGGCTGGCAGACGGCCACGCTCGGATGGTGTTTTTATGTGCCACCGACACAGGTGCCAGATGAGGCTGGCAAACGGCCACGATCGGATGGTGTTTGTTACATGCCCACAGCACGGAGGCCAGTCGATGCAGTACTGGCTACGGCCACGTTCGGATGGTTTTCTTGTGTGCCACGTGCCACCGGCACTGGTACCACAAAGATACAAATTCCATTGATGTTCATCTATTTTGATTTGTTTTGATTTGATTTTCACTTGCCTCAACAGGTCTTCACAAGTGTCACAAGAAGGAAGGTATGCACAGGTGGACTGACTACGTCCCAGGTAGGGGCCACAGGTTATGGCCTGACTAGTCTTGCCGGGTCTTCGGATGGTGTTTTTATGTGCCACCGACACAGGTGCCAGATGAGGCTGGCGAACGGCCACGATCGGATGGTGTTTGTTACGTGCCCACAGCACGGAGGCCAGTCGGTGCGGTACTGGCTACGGCCACGTTCGGATGGTTTTCTTGTGTGCCACCGGCACTGGTACCACAAAGATACAATTCCATTAATGTTCATCTACTACGATTTGTTTTGATTTGATTTGATTTGATTTGTTTTGATTTCATTTTGATTTTCACTTGCCTCAACAGGCCTTCACAAGTATCACAAGGAGGAAGGTATGCACAGGTGGACTGACTACGTCCCAGGTAGGGGCCATGGGATATGGCCTGACTAGTCTTGCTGGGTCTTTGGATGGTGTTTTTATGTTCCACCGACACAGGTGCTAGATGAGGCTGGCGAACGGCCACGATCGGATGGTGTTTGTTATGTGCCCACAGCACGATGGCCAGTCGATGCGGTACTGACTACGGCCACGTTCGGATGGATTTCTTGTGTGCCACAGGCACTGGTACCACAAAGATACAAATTCCATTGATGTTCATCTATTTTGATTTGATTTGATTTTCACTTGCCTCAACAGGTCTTCACAAGTGTCACAAGAAGGAAGGTATGCACAGGTGGACTGACTAGTCTTGCCGGGTCTTCGGAAGGTGTTTTTATGTGCCACCGACACAGGTGCCAGATGAGGCTGGCGAACGGCCATGATCGGATGGTGTTTGTTACGTGCCCACAGCACGGAGGCCGGTCGATGCGGAACTGGCTACGGCCACGTTCGGATGGTTTTCTTGTGTGCCACCGGCACTGGTACCACAAAGTGTGTACCACCGGCACTGGTACCACAAAGATACAGATTCCATTGATGTTCATCTATTTTGATTTGTTTTGATTTTCACTTGCCTCAACAGGTCTTCACAAGTGTCACAAGAAGGAAGGTATGCACAGGTGGACTGACTACGTCCCAGGTAGGGGCCATGGGTTATGGCCTGACTAGTCTTGCCGGGTCTTCGGATGGGTTTTTTATGTGCCACCGACACAGGTGCTAGATGAGGCTGGCGAACGGCCACGATCGGATGGTGTTTGTCATGTGCCCACAGCACGGAGGCCAGTCAATGCGGTACTGGCTACGGCCACTTTCGGATGGTTTTCTCTTGTGTGCCACCGGCACTGGTACCACAAAGATACAAATTCCATTGATGTTCATCTATTTTGATTTGTTTTGATTTGATTTGATTTTCACTTGCCTCAACAGGCCTTCACAAGTATCACAAGGAGGAAGGTATGCACAGGTGGACTGACTACGTCCCAGGTAGGGGCCATGGGTTATGGCCTGACTAGTCTTGCCGGGTCTTCGGATGGTGTTTTTATGTGCCACCGACACAGGTGCTAGATGAGGCTGGCGAACGGCCACGATCGGATGGTGTTTGTTATGTGCCCACAGCACGATGGCCAGTGATGCGGTACTGACTACGGCCACGTTCGGATGGATTCTTGTGTGCCACCGGCACTGGTACCACAAAGATACAAATTCCATTGATGTTCATCTATTTTGATTTGTTTTGATTTTCACTTGCCTCAACAGGTCTTCAGAAGTGTCACAAGAAGGAAGGTATGTACAGGTGGACTGACTACGTCCCAGGTAGGGGCCACGGGTTATGACCTGACTAGTCTTGCCGGGTCTTCGGATGGTGTTTTTATGTGCCACCATGTTCCCACAGCACGGAGGCCAGTCGATGCGGTACTGGCTACGGCCACGTTCGGATGGTTTTCTTGTGTGCCACAGGCACTGGTACCACAAAGATACAAATTCCATTGATGTTCATCTATTTTGATTTGTTTTGATTGATTTTCACTTGCCTCAGCAGGTCTTCACAAGTGTCACAAGAAGGAAGGTATGCACAGGTGGATCGACTACGTCCCAGATGAATATATATATATGTGTATATATGTCTATATGTGTATGTATATGTGTGAATATATATACATGTGTGTGTGACTGTATTGTTCTTTTGTTTTAGTTATTTGACAGTGGCCATGCTGGAGCACTGCCTTTAGTTGAGCAAATTGACCCTGGGGCTTATTCTTTTTAAGCCAAGTACTTATTTTATTGGTCTCTTTTCCCGAACTACTAAGTTACAGGAATGTAAACACACCAGCATTGGTTGTTTGGTTGTCAAGTGATGTTGGGGGGACAAACATAGACACATAAACACACTCACATATACATGTGTGTGTGTATGCGTGTGTGTGTGTTTGTGTGTTTGTGCGTGTATATATATATACATACATATGTGTGTGTGTGTATGTATATATATATATGCATATATATATATATACATATGCCTGACTGGCCCTCATGCCAGTGGCACGTAAAAGCACCCACTACACTCTTGGAGTGGTTGGCATTAGGAAGGACATCCAGCTATAGAAACTCTGCCAGATCAGATTGGAGTCTGGTGCAGCCATCTGGTTCGCCAGACCTCAGTCAAATCATCCAACCCATGCTAGCATGGAAAGCGGACATTAAATGATGATGATGATGATGATATATATATTTATACATATATAATATACATGATGATTTCTCCTGGTGGTTTCAGCATCTGAAGAATGACCAGTTACACCTACATATAAATTTATATATTTGCTCAGCCAATTTATTCACTTACACATTGCAAAATTTTGGAGATGCTAATGGTTATCTAGGAAAGCTAAAAATACATAAATATATAAATGAATTGCAGTGTATTCAGAGCTGTCTGCCATATTTGCTGGAAAACTGAAAAGGTAACATTCAAAGGCATCATGTTTGATTCTACTTTTACATTTTTAATATTTTATTCATTAAATATTGTTTCCACCCACTCCACTGTAATGTGGATGACATCTGAGAAGTCAATAATATGCAACTATTCATAAAATAATTCACAAAATAAATTTAAACACTGTGATAATCTTTTCTATTATATTTATTTTCTTAAAATATTCAGTTATAAAAACATTCATCTTACAAAAAATATAGCAGGATACTGATAACTTTAAAGGGAGCAATGTCCACTTGAATAGTATACTCATCAATTAAGTTAACATCTGTAACAGGACCGATGCTGTCGAACTGTGTGTCATCTGATGTACTTTCTAATCCATTGCACCTACAGATTAAAGAAGATAGAGTAAGAATTCTATAAAACATAGGAAACATAAGTAATGTAACCAATTGGCAGAACATCACTTAAAACTGTTATCGTGTAAAGAAAATCTGTTGGGGTTTTTTTTCTAATATTTTTTCTTGTTTCAGATATTGGACTGCTGTCACATTGTTGCACTGCATGGAAGGGCTTAATTGAACAGATCAACCTTAGCACTTATTCTATTGATCTCTTTCACCGAACTGTTATTTTATGGGGATGTAAACAAACACTGAATGCAATGGTGGGGACAAATACACACATACACATGCACAGTTTCCATCTACCAAGTTTATTCACAAGGCATTAGTCAACACAAGACTCTAATAGATAACACTTGCCTAAAGTGCTGTGCTGCGGGACTGAACTTGAAACCATGTGGTTGCAAAGTGAGATTCACCATACAACCATGCCTCCTTTTTGTATAGTTAGTGGCCAAAGAACAGTGACCATAATCTTCACAGGGTATTTGAAGGTGGTGGGTGAAGAGGAGGTAAAAGTTTTGATTCTGTGCAGTAAAATATAGATTTAGTCTGAATGCTTGTGACAGTGGATTCTACACCCATGGAATGGTTAAATTAAGTGATAGATTGAGTCTAGCAACCAAAAAACATGTAGTTTATTAGATTTTTGTACATTTTCTACTGATACATTTTCACTTACAAGGCTTGGGTTGATCTGTGACTATATTAGAAGATACTTCAACTTGCTTAAGGTGATGTAAATAATGAATGAGTCCAGAAGTGCCTGACTGCAAAGCAAAATTCTTAACCACACAACCATATCTGTGCCTGTCTTTCCATCTACACCAAAATTCATTGATTGAAGAACAAATGGAAAATTCATTTGTAAAAATCAAGGAATAAGTCCATGAGATATATATATATATATATATATATATATAATATATATATATATATATATATATTATATATATATATATATATATATATATATATATATATATATAATAAATAAATAAGAAAGGCGGTGAGCTGGTATAATTGATAGCATGCTGGGAAAAATGCTTAGCAGTATTTTGTCTGCCCTTACGTTCTGAGTTCAAATCTGCTTGTCATCCTTTTGGAGTGGATTAAATAAGTACCAGTTACACACTGGGGTTGATATAATTGACTTAATCCCTTTGTTTGTCCCCTCTGTGTTTAGCCCCCAGTGGGCAATAAAGAAATAGATATATATAAATATATAATAATAATTATTATTATCATTATTGAGTGAGAGAGCAGTGCATGCCATCAAAGTGACACTGGGGTAAAATATACAAAGCCCAGTATACCCATCATGACTACCCGTCTGATAAGGGTACACCAGGCACATGCATCACAACCAAATGTGTGCGACATGGTGATCTTATGTCAAGGTAAACAGAGCATGAACTTGCAGATGGGGCCCAGTTAGAATTTTCTTCTGGTCGAGTAGCCTATACCGCTCAAAAGGTCCCTGAATAAGGGTTGTTTAAGGACGTTGAATGAAACACCCATCTTTCCAGAGGTGAATTATTCAAACCCCAAAGAATCCCTCTCAACACATGGCTATGATGCTCCCCCACTACCTCTACTTGTGATCAGAGATGCCCATATCGTCAGCCACTAAGGGACATGCTCAACTGGTTAAGTTCAAACAACTGACAAGCAAATCTGTGTTATTGAGCAGAATATTTGCTGTAGCCCATCTTTTATACCAAGACAAAACAATGTACATGATAACACTTCCAATCAGTTAAGATCAGAAGCCATGAGAGCCACTGTCTGGTACTGGATCAGGGCATTTATCATCATTATTATTATTATTATTATTATTATTATCTTAATAATCCTTTCCACTATAAGATAAGGTCTGAAATTACATCAACCCCAGTACTTGACTGGTACTTAACTTATTGACCCTGAAAGGATGAAAGGAACAACTTTCATTTCTCATTATCATCCCAGCCTGCACTATTTCTACCATTGACCTTTCTGTGTCTTCAGCCACTGTTCTGTCTCAGCAAGTAACAGGGAACCTGAGAACAGCAATGAAGTGAAATTTTAGCTTTGTATGAATAAATATCATTTTCATTATCATTTAATGACCATTTTCCATACTTGCATGCATCACATGGATTTTGTTCAAGCAGATTTTCTATGGTTGAATGCTCTTCCTGGTGCCAACCCTCATCTGTTTTCAAGCAAGTAAATATTTTGCCATGGCTAACCATATTTTTCAGAAGACTGGAAACAAACAACTTTGCTTGTATGATAGTGATGCCCATTTACAACTATCATATGATACACACACGTGCGCGCACACCCCCACCCCCACACACACAGAGGTTTGGTGATACAGACAGGAAGACAGACCTCAAACATTTTTTGATTAATAATTGCCAGAAGTTTGAGTGACTCAAGGAATGATATTTTAGTGCATTGATACTTATACAAATATATGAAGCTCTCAACACTGTAACTTCTGCCAATCATTAATAACACATTGTATGCGTGAAGGTGATCTGACCATTAGATATCATTTTGACAGTCATTGTCAAGGTATATATATATATATATATATATATATATGAAAAAACAAGTAAAGATAGAAAATGTTAAAAAGATTTTATAAAGAACATTTCAGTACTGGTTTCGGTCATTTTGAAACCTTTTCAACTGTAACGATTAAATAATTAAATTTAGAAAAATTAAAAGAAAAGTTTTTTTAAAAGAATATTTGTATAGTGTTCAAATATAAGTGGCATTTTCCTTGTTTCTGCCTACACACATACACACACAAAAACAGGTGTGTATGTGCACATATACACACACGTGCACACAAGTGGTTCTGTAGTAAAATGGGATGTATTGAACAATGTACAACAAAGAGTCAAACAGCAAAGTAAAATTGAGGAGAGGAGATATATGTTTCCCTGTATAACAACAGTTATATCTATTTAATTTTCTTTATATTCTTAATATTGTTGGGACAAATCAATTGGAATGAACAAAAACCTAAATATACATAAAGATTAGAAATAAGAATGTAAATTCAAAAATTCTTTTATTTAAAAGTTTATGACTAATATTGTTGAAAAATTAATTATTTTCTTTTATAATTAACTGCTTTGTTATTTTGAATTGACGTGTGATTGTCAGTTCTCCATGCTAAGCAAAATTAAAATTTTTTTAGCTATTATTTATTTTTAAAAACTAATAATTTTCTTTGTCTAGTACATACAGCATAATAGCTGAAGGATAGTTAGTATTTCTATTAGACCATTGTTTTAAACCTTCTGTAAGGCACTAAGAAGATATGCAGAACTAACCTCATGGTAGAAAAAAAAAATAATAAACAGAAAAACATTAGAAAAAAATTTAAAAAAGCTTACCTTTCAACTTTTTTAAGTTTAAAATCTCCTGTTGAAACATTACACCTAGCATATCCCCCAAAACTTTCATAAAGCCGTAATAAAACCACTTTGTCCGAATGTTCTGACTGGAAATAAAAAAGAAAATTGATGCATTTTAAAATGTACTTAGTTTGAATGAATGCCGTTGTATTCTTAGCAGTAAGCTGTACAACACCTTAGTGCTCCCTCAAATCGGAGGTATAGACATAAAGTGAGACTGGTTATGTTAATATGCAGTTTGAAGAGATGTAAGATAAAGAAGGGAATTCAAGAAGATGACAGTGCTCAGACTAAAGGACTACATGTATGATTTAAATCAGAACTTACTAAAAGGAACCTACATCGAAAGACGAGAAAAAGGAGGGTAATTGCAATGTATGGGTTTCAATTAAGGCATTATGCAGTCAGTAAATCCTGAATTGCAGGGAAGAATTCAAAATAAAAGCAGATTGTAATATCAAAAAGAAAGTTTTGATTAAGGTATTTGTCGTTGTCATCGTCAGTGTCATCATTATTATTATTATTATTCAGGCCACTGCTTGGAATTGAACTCAGAATCTTGGGGTCAGTAGTCCGTGGTTTTAACCACTAAGCTATATACCTGTGGGCAATTATGGAGTGAATTTTAGGGTTTATAAATCTAATATTTTTCTATCCTTCCTTACTACCAGTTCCCATATGCTGCTCATATCTGCACTCAGTCACAAAACTCCAACAACATCCTTCCTTCCAAATTTCTCACCCCAATTCCATGTTCCAACATGTCCATTAAAATCACCCATGCCCAAAACCAATTCATCTAACTTTTGTAAGTCCCACTCATTCGCCATTTCATCAAACTGCTCTTTCTCAGCGATCCTTCTTCCACTTTGCGGACCATACCCACAAATCAACCTCACCATTTCTACCACAAATGCTAATACTACTGTCAATCACTCTGTCACTCTTTCTCCTGACCTCCACCACCACCTCACAGATTTTTACCTTCCCCAAAACTCCTACACCTCCAATACCCCAGTTATTTCCCGACCACCACATTCATTTCCAATATTCTGCAAAATCAAGTCTGGCAATGTGGAAATATTACTTCACTTGAAAACAAATAAAGTTTATGTGTGACATCTGCCTTGTCACAGACATAAGAGCAATAATTAAACAAGACACTCGTGTACATTGAAGAAGCTTTTGGGATGCAGTAAGGATTGTATGCATTTGACATTTGCACAGTCCTAGATATGTGACCAGTAATCTAATGTAGACACTGTTGTACATTGTAAAAAGAATCTCAGTTTTCTGGATAAACTTCAGGCCATTACATGTATATCTGTGGTTTTAGTATTAGTAAAGAATATAAAAGTTTTAATTCTGAGTTTTTCATGAAAATAGATAATATTTTTGTGTTTCCTATGTATAGTTACTGTGTCTTGCTAGAAACAATTAAACAGTTACTTGTGTCTGATAAATGCTCTGTGGAATAATTTGAGTTAAAATTAGAAATTCCAAATGTTCAGTGGAATAAAATTGAGTTAAATTATAAATTCTAAGAGTCATAGCAGTATTGTTGAGTTGTATAATTAATAATAAGGTAATTAGTGTATTGATCAATAGCATATCTATAAAATTTGCTAATATATAGGTTTGGCACAACTTTTCTAAGACTACCTAACTACAATGTTGGAAAATAAAAAAAAGGAGTGTATGCAAAGAATTCTGGTGGTTTTGGTGATGGTTGTGATGTTGGTAGTGATGATGATGATGATATAACTGATTGTAATGATGAAAATGAGAAAGAATGGCATTGAAATAATATGATAATTTGGTATGTGATGCTGATGTTAAAATTTTGCTGATGATAAAATTTTACTGATTTCCATTAGTTGTTACAGATAATGATTGGTGAGTATTTTCTTGATGGTAGAAACAATTTTGATGATGATAACAATTATAGTAATTGTACTGAATAGGATGATAAAGTAAAGGAATACGATGATTGAAATAATTGTTCCTGATCTAGGTACAAGACCAACAGTATTGAGGAAAAAAGCTTAGTAGACATCATCAACCCCAGTATACTCTTTACCCTTTTACTTTTTTACTTGTTTCATGACTGCGGCCATGCTGGAGCACCACCTTTAATCGAGCAACTCGACCCCGGGACTTATTCTTTGTAAGCCCAGTACTTATTCTATCAGTCTCTATCAGAGTATTCTATCTGGCTGGTACTTTATTTTAATGACACTGCAAGGATGAAAAGTAAATCTTTGGTAGGATTTAAACTGAGAATGTAAAAAGCCAGAACAAATGCAGTAACGCATTTTCCCTGATGCTTTTATGATTCTGCCAGTCCACCACCCTACTGATAAAGATAATCTATATATATAAAGCTGAAGTTGTCTGTGTGTGTGTGTGTGTGGCATGTTTGGTAGCCTTCAACTAACACTATCTCCTCCAAGACCCTCCGGCACAAGTTGACCAAAATTGAGAGTATGATAGAAGAAGCCTTGCTCTTCCTTCCGTAAAAGAAAAAAATTCAAATCGGACCGTGTTAAGACCAAAAATTATTTACATCAAAAAGATGCTTTTTTCTATGAAAATCCCTATTTTTTACTGCTGTATTGCCTGTTGCCATTTTTTGGTGTATTTCAACCAGAAAAATGTTCACTTAACGAGAATAACAAGCTACATAATGCAAAATTTTTACTTTTCAAAATTTCCAATTCTAAAGGGTCGAAAAGAAAACAAACCCGAGCAATGCCGGGCTATACTGCTAGTTCTTTCTAATTTTGGCATAATGCCAGTAATTTTTAGGTTGGAGACAAATCAGTTGTCTCCAAATCAGTTACATCAACTCCTGTATTTGACAGGTACTTTATTTTATTGACCCCCCCCCCCCCGAAAGAACAAAAGGTAAATTCAACCTTACCACAATTTGAACTCAGAATGTAAAGAAGAAGAAGAAATGCCACTAAGTATTTTGTCTGGTACACTAATGATTCTCTGAGCTTATCACATTATTGATAAAATTGATAATTCTTACTACTATATGCACAAGGCCTGAAGTTTTGTGGGGAGGAGCTAGTCAACCATATCAATCAATATCAATGTATCAGTCATATCAATACTAGTCAATACTTGACTTGTACTTATTTTATTGATTCCCAAAAAGATAAATGGCAAAGTCACTCTCAACAACATTACAACTCAGAATAGAAGACTGGAAGAAATGCCACTAAACCATCTTAATAATAATAATAATAATAATAATAATAATAATAATAATAATAATAATAATAAAATGCCTTAATGCAATACCAGGCAGTGGCTCTCATAGCTTCTGATCTTAACTGATTGATAGTGTTATCATGTACATTGATTTATCTTGGTATAAGAGATGGGCTACAGCAAATATTCTGTTCAATACCACAGATTTGCTTGTCAGTCATCTGAGCTTAACTAGTTGAGCATGTCCCTTAGGTGGCTGACGATATGTGCAGCTCTGATCACAAGCAGAAACAAAGTTGGGTGTGGAGTGAACACACACACACACGCATGCGCGCACACACACACACACACACATGCATGCGCGCACACACACACACATGCATGCACGCACACACACAAACACATAAAGTAGTTGGGGGGCATCATAACCATGTGTTGAGAGAAATTCTTTGTGGTTTGGATAATTCACCTTTGGAAACATGGGTGTTTTATTCATCATCCTTAAACAACCCTTGTTCAGGGACCTTTTGAGTGGGATGGGCTAATCGACTTGAAGAAAAATTATAACTGGGTCCCACCTGCAAGGTCATGCGCTGTTTATCTTGATATGAGATCACCATGTCATGTACATATGGTTGTGATGCATGTGCCTGCTGTACCCTTATCAGACAGATAGTCACGATGGGTATACTGGGCTTTGCATATTTTACCCCAGTGTCACCTTGATGGCTGCACTGCTCTCTCACTCAATAATAATAATAATAATAATAATAATAATAATAATAACAATAATAATAATAATAATAATATAATAATAATAATAATAATAATAATAACAATGGTTTCAAATTTTGCCAAAAGGGCAGCCATTTTGGGGGAGGGAATGAGTCAATTAAATTTGCAAACCCCCCCCCCCCCTCAGTATTTCACTGGTACTTAATTTATCAACCACAAAAAGATGAAAGGTAATGTCAACCTCGGTGGAATTCGAACTCAGAATGTAAAGATGGACAAAATGCTGCTAATCATATTGCCCACAACTCTGCCAGCTTGCCTCCTTGATGATGATGATGATGATAACCATGAAAACTAATAGCTGTTGTTAGCCACATGTATAGAGTTGACAACCATCCACTAATAAGTAAAAGCCACTCTAAACTCTTATTACAAATCTTCATTGAACTAATAATTTATACTTGTGTTTATCTTTTCATTATATATATATATTATACATGTGTGGTGCATATAACTATTGGCAAATTCAGTTGGTCTAAATCTAATATTTTCCAATTCTAATTGAGTATCTACACTAATTTGTTTTTAAGATAGAATAATTCTCAGTAGCACTGTGAAATAAAGATGATGACTATTACAAGACTAATAGTGGTGTTTCATTCATGTTAGAATTTGTTGAGATCCCTAAAAGTTAGTAAAGTCAGGGGATTATATATGCATGTGTGATATGGTATGTGTTATATGGGTTTGGAAAGAATAAAGTTGTGGTTAATTGTAGGATTTTGCTGTCAAGTGGTTGGTCAATAAGCTATGAAACATTATGAATTATTCAGGGAGATAAAGAGAGTGGGGCAATGGTGTGGAGAGCAGAAGGAATAGTAGTATTTGAGGTGGAATTAGATTATTTGGCAAGCCAACAAATAAATAGATATGCAGATAGATGGGAGAGAGAGAGAGCATAGTATTGTTTAGGTTGAAAAGTAGACAGACAGACAGACAGACAGACAGACAGATAGATAGATAGATAGATAGATGTGCCAAGGTCTAAACTGGAACAGTTATTAAGAAAAAGTATAAAGAAAAAAGGGAGTGAGAAGGGCTGAAAGTAAAGTAAATAAAATAGATAATATAAATAAATAAATGGAAATAAAGAAAATGAGGCAAATGAAAGGAAATTGTATTTATTTTATTTAAAAGATACCTGGCATAAAGATTCACTTTTAGTTACTTGATGTGTTCTTTGCTCTCTACTTTCTTCTACTCTTTTCAGGTTTGTCTTTTAACTTTTATGGTTCTACCCATCATACTATTCCCCCTGTGTCACATTCTGCCAAGATGGAACATTCCCAAGCCATAGATCTTATCTCTTGCAACAGTTTGTCACATGTTGTACTCCATGTTGCAAATCTCTATCTATCCTTCCCCACCCCCATCATAATTGTTTCTGACCCTACATCTGGCTGCAGTGTCTTTCAGCTTCCATACTTTTCTTTGCATGATTGTTTTGTGTTTCTGATTCCATCTAGCTCTTATCTTCAGGTCTCTGATCAGCAATCTATTCTGGGTGGTGCATTTTCCATCAGGAAAGGACTCAGTGTTCACAACCAGCTACTTCTCATGTTTCCTGGTCGTTATGAAGACTACAGGCATCTACGGCATTAGAGCTACCTCAGGGTACAGGGTTTTGCATTTATAGAAATTGTAAAGTATGACCACTTATTTCAGGATATGGTCTGTAATTTCACTCTTATGGAAATTTATATGAATTTTTAACAAGTTAAAAACTATACTTTCTTCTTGAAAGGGCAGCTAATAATTTATAAAACTATAATCATGATATATACCTACATGTGTGTTGTGTGTGTCTGTGCGTGCACACTTGTGTGTGTGTCCTTGAGTGCCTGTATGTGCATCACTATAAACACAGTGTGATGGGGATCTTTTTTGTTGTAAATATTTGTGATGTTTCTTTATATTTTCTTGTGTCAGAATGATCTCTCTCTCTCTCTCTCTCTCTCTCTATATATATATATATATATATATATATATATATATATAAAGATATATATATATATATATATATATAGATGCAGGAGTGGCTGTGTGGTAAGAAGCTTGCTTCCCAACCACATAGTTATGGGTTCAGTCCCACTGCGTGGCATCTTCGGCAAGTGTATTCTACTATATCCTCGGGCCAACTGATGCCATGTGAGTGGATTTGGTAGATGGAAACTGAAAAAAGTCCATCATATATATATATATATGTATATATATATATATATTTGTGTGTGTTGTCTGTATTTGTCCCATCAACATCATTTAACAACCAGCCAAGGTTGGTGTGCTTACTTCCCCATAACTCAGTGGTTCGGTAAAAGAGACCGACTGAATAAATACTAGGCTTACAAAGAATAAGACCTGGAGTCAATTAGTTTGACTAAAGGCGGTGCTCCAGCATGACCACAATCAAATGACTGAAACAAGTAAAAGAATAAAAGAATATAAAATCAACCTTCACTGCTGCCACTATCTATCGTCAACAACAATACAACTAATATTAACACCAAAACTAATGACTGCCATTACCAACCCATCAACTCCCTAATAACAGCAACAATAATGTGAACAACAACAGTAACAATTATATGAACAAGATTAAGTAAAATCCATCTAAAATAAAAGACAATCATAAAAAGTTGAATGAAGTGTCTTTGAGCTGAGCAACAACAATACAATTAACATGAATACCGCTGGACTGACTCCTGTGCAGGTGTCATGTAAAAAACACCATTTTGAGCGTGGCCGTTGCCAGTATCGCCAGACTGGCCCTTGTGCCGGTGATATGTAAAAGCACCCACTACACTCTTGGAGTGGTTGGCGTTAGGAAGGGAATCCAGCTGTAGAAACTCTGCCAGATCAGATTGGAGCCTGGCGCAGCCATCTGGTTTGCCAGTCCTCAGTCAAATTGTCCAACCCATGCTAGCATGGAAAGCGGACGTTAAATGATGATGATGATGAATACAACTAGCATCACCACAACCAGTACCAAACCATCAAATTTGGAATGACTAATAAGTGACAGTGATAATAGTTTTAGATTGATAGCAATGCCTGTAGCTATATATCTTTTATACTAACACAACAGAGTTTTTTGTGTGTTTATGAGAGAGAAGTGAGAGAGTAGAAAGTGGTGATTTTGTATCTCAAGTCAGAGGTTAGAGACTTCTGGAAGAAGTTCAATATAACGGATGCTGTAGATAACATAACTGAGTCATGGGATGAAGTGAAACTTTCAACT
This sequence comes from Octopus sinensis, assembly GCF_006345805.1. Lineage (NCBI taxonomy): Eukaryota > Metazoa > Mollusca > Cephalopoda > Octopoda > Octopodidae > Octopus > Octopus sinensis. The sequence continues at coordinate 171,598,801 of NC_042998.1, forward strand.
TTGAATGTTACTTAGAAAAATATATTTATTTATTTATGCGCCCTTTTCAAGCTTAGCATGGCTCATGGGCCTGGTTTCCCAGTTTTTGTGATGTATGTGTTCCCCCAGCTGGACGGGACACCAGTCCATTGCAGCGTTACTCAAGAAACAGGAAGAAAGAGTGAGAGAAAGTTGGGGCGAAAGAGTACAACAGGGGTCGCCACCACCCACTGCCGGAGCCTTGTGGAGAATTAGGTGTTTTCGCTTAATATACACACACAACACCCGGTCTGGGGATCGAAACCGCAATCCTCTGACTGTGAGTCCGCTGCCCTAACCACTGGGCCATTGTGCCTCCACTGAAAAATTTATGGCAATAGTGAAAAAATAAAAGTGTAAAACTCACCTTCTTTATTGCAGAAATGACAACCTGATCTGTGTCCAATGTCAAGAAATTCCTGTTTATTTGAGTTGCATATTTTGTAACAATCAATGGACAGTTAAGATTGTATGCCTGTCTGATCACACCACTTTCCTGCAAACTTCCTATAAAAGACAACAAGATTATAATAACAGTAAAGCAAAGTGACAGTGTGTTTTGTTCTTTGTGTAAGTTTGAATATATATGTGTGTGTGTATGAATGTATATGCTGCTCTTGAGGAAGGTGCTGTGACTATGGTGTTTGTAGGCATTTCAAGACATTTAAGGTTAGTGTGGTTGATGGTCTTCTTGAATAGCTAAGAGGATGACTGCAAGAAAAACATGGGCAGAAAGGTAATTCCAGAAGTCTAATATTATAGGAAGAAAAAATTGGAACTTGTGACAAAAACTGAATTCAAAAACCACCTAGGAATAGAGGAATGCCTTTCATTGGTTGATTCACTGTCAAAGCTACATTAAGTGGATTTGTAACTTGCAGAAAAGAACTTTTTCACAATTTTGCCAACTGAGACAAAGCAGTATTTAAAGAAACTCAGCCATTTTAGTTGCCATCATGTTATATGTGGTTGATTTTGACTGGTATGAATTTGAAAACCCATCTAGAAGAGCAGTAGTTCTGGATGAGAACTGACTCAAATCACAGTGACCTATCCAACCTATACCAACATGGAAAGCAATGATGACGATAATGGATAGGTTGTCATTGATGACAATGGACTCGTTTTAGAAAGCCGCCCTAATGCATGTCAGATGAGTGAAAATAAAAGCAAAACTAAAAGAACAGTTTACACTGTTACATTTCAATTTTAAGATATGTTTATCATATACAGATTGGTGCCAATTAGCACCATGCAGCTGTTCTTGTTGGCAGGTGGCATTAGTATACTAATAAGGATAGTCTCCTTAATCTTTTAATTGTCAATATTCTATTCTATAGCTTTGATGGTGACTATAATCGCCTGATTAGAGCATTTTTTTTTGTCTAACAGAAGAAGCATTTATATGATGGTCATTATCATAAAAGAGCAGTTTATAAATAATACTTTTGCTACAGGATCCTATATGTTTATTTACACAATATTTAAATAAGTCCATATAAGTCTACAAAAACTCATGGGGATCATTGGTTAGTGTGCATACATTGTCATTGTTGTGTGTGTATGGGGGTGAAATTATAACTTGATTCCCAAACAAAAATTTTCTTAACCCTTTCGTTACCAAACCGCCCTAAAAAAATTTTGGTTAATGTGACCAAACCGCCCAAAGCTGCCCGAATTTACCTATTCATATTTAAATGAGAATATCAGAGCAAATCTCTTTAGTACATTCGTGAAAATACATATACTTCGTAAAGAGTTCAACTACAGTTTTGTACAAAAATCGAAGTGTAATTTTAATTCCGTGAATTTTGGGAGATTTTTTTTCCGAAATTTGTTCCTATTGTGTTTTCAAAATTTGTAATTCTGACAAAAAATGGATACGAATTTCATTATATCAAGCAGCGAGTCAGAATTCGAAGGATTTTCTACTGAAGACCTTCATAAATCTAACTCTATGACTGAAAAAAAAAGCACGTGGTATTTGATAATGAATCTGATGTTTCATTTTCCGAAAGTGAAAACAGTGAATCCGAGAGCTCCGACAGCGATAAAGAAAATGAATTGGCACCTGAATGGAGTGAAAATTTAAAAACTGTTTCTTTTGGTGATTTTTCTGAAGAAACTGGACCAAGCCACAGACTTTCCCAGAAGAGTAAAGCCTTAGACTATTTCTTTTTACTTTTTCGAATGAGCCTATTTGAAATCATTATGGTGGAAATGAACCGTTATGCTAAATGTAAACAAAACGAAAGAAAAGATAGTTAGTGGTTTCCCATAACCTTAAATGAAATTAAGACTATTTTGCCATAAATATTATTATGGGTATCAGAAAGTTACCCAGAATAACAAATTCTATCATAAAATTTTGTTGTATACCCAATTGAATATTAGCTAATAACCCATTTTCTATTGCAATGTTTGAACAAAATTTTAATAATTTTATATTTTGTTGAATTTACCTGTATCTACATGCAATTAGAGTCACTTTGTGACAAAAATTATAGTATAGGATTGGTTGAGAACATTTCATTAAATTATCTTCCAAAATTCACGTTAATATATTGATAAATAAAAAAGTTATAGTTGTTTAATGAAACCAGACTAAATTTATGATTATGTTAGAAATTAATTGAAACACATAAGGGGTGTATTTTGGTCAGAAATATAGTAATGAAAGGGTTAATGAAGGTCTAGCTAATATATTTCAGCTGTATATTCAGTCCCTTCCTATGGATCACCTGAAGGATTATGGCAGTAGTTTTAAAAGCAGTTATTGTCTCTGGGGATGAGAAGTTTGGGATTATATTATAAGTCCAGTGTCTGATAAAAGATATAGGGTAACTCTTTCCCAATTGCACCCTATAATGTTGATGCTTCTATCTCCTGCTTCACTGCATCTGATGTCAATAAGAGACAGCTTTCATTCTGTACATAAACTGTGCCTGGCTAAATTTATTATCATGGTAAATTTGATCAATTTATCAGAGACAAGTGAAGATTGATTGCCAGATAAATTTCAGAAAACACTGCTTTCAATGCAGTGTCATCCCTAATGCAGGGACTAGTCAAGTGATATTATCCCAAACATAACACATTCATGGACATTCATTCATTTAAATACTCTTGTTTGATGAGTTATAAAAGCTTCCTAAGCTTCTCACAAATTTCATGCTTAAAAAGCTTCTATGATACCTTCATGTACTGCTCCATCAATACATCCCAGAAAATTAAAATCTGAAATTATAACGTGATCCATTGCCATACTTATCTGATATTAACCAATTTTACTATAAAATAAGAAATATCTCACACACAAATCCCTTCAGATTTAAAATAAGCACAACCATATTGGTTCTTCCTATCACAGTCACTTTGTTAACTTCATCAACAGCCATACCATCCCTGCAATCAACATCACAGATACATGGTATTTTGGTGTTACTCAACCATTTGTCACTGGTCTCACTGGGTCTTTTTCACTAACACAACCGTAACAGCTAAGCTTCAGCCAAAATTCATCTCAACCCAGTGAGTTAATAACAAGCTTCAACTTGGATATAGAAACTAACTTTTGTAGAATCCTTGACAAGTTAAATTGATGTCAGCTCTGAAACCAATCTCTATTTTAACTAAATGTCTACCTACTATCTAAATAATTCACTCTACCGTCCCATAATCAGCTCCCAATATCTATGATGTAAAGACCTCGTCTATACACTTTAAATGAAGGGAGAGAATTCTGCATCATTGTAAAGAAACATACTATGAGCAAGTGATTGGATACTTAAATACTATGCTGTAAGAAACTGTCACTACTGTCACACTGAACCATTTAAACTGCAGAGAATTATTCAGTAAAATTAAATTAAATTTTACCATAATGATGCACAAACTTGGATCCAAGATAAATAGTAGACTTATCACCATAGAATGACTCCATTTAAAATATCCTTAACTCCTTTCCCAAATCCTCAAACCTCTTTTCCCTATTTTTCCTGGACACATCAACAGCTCCAAACAAAGACTCAATGATCTAAACTCTAATACACTTAAACATAATAGATATGACTTTTGTCTAGACATCATTTCCCTCCATACCATTGAACTTGCTCTCTTAGCTTTCAACTTCATAACAAAGAGCATCATTTCTTACTTTGGCTTCACATTGTCAATCATCCATCAACTGATTATTATTGTGAACATACCTACTTCTATTTTAGTGACATCAGCAGTACCTAACATGTCAAATCTATTAGGTTTCCTAGCCATCACATACAGAAGGAATAGAGCACTGCTACTCATGTGTCATCTTCTCCAGATATGTAGATGATATCCTCATGCAGTCTTCTTCTAGTGAGGAGGCAAACAGAATATATGGCACACTCAGTGATGTCACAGGATTTGAAGTGAACATCCTAATGACACAGGATCTCTCTTAGTACTTGTCTACTAACACAGAATAACAGTGGAGAGATTCATTAATAACCAACTTCCACAGTAAACTACCTGTTGGAGTCTGTTAGTGTACTATGGATCAACCCTACTAATCAATTCCAAACCACCTACATACAATATGAAGTGTCCCATATAAACAACAAGTGTAGTAACTTGGGGGATAAAACAGCAACTTCAAATATTTCCAAAAGATGCTAATGGATATCAGGTATCCAGCATCATTTACCAGAGACCAAAAGAAGGTTCACATCTTTAATACTACTGTTCTTTGATGATAGAAATACTGCTACACTAATCACTACTTCTTGTACTTCTTCCCAGGAACATCATCCCTCTGGAATTCCCTCCCTACCCATAAGTCTTCTGTAGTTGTTCAAGAACAACTGTGTCCATCTCACTGGTCTCTGAGCTCCTGCAGAGGCCATGGACACAACTGCTTCATGCAGACCAAACCATTAAAAAGAAAGATAGGCAAAATATCACAAAAAGAATGGGGAGAATAAGGGGAAAATCACTGGACAATGTGAGAGGTTATAAGAGGTAGAGGAAAACTTGAAAGGTGATGGGCAAAATGTAAACACACAAAGATTAATGATGAAAGTTGTACACAGTGAATTGTACACTAAAAAGAGGGAAAAAAGTAGACTGACATTTTGTGCCAATTTTTTTAATAAAAAAAGAAAAACGTTTCTGCTACAATTTTTATTATTTGATTAAATTATTAAATAATTTTCTTCATGGTATTGTAAATAAATTTTGCTGCAGTTTATGGTGCTACAGTTTCTGAATGGTTTTCTTTTAACTATCAGTTATATCTAAGATTTCTAAACTTGAATGTTTTAAACTGAAGAATGAAGCAGTATCAACATGTTAAAGAATTATGTGAGGGGGGGGGGGTTACGCATGTGCATGGGAAAGTGTGTTAGGTGTAAGTAAACAACTAATAAATAGACAGTCATACTGTGTGCCTGTTTGTATGCTTACACAAACAGGCATACAATATAACCATTGTAAAAGCCTTAACTTTGATTTTCCTTACATTATAGGGGCTGGGTTTCAATTGAAAGTTGCTGAGACATATATATTAAGTAGAAGCATGATATTGCCCATGACAAGAGTTAGTAAAGATGTAAAAGGTTATCTGATTGTTGTTGATGATAATAATCATCAGTACCAATCAGTTCTGCATGAGCTGACATGTAGCATAAAAAGTAAAGAAGTAAATAGTTAGGGGTAACGTGTAACTTTACACCTGGCATATGCCATATTTCTGTATGATCTGGGATAATGTTTTGAACTCTCTTATGCATGGCTAAGGCAACTGTAATCTCAAGTAGCAGATGAAGAGTGAGTCTGAATGGAGAAGATATACAGTTAACAAATTCTTATTTCTTTATTGCCCACAAGGGGCTAAACATAGAGGGGACAAACAAGGACAGACAAAGGGATTAAGTTGATTACATCAACCCCAGTGCGTAACTGGTATTTAATTTATCGACCCCAAAAGGATGAAAGGCAAAGTTGACCTCAGCAGAATTTGAACACAAGAGCGTAACGGCAGACGAAATACGGCTACACATTTCGCCCAGCGTGCTAAAGATTCTGCCAGCTTGCCACCTTAACAAGTTCTGAGGAACAGAAGCTACTGAAAGAGTGCTAAAAGACACAGAGAAGAAAGGGAAATTTGTCTGGATGGTCATTCACCCACTGACATTCATTGATGCTGCATCGAAGAAACCAAAGAACAAAAGAAAAAAGGAGAAAGAAAAAACGCACTCAACACCAGAGCTGAAGAAACCTCCAAAAGGTAATGGGGTGAGCTGCCATGTTGAAAACGGTTGAGGAGTAGGGGCTGAAACCTGACATGGTTCTTCCTGATGATGTCTTTAGCCACTGGATCCTATAAAAGAGCTGTTGAGGTAGCGAACCATGAAACATAGCTGGAATTCCCTCATACACAATTTCTTCTCTCTACCTCTTCAATAATCTCTGTCACCTATCCCCTTCACACAAGCTTACTTATCTTTCTTTCTCTCATCAATCTTACTGTCTTACCTTCTAGCACCTGCTCTAAAAATGTAACCCTATTTTTCCAGGAATTCTTTTGTTGCCCATGTTTTTCTAAAGATAATCATGCTAGACAATAACCACATTGATCTCACCAGTCTGGAAGCTTTCACAAAGTTTTAGGTACTGCACATCATCTGACAATTTTATATATATTTATATAGATATAGAACGACCATATTTTGTTGTCCTATGTTGCTGACAGTAAGAAAGACTAACACACAAGGGAAAAGCCTGGGTCTCCTATCATAGTGTTCATAATACCTGGAAATTAAGTAATTTGGAGTCTACAAGGCTGCCCCACTTCAGAGCATGTGTAGAAAGCATTGTTCTTTATAGTGTTGAAACCTGGACTATGAAGAAGAAATTGAAAATTGCCTTGTTGGTACGTCCACCACATACCTTGTGAGGATTCAATACATCACATGATGTGAGCACAAGACCACAGAGGAGATTTAAAGGCACATTCCATCCCTCTCCATTCAATGTGAGGAAGCTTTTCTAGACATTGCTATTGTGTTGAACATCAAGTAATTTTGGAGATTTCCATGCGCTAGTAGAGGATGAAGACAACTCAACTGTATTGAGATTATTGGCTGACACACAACATGAAACTGAGGACCTATCAAAGCTAAAAGGCAACAGTGATTTTTGGCATAGCTTTGTGAAATGCATCTTTGTTGTGGATGCTTGAACAAAAATACAAAGGTGGAAGAAATGAAACTTTATAAAATGATGTAATATCATTTCTAGATGTCTGTGGAGCATTGAACAATTACTGACTTTTATTGTGATGCTTAGAAAAGAAAACTAAATATTAGATAAACAACAGCTACATTGAAGCCGTCTTGTGTAGAAGTTAGCATACATAAACCATTACCTTTATGTGGCATCAGAGCATATGTAAATTCATGGTTTAACATATCTGCTTCAGGATCAGGTGATTTTGGAGAGCGTAGCCTAAAAGATGAACACAGATTTGATTAAACTGCTACTAAATATTCAAATGTTCTTTAATAGCCAGTAATAAACAGAAAATAAACAGTTCATTTATCTGGAACTAAACCAACAATAATATAACAATAGTATGTACACACACTCACAGAGGCTTCTTATAGCTTCTAACAGCTCAGGGACAGATATGCACACACATTCAGGAAATAGAGTGAATTTGTTTTTAATTTAGTAATTACTTTGCAGAGTTAATTCTTTTTACGGAGATGTACTTGCTTAGCAAGTGACCTGATCTGAGATTGTGTGCTGGAATGAAAACAATTGCAGCGTGGAAGGTGTTTATAAGCCATTTAAGAAACACACAAAAGCTGTTAGATTCACTTCAACATTCAAATTTAATTTGTCAAAATATTTTCGTCGCTTTGAGACTGCGACTTGTTCACTGCAGCACGGAATTTTGTCAGTGAACAGGTCACAGTCTCAAAGGGACAAAAATATTTTGACACATTAAATTTAAATGTTGAAGTGAATATAATGGATTTTGTGTGTTTCTTAAATGGCTTATAAACACCTTCCATGCTGCAGAGTTAATTCTGTTTTGATTTTAAAGGAACATGGTCAAAGTTATGATTAGAATCACTGAGTCTATATTGAATCTGTAAACTAGTTACTAAATAAAAACCATCAATGTCATGCATCATTTTATGTCCATTCTCAATGTTACATATTTATATATATAGCAGGTATGGCTGTGCAACCAAGAAGTTCACTTCTCAACCATGTGATATGATTTTGAGTTCAGTTGTGTGGCACCTTGGGAAATTGTTTTCTACTTTAACCTAGGACTGGCTGACCAATATCTCATTATGAAGGTGAAAACTGTACAAAGCCCATGAGTAAAGATATATATGTATATACATATATATCATTTAATAAGCGCCTGACTCATTTCCATGCAAACTGTTATTAAATAATATATGTAATTCCTACAAAATATGTTGAGTGCCACTTTCTTTAATTTGTCCAGTCACTTTATATATATATATATATATATATATATATATATATATATATATGATAATAATAATAATAATAATAATAATAATAATAATAATAATAATAATAATAATAATAACATGAGGGAATATTATTCCAAACTTACAGACAAAAATTCAATTTAGAAATACTAAATCAAATCTCACAAAATATATTATATATATATAAATTAGATAAAACCACCTTTTATCAATTCAATAAGGAAAAATTAAATTACACCATCTAGAAAATTACAAATTATAGAAAGATTAAATATAAGATAAAAAATATAACGAGATTAAGTAATGTGCAAAATAATAAATAAAATGTATGTATTTGGTAGAATAACGACACAAGTTTCGTAGCTATATTTAAGAAATGATTATAGTAAAAATATTAGCAGTAGTAGTAAAATCACTTCAATATAAATATAGCCACTCGTCAGGTTAAAGATAACTACAACAATAAAATGATTAATTAATAAATATAGGAAAATTTTAAAATAGATCTATATATATATATATATATATATAAGATATAAAAAATACATTAAGTGAAAACTAAATACCACACTTTAAACTATATACATTAAATCAGATTATTAATTAATATATTTATTTAATAAACATCCAAATAAAGTCTAATACCCATTAAGCAATTAATACTAAAAACCTTAATGTTAATATACACAATGCTAGTACAATCCATAAATACTGGAATCAAAACTAGGAAATGGTTCAAATATACACACACCCATTACATAAACTAACTATATAATTAATATATATGTAGTATCTATAGATTTAATATATCACTCAATAATATAGTTGACCAAAATATCAATAAATATAAAAACTAATTTACGTAAAAGTAATACTACTTGATAAATATACCACCTAATTAATAAATAATGTATTGTCTAACAAGACTAATTCTCAAATTAAATTACATGTAATACGTTAAATCCCTTTATAAAAATAATAATAAATCATTCTAAATAAATAGATATCATAATTAATAACTATCATAACTTATAACTGTCAAAAAAATATACATAAAAATAATATTTCAACAACAACAATAATAAAAACAATAATAATAATAATAATAATAATAATAATAATAATAATAATAATAATAATAATAATAACAATAACAATAATAACAATAACAATAATCAAACACAATACTATTCAAAAGCCAAATAATATTGATAAGCAAAAACCGTTACTTAGCTTGTTGATGAAAATAATATTAATGAATTTTAAACGTAAAAAATATAGGTCAAAGTGTTTAAAAAAATTAAATGTGTGAAGACTTTGTGTAAATAAACAGAATAAATTATCAATGAAAATGGCGAAAACTATTTACTCATGAAAAATGCGAGAAACATCTAAGCCTCATGAATTAAAGAAAGGTAAGAAAAATAGTAGAACAAATGAACAATCCACTATGAAGACATTCAACTACGACCGACAGTCCACTACAAATCTAGTTAATAATAATAATAATAATAATAACAACGATCAAACCCAATATAATACAAAATCCAAATAATATTGATAAACAAACAACGTTACTAAGCTTACTCTTTTACTCTTTTACTTGTTTCAGTCATTTGACTGTGACCATGCTGGAGCACTGCCTTTAGTCGAGCAAATCGACCCCGGGACTTATTCTTTGTAAGCCCATTACTTATTCTATCGGTCTCTTTTGCCGAGTTGATGAAAATAATATAATTGGATTTTAAATGTATAAAAATAGGTCTTAGCATCTTAATTAATATGCACAATGCTAGTACAAGTCATAAATACTGGAATCAAAAATAGGAAATGGTTCAAATATACACAATATTATATATAATCTTAATTAGAGTAACACTAACTAGCAATTATTAAACTATAGAGTCATACAAGTATAATTATATTTAACATAGTTGTGTATACTTAATGAAAGACTTCGTGAAACTTATCAAACCTTTCTCCAAATCATTCATATCATGTACTTAAGGACAATGATAAGTATACTGAGAGTTTACAAAGAAATAGAGAGCTTTTATACTTACAGTGAAAGACGCAGCACATTATCAAAGGCTGAGTAGCCATATTTCCCATTATTAAGGACAGCAACACCATAACCATATTCAGAAAGGTCAGCCCATTTATGACCACACACCTTATATGATAAGAAAATAGAAACATTAACAAGTAAGGACAAATTATTATAAAATTAGTATTCTAAATTATTACTATAAATAATAGTACATCACAGGCATGATGTGAAATTTTTGTAGATCTGAATGTGATTACTCTGCCATACAACTACCCACAAATAGCAAGCAGCAAGCAACTATAAAATAATCAAGCTCATTGTTAGTGAGAATGTAAGTCCCCAAGATAATCAGACATAGTTTGCAACACTATTTTGGAAACTTTTGTAATGTTACTCAGACAGAAATATGTTTTTCATTCCCTTTGAGTACATCACTGACACAATGAGATAGTAATTTGTTAACATGTGAAATGATTAAATTCTTCCTTCATTTTGCATCACATTCAGAGTATCTCTTGCAGAAGTGAAGTACTTGCTTAATAATTTTAATTTCCAACAAGTCTGTATATTGCCTCCATAATATTTAATAACTAGCAGGTGGGGAGACAGAAAAAATGAAATGTATCAAAACAGTATTGGATCAGTTTTGACAGAAATATTTTAATTAAGCTAAAAGCTAACATTTTAAGAAAATACCCTTCTGTACAATAGAGTTTGAATTGCAGAAATGACAAGATATTTAACTAAACTTTGTAGAGTATCTATCATTCTATTCTTTTGGTTATTACTTCTCAATCTAGCACCTGTAGTCTTATCTAAACACTTTAGTCAAAACCTTTGTGGATTTGATTAACTCTTTTTTATATATTATCACTGCAAGCATACAAAAAAATCTCTGAGATGTTTGTTCAATGGAAAGACACCAGGTTTATATTAATTTTCATCATATCACCATTCTAGAATAGTTGTCACTCTTGCTATGACAGTCAGTAGGTAAAATCTACAGTAACATTTAATAAACCACACTGATATATGAACAAACCTTGAGGATTGGTGAAAGAAAATCAGCAGCTCATAATCACTTGGAATTGCTTGTTATCTTTTATTCACTTGACAGATACACTACTCAAATAATGAAGTTGTAATGATGATGACTAGAAATGCTGTCACATTCTAAAATTAAGACTATCAAGGTCCAGAGACAAATAATGGCCAGTGTTTATGATGATGATGGTGATGATAATGAAGATAATAAAAAATGTAGAAATGGTAGCAGAGGTGGTGAACATGATGATTATGATGTGATAGCATTAGTTATAAACAAATTATACAAGGTAATGAATATATTCTGACATTTTCAAAACCTTCATAAAGACAGAATGTTTTCAGTAGTTGGTAACAACAAGAATAAACTCAATGAGTATGAGTTAGTGGAGAAGCCTCTACATAGCTGCTCGGTCAGTGAGAAATAGTGATCAAATCTCCCTCATATCATGTCCTACCATCTTAGAAAAAGGACACATTGGACAAGACAAAGCAGTTCTAGATATGTGAAAACACTGGCTTTTATTGCAGATCTGCTTGCTCAATGCTGACTTGGGGCAAAACAACAACAACAACACAACAGCAGCAGCAGCAGCAGCAGCAGCAGCAGCAGCAGCAACAACAACAACAACAACAACAACAACAACAACAACAACAACAACAACAACAACAGCAGCAGCAGCAACTGCTGCCGCCACTACCACTACTGTTGCCGCCACCATCAAAAAATGTCCATTAACCCTTTAGCATCCAGATTTTTGAATTAATTATGTATTATCTCACAGCTTTGAGATTTTGATGATGTGACTGTTTATTTTTAGGATGACATTGTAGGGTAGGTGTGATAGGCTTGATCAGTCCAGTTTGAACAATAAAACAGCTGAATATGGCTGGTTTAAATGCTAAAGGTTTAAAGGAAAAAACAATGTTGAAATATTACTCACCTCAAAACGTGCAGAATCCCAAGAGGTATTACTGTGAGTTGGTCTTTCTAGGAAACCATACTGGGTTTCATAGCTGGCTCTTGCTGTTGTCAAATTAAATGGAAATTCTACCTTTAAGAACTTGTGGGATTCATTCCATTCTACCTGCAATGAAGAAAAGAAAAACGATTGTGCGATTACACCCATTTTTTCCCTAATCCATTCAACTATTCCCGTGTTTTCAAAACAATAGGTAATTATCCAAATAAGGAGAAACTAGAGATCTGGATGATTGTTCCAGAACTGAACTAGAGTTCAATACCCAAACATGAATCATCATCGTTCATCATCATCGTTTAACGTCCGCTTTCCATGCTAGCATGGGTTAGAATGAATATGCCTAAAATATCAATTTAACAATAATATATTCTTTTATTCAATCATTTGTCTCAGTCATTGGACAGCAGTTATGTTGGGGCACCATGTTTGAAGGGGATTTTGTTGATTGAATTACCCCAGTACATATTTTTTTCAAGTCTGGTACTTATTCAAACTGTCTTCTTTGCTGAACTGCTAAATTAATGAGGATAAAAACAAACCACACTGGTTGTTAAGTGGTGAGATACAAAACATAATTGAACACACACATGCAAACAAACACACACACACGCACATGCACACACAAACACACACACACATGCAGATATTCTTTTACTTGTTTCAGTCATTTGACTGTGGCCATGCTGGAGCACTGCCTTTAGTCAAGCAAATCGACCCCAGGACTTATTCTATCTATTGGTCTCTTTTGCGGAACCGTTAAGTTATGGGGACGTAAACACACCAGCATCGGTTGTCAATCGATGTTGGGGGTGACAAACACAAACACACAAACATATACACACACATACATATATACGATGGGCTTCTTTCAGTTTCTGTCTACCAAATCCACTCACAAGGCTTTGGTCGGCCCGAGGCTATAGTAGAAGACACTTGCCCAAGGTATCATGAAGTGGGACTGAACCCAGAACCATGTGGTTGGTAAGCAAGCTACTTACCACACAGCGACTCCTATGCCTATATTTAAATGCAAATCAAAGAGGAATGTATTGATTAAAAACAAAAATGAACCTACCTCAGTTTTAAATTTGATGAAGGGGCAGTTAGAATCCAAGATGATATGCTGAATAATATAACTGGAATTACTAATTCTCAAGTGAACCTGAAATATGTAAAACACATCATTCATTAACATAAATTTCATCAAGTTATCAATGCCATAAAAGTGAATTAATTATCACAGATTCTATGGAAGCACCAACAGGAAATTCATGTCACACAAGCTTATTATTAATCTTTTTACTGTCAAAAGGCTCAATAAGGATTAAGCTTGACCACTAGCACAGCTAGAGTGGGGTGGAGGGGTGGCACCACTTTTGGATCTTCTGTAGACAATACGTATTTTTTGAGGAGCAGCAAACTGAAGGGCTGCCCTAAGCAGCACACACTCTAGCTATGCTAGTGGGCTTGATACTAATTTCTGTATGATAATATCTGATAAAACCTAGCTGGACAGGAAATTTAATTCAAGAATAAGATGAAATGGGAATGATGGGACTCTAACATCAAAATTATCTAGCAGCAATGTAAAACAACTTGCAGCTATCTGAGCCAAATTTCACCATTATCCATTTCATAGGAATATTCCAAAGAGACAATAACATGAAAAGCATTAAAATAACCTTAATCAACTTACCTTCACTGTTGACCGGATTGGGCCAGATTCAATAATAGTTGCCTTCTTGTCAACATCTTTAATGATTTTTCTAAAAGAAAGCAAGGGAACTACTGAGAAAAAGGGTTTCAATTTCCCATGGGTAGAGTTGAACATTTCCTCTGTTTGTACAACTCCACTAAGAGCTGAAAATATTTGCTATGGGCATAGAACAGCTTCTGTGGCAGGTGGCTGTGATAGAGTGGTTGTTAAGAGATACTGTCCTTTTGTGGAAAAATCAGAACCTTGTTAACTGGAAGATGGTGGTAGAAATACTGCTAGCCAGTTATGTTTACGGCACAGCTGTTTTGTCAATACTCTATCTGATACAATATAACAAACTAGCTGTAGGAGTGGCTGTGTGGTAAGTAGCTTGCTTATCAACCACATGGTCCCAGGTTCAGTCCCATTGCGTGGCACCTTGGACAAGTGTCTTCTACTATAGCCTCAGCGCAACAAAAGCCTTGTGAATAGATTTGTAGACGGAAACTGAAAGAAGCCCGTTGTATATATATATATGTGTGTGTGTATGTGTGTGTATATATGTTTGGGTGTCTGTGTTTGTTCCTCCAGCATCGTTTGACAACTGATGCTGGTGTGTTTACGTCCCCGTAACTTAGCAGTTCGGCAAAAGAGACTGATAGAATAAGTACTAGGTTTACAAAGAATAAGTTCTAGGGTCAATTTGCTTGACTAAAGGCGGTGCTCCAGCATGGCCACAGTCAAATGACCGAAACAAGTAAAAGAGTAAGAGTAAGCAGTGAGAAATTTTACAGAAGATATCAGATTGTTTTATATCCTGTCCTAGCATGTCTATCTTATTTCTGTTAATGTTCCTGTTTTTGCAATTTTTATGATAATAACCAGAATGGTAATGTAGCTGTAATAAACCAAGGAAAACTTCTCTTGACTATTAAAGAAATTATATAATCTGTTTAAAATATTTGTCTTTAATTTTATCAATGCTTCATAAAGTTAAAGATGCTGCAAGATACCGCTACAATGCTACCAGGTTTTAGGGATTATAATTTTTTTTGTCTTGAAGCTGTTAAAATATTTCTCTGTAAATGTGAATTTAATGGTGGCAAAAAGTTTTTTTTTTTCTCAAATTTAAAAATTTTCTTGTATAAGAAATTGTTTGAATAATTGTTTAATAGGAGTGGAGGTGAATTTATTAATCTGGATTAAGGGAAGCATGATTATCTTGCCTCATTTCTCTAAAGTACAAAAGAAAGCTATAATCATGATGAACAGGCATTATTTTTTAATATTAAAATTAGTGAAATAAATTATTAATGAGAAGATAGTGGTTTTCTTTAAACATATAATTTGATATTGCAAACAAATGTTATCTCTATGGTTGATGTATGTTTATTTGCACATTAGTATTCAGTCAACACAATTTTATTTGCTTCTGAATTTACCAGCTTGTAGATCCAACAACCATGTATATATAAACAAAGCATTAACAAAATGTTGTTTCTGTTTTCATTGACATTGAAAACTTTTATAAGAGAAGGGTACAACTTTTTGACCTTCGTTATTTAATAGGTATTTCTCTGTAGTTGAAGGAGCCCTATTTAGATGAGAATTATTTTGGTTGTGAATGATGAGTTTTTTTCCCAAGAAGCATTAGCTTGCCAACAGTAAAATTGGTGTATTTGTTAGTATACAGATTATTAATACTTAGAAACATCAGGCCGTGAGGAGACAGAAAGCGCATCATGTATTAGGCATAAAATATTCTTTTCACATTCCAAGTTCATATTTCATCGCAGTTGACTGATCTGGATTGCGAAATATAAGCTACATAAATTATTTGTCATATAGAAGACAGTTCTACTCTAGTTACTTAGCAATATTCTAGTTTGAAGTTAAATTTATTCCAATTTTAAAATTTCTATTTTAGTTACTTTTGTATAAATGTTTTATAAATTTATATAGTTCAATATTTTCATAGCTGGCACTGTTTAAATTTTCATCATGTCCAGTTTTCCATGCTTGTATGGTTGAATGGAACTAGTTGAGGTGGATTTTCTACAACTGAATTCCCTTCCTGCCGTCAGTCCTAACCTATTACCAAGCAAGATATTTTCCTATGACCAGGCACGTTTCCATAGAGGATTGGAGATAGACATTGCCTGCATCATGGTGACACTTGTTTACAACTATCACATGATGTCAAAGCAAGGAGACAATAACACACACACTTCAATTTTTATTTTCCAAATCCACTTGAAGGCTTCAGTTGGCCTGGGGCTATAATAGACACTTGCTCAAAGTACCATACAGTGAAACTGAATCCAAAACCATGTGGTTGGAAAACAGACTTCTTACCACAGAGCCATATCTGTATCTAACCAGAATTTAAAAGTAAATGCCAGTTTTAATTGTAGATTTTAGCATGGAAAGCAGACATTAAATCATGACAAATAAAAGCATTTTAATTAATACACAAAAATCTTAGGGGACCAAATCATAAAAGATATAAGAATATTGCATATCAGCTTTTGAAGTATGAGATATGTTATCGAATCTTGGTGTACTATAATTTATGATAATGATTGGACATGTTAAAACTTGGTGTTTTAGGATATCAGTTGTAAAAACTTAATCTTTTTATGGTTTATATATTTACATCTGTTAAAGCCAATTGTTTCTAATCTTCCTATATCTGATAAGGATGTTCCTATGTCTTAAAGTATTCAATGGTCATAGAAGACCCTGCTAGTTGATAGCTAACTGCTTACTTCACTTCAGTCATCATCATCATCATCGTTTAACGTCCGTTTTCCATGTTGGCATGGGTTGGACGGTATGTGTTCTTTAGTTCTTTAGTGTTCTTTAGTTTTTGCATATAGTTGTTTGCAAATTGTTTCACAACTGCAGACACAATGGTTGTGAGGTTAAGATGCTGATCTACTGACATAGAGGTTCAGGTGTTAGTACTATCATGTTATACTTCAAGTTTTTAATTCATTGTTGTGGACCTTAAACTGTAAAAAATATTGCTTCAATTGGTAAACCATTCCACCCTGAAAAGTTAATACAACAGTAAGCCTTTAAAGAAAATGTTTTATTTCTTTATTTTTTGATCAGTTTTACATTTAAGAAATTTAATTGTAGCTGTGATACCAGTGCTGATGGCACGTAAGAATACCATCCGAATATGGCCGTTGCCAGCGCTGCCCTGACTGGCCTCCATGCTGGTGGCACGTAAAATGCACCATCCGATTGTGGTCGTTGCCAGCCTCGTCTGGCCCCCATGCCGGTGGCACATAAAAAGCACCATCTGATCGTGGCCGTTTGCCAGCCTCGTCTGGCACCTGTGCAGGTGGCACGTAAAAAGCACCCACTACACTCACGGAGTGGTTGCGGTTAGGAAGGGAATCCAGCCGTAGAAACACTGCCAGATCAGACTGGGCCTGGCGCAGCCTTCTGGCTTCCCAGACCCCAGTTGAACCGTCCAACCCATGCTAGCATGGAAAACGGATGTTAAACGATGATGATGATGATGATGCAAAAATCTATTTTTCAGAACCACATTAAAGCTTATTGTGTAAATGACAAATTTAGCCTGAATGGACAATTATCAGTCAACAAGGGCGCAACAGGGGCTCTGAATGTCTTGAATCCTCTTTGATGACAAAAATGAAACAAAACAGTTTGCGTTTTAAATTGATGGTTCAATTTGAATATATTTAGCAAAAAAACAAAAAAACAAAAAAAACAACATGTAGTTTATGATATCAACATAAATCTTTCAATATTATGCCATTTTAGAGATAATTTAAACATGCTTGGAAACAAGCACCAAAACAAAAAATGGTAAAAGTAATATCAAAGATTATATAATATTACAAGCATGAATTAAAAGACCACACTCTCAAATCATTAAAGAGTCAAAATTTGGCAAATGTAAACTTGTTGCCCTGGATATCAGCAAATGTAATTCCTGGGGATAAAACAATTGCCTCAGTTGTAAGTAAATATATTAAACAAATTTAATGACTAATAAGATAATTCAACTTCAGAGTCTCAAACACTAATGAGAAAATATGAAATATTATCTACCTTGTCTCAAGATGATAATCCATAACATCCCAAGCATCCCAGTACAGTGGAACATCATTAAAGATAACAAACTGGTTTCCAAGACCTTTGTGAAGAATAAATTCCCTAAAAATGCAATGCAGCAGAGATAAGTAATTTTTTATATCAAGAAAATGAAAATCAAAATTAAAAAAAAATGAAATAAGCTATTGTTTCATTAATTTGGTTTTTTTCAATTTCAGAGTCAAATTAATTGCTAAAGCAAAATAAGGAATGATTCATTTTACTATTAAAGTCTGGGGTCTTATGAGGGGTGTTCATTAAAGATTTCCTCTGGCCCACTTCCAGTTATTGCAGGAAATGGAACTTGTACAGGTATAATCATACACGTCTCTAAATGTCACATTGTAAATTGCAGCTTTCCACTAGTATTCGTTTGTCTTTTACGGCTGCTGAAGTAGACTAAGGTGTTATAATGATGGCAGTTGAATGGGGATCAGTGATCAGGTTCTTATACTTGAAAGGTCATACACCAAAAGAAGTTTATGGTGATGATGCATCATCATATGATCTAGTCAAGCACTGGCATCACCAGTTCAAATGTGGTTGGACATTGCTGGAAACTGCTCCTATTCCTGGATGACCACGTTCAGGCATTGATGACGACACCATCCATAAAGTGGAAGCTGCCATTTTGGAGGATTGCCACATAACTATTCAGCAACTAGCCCAAGAAGTGGAGATAAGTGCATGGTCCATGGAAAAAAAATCATTCACAACCATTTGCACATGCAGAAGTTGTCTGCATGATGGATTCACTGGATGCTCATATCTTTTCATAAGCAGGAATGAATCAATTGCTCCCAGGCTCTGTTGGCAATGTGCCAAGAAAATGAGCACTTTTTCAGCAGACTTATTACACAGGGTGAAACATGGGTCCATCACTATGATCCTGAGACTAAAGTCCAGTCAAAGCAATGGAAGCATGATAACTCACTGCCTCCAAAGAAGGCTTATGTCCAACTGCTTACAGACTTTTGAGACCAGCACGGAGTAGTGGTGATGGATTTTCTGGCAAAGGGCACTGCATTTAACAAGGTATATTATTCTTGTCTGCTGCAGAAATTGTGGAGCAACATCAAAGCAGAGAGACGGAGCATGCTAACCAAAGGAGTCTACCTCCCCTAAGACAATGTCCCAGTTCTCAATGCATGTGTTACGCAGATGAAATCCTTCCTCATCACCCTAACTCTCAACCTCGTACCATCTGACTTCCACCTCTTTCCAACCATGAAGTCTTTTTTGAAGGGGAAGCACTTTTCAGATGATGATGAATTTATTTCTCAGGTAAAGTCTTGGCTCCAGATGCAACCTACTGACTTCTACAGACAAAGTCTTCACAGCTGCATAAAGTGATGGGAGAAGTGTGTCACCATCGGTGGTGGCTACGTGGAGAAGGACTAATAATTATGCCAAGTTTTATTTATCCCAATCCTTAGGAAGTGAGTCAGGGGAAATCTTTAAGGTGCCATGCAGTGGGACTGGACCCGGGACCATGTGGTTGGTAAGCAAGCTACTTAACACACAGCCACTCCTGTGCCTATATATTGTTAAACCAATATATTGGTAAAATCAATGATTTTACCAATATAAAATGATGATGAGATTACTGAAAGACAAACATATTCTTACTTTCCAGTGTTATTCACTTTCAAATTAGTTATCCTGCCACAAAAGTCCAATTTGACAGAAAGCACCTCATTTTCCATGAAAATGTATTCACCATCCTGGTTATTTCAAGTGAAACAAATACAAAAAAACAAAGAGAGAAAGAGAATAAATTAAAATTGTTAATATTGTGAAATTAGAAATCAATGAATGGCAAATAAAACAATGTAAAAATTTAAACAAAACTTTTATTGAAGTTTCCTTTTAAGTTCTGAGACTTTGTTCAGACTCGTGATATTAAATATTGTTCCATGCAATATTAGAAATCTAAGCATCCAAGTTAAATTACACTTAGGTATAACAATGCCTCTCTGAAATCAGAAACAGGGTGAGAAAAGGAGCCTTAATAAAAACAAATGTTATCTTCAATAAGTTTGGTATTAACTGCAGATGTCTAGCCATCCAGTTTATTGCAGCCAAGAAAAAGAAGAAAAAAAACAAAAAAATAAAAGAAACATGTTAATCTTTGGTTGTTGGAATGTAAGAACTTTACAAGACAGCAAAGACAGTCTAAAATGAAAAACCACTAACTGCAAAGGTAATTGGCTCATACAATATTGATATTATTGCTCTAAATGAAACCAGGCTTGTGGATTCTGGTGAATTAGAATTTGGGAGTGGTTACACATTTTTGGGGAGCATATCATCATCATTGTTTGACCGTGGTCGAGACAATGGAATTTACCATGCTACACCAGACTTTATGGTCCATCATAGCATTACGGAGGTCCTGTTGCTGGATGCCTGTATCCCTGGAGATTACATCAGGGTAGAAGAGTGTGCGCCCTCTGGTATCGTGAGTAGATGGCTTCCAGAGGAGAAGAGAAGAAATTGCCTCGTTTTCAGCTCAACAACAATGTCCAGCAAACTTGGGAGCATAGAGCTAGTAGATAAGCTAAGAATTCATGGTTTTGGATTTGCCATTAAATCCATTTTACTTCATAAGTTGCCATCCATCTCTTAAGCTATTGATGACTATCTTATGACCTTTTATGTAACCGTAGGTAATTCCTCATTAATGCACATTATCAGTGCATAT
The DNA here is from genome assembly GCF_006345805.1 of Octopus sinensis. Classification (NCBI taxonomy): domain Eukaryota; kingdom Metazoa; phylum Mollusca; class Cephalopoda; order Octopoda; family Octopodidae; genus Octopus; species Octopus sinensis. The sequence goes on from NC_042998.1 coordinate 171,619,946, forward strand.
GCACTAACTTCATAAGCATCTGAACAAGGTCAATTTTGCTTTCCGTCCTTTCAGGATTGATAAATAAAAGTAACATTCCAAGGTGGAGGATTGGTTAAATTGTTAGAGCATCAGACAAGATGTCTTGTGGTTTCTGTTCTGGCCCTGTGCATTCTGAGTTCAGTACTCACCTTGTTATTGAAAAATAGTATCAGTAATTTGAAAAACCAATAAAAATATAATTTCTTTATTTCAGTCATGAGATTGACAGCTACCAAAACTATGAATATCAAAATTTTAATTGTACAGCAGTATTGAAAATATCAAAAAGTTTCATAAATAGAAACCAAAATGGACATGGGAAAAACTAGAGATTTGATATCTTAGAATTTTGGGTTTCAATGACAAGGTAATATAATTACAGATTGGTGACTATAAAAGGTGTACTAAATAAAAAGATAAAAATAAAATGGCTCACCTCATAAGCCTTTGATTTGCAATTACGTACTTGAATTATGTTTGTATGGTATAGGTCATGGGATGAATATAGAACTAGAAAAATACAAAGACAAAAATTTGACAATTCCAGAATATAAAAGCAATCATCCAGAGATATGTTTAGTGAAGAAGAACTGTAAATAGATGGGAATGTAATTCTAAAAGCACAAGAATCTAATAAACGTTGCAAAATGCAAAAACCAAAAAAAAAAAAGGCTTGAAATTTTGGGGGAGAGGACCAGTCATTTAGATCGACCCCACTACGTAACTGGTACTTAATTTATCGACCCTGAAAGGATAAAAGGCAAAGTTGACCTCGGCAGAATTTGAACTCAGAACGTAAAGACAGATGAAATACTGCTAAGCATTTCGCCTGGTGTGCTAACGTTTCTGCCAGCTCGCTGCCTTTTGTGTACATCTGTCAAGCGAAAGTAACTCATAGAATAAGTACCGGGCTCAAAAAAATAAATACTAGAGTGATTTATTTGATTAAAGCCCTTTAATGCTGTGCCCCAGCATGGTTGCAGTCCAATAACAAAAATATAAATAAATAAAAAGTAAAAACACAAAGAAAACAAAAACCATTCATACCTAATTTGTTTCCTTCATGGTCAATTTGACACTCATCAGTATGATATTGTTGAGGCAGTGTTGAAACTTCATCTCTTTTCCACATCAAAGTATTGATTACTAACGGAGTTTTGCATTTGACATTCTTCAAGTAAAGAAAAAGAATATAATAATTTCTATTACTGGTCACAAAGACCTACAATATTGGGAACAGTACAGTGATAAATACAAAACAGTGGTAGTTTGCAATGAATAAAGAAATTTAAATCAACAAAAGCATCAGATGACAGTCAAGAAAAGGTTTCTGATACAGGATGAACCCTACACAATGTCTTGGGTTACTCCGACTCATTGTTAGTGCTCTCTTCCTGTTATTTTCCTCCTGCTTATGTTCTGATAATCAAAAGATAATATATATTCACTATTTCTAATAGCATTCCGGTTTTTTAATCTTAATAGCTGCTATTTTATCCACTAGATTAGGCAGGCATAGCAGAATACAGTGTGTATACATTAAGTATAATACATAGATGGCGATTTTAATTTAATGCCATTTCAATTGCATACACAGAATTTTTCTGCAGCCATGTAAGCTTCTGCTTTATCAGCAAATGTTTTACTCACTGTTTCCAATATATTGAGATAAATTTCATTTAAGCAGGCAACAATCAGGTGCATGGCATTGAGAAGCCTCAGTAATGTAAAATGTATCAATTGTTCTCATGAGTCACTTCAAGAATGTTTCTCTCACTTTGATATACATTATGGCTTTAATACAAAATTATGAAGGGATTTTATCTCAAACAGTTCCACTACACAAAGCCTTCTGACAGTGTGTGCACATTTTATATAATACAAAAATGGGAATATATATATATATATAATCATCATCATCATTGTTTAACATCTGCTTTCCATGCTGGCATGGGTTGGACGGTTTGACTGGCATAGTTTCTACAGCTGGATGCCCTTCCTTAATGCCAACCACTCCGACAGTGTAGTGGTTGCTTCTACATGCCACCGGCACGAGGGCTAGTCAGGCGGTGTTTTTTACATGCCACCTGCACAGGAGTCAGTCCAGCGGCACTGGCAACGACCTTGCTCAAATGTTGTTTTTCATGTGCCAGTAAGGCGACGCTGGTAACGATCAAGCTTGAATGGAGCTTTTTACATGCCACCGGCACGGTAGCCAGTCAGTGACCCTGGCAACAGCAACGATCATACTCGGATTGTGCTCTTAGCACTCCACTGGCACGGATGCCAGTCATGCAGTGCTGTCGTTGAATTTGATTTTGATTTCACTTGCCTCAACAGGTCTTCGCAAGCAGAGTTTAGTGTCCAATGAAGGAAAGATACGCATAAGTGGGCTAGTTACACCATTGGCACAGACCACGAGGTTATCGTCTCACTTAGCTTGCCAGGTCTTCTGAAGCACAGTATATTTCCAAAGGTCTTGATCACTAGTCATTGCCTCAGTGAGGCTTAATGTTTGAAGGTCATGCTTCACCACCTCATCCTAGGTTTTCCTGGGTCTACCTCTTCCACAGGTTCCCACAACCACTAGGGTGTGACATTTCTTCACACAGCTATTCTCATCAATTCTCACCACATGACCATACCAGTGCAGTCGTCTCTCTTGCACACAACATCTGATGCTTCTTAGGTCCATCTTTTCTGTCAAGGCACTTACACTCTGTCGAGTACACACACTGACATTACACATCCATTGGAGCATACTGGCTTCATTCTTTGCAAGCTTACACATGTCCTCAGTAGTCACAGCCCATGTTTCACTGCCATGTAGCATGGCTGTTCGTACACATGCACCATACAGTTTACCTTTTACTTGGAGTGAGTAAAAGGTAGACCTTTTCCACAGACTCCCACTACAGTTAGAGATCAGCACTTCTTTACACAGCTGTCCTCATCCATATGCCTCACATGAGCATACCAGCACAGTCATCTCTCTTGCATACCAAATCTGATACCTCTTATGCCCAATTTTTCTATCAAGACATTTACACTGCCATATACGCACACTGACATTACTCATCCAGTGAAGCATACTGGCTTCATTTCTTTCAAGCCTTCACTTGTCCTCAGCAGTCACTGTTCACGCTTTACTGTCATGGAGCACAGCTGTTCATGCACAGGCATCATACAATCTGCTTTTCACTCTGAGGAAGAGACCCTTTGTTACCAACAGACATAGAAGCTCTCTGAACTTTGCCAGCCTATTCTTATTCTAGTAGCTACACTCTCAGAGGACCCACCTCCACTACTGACTTGGTTACATACTAATGTTTGTTTTTGCGTTTAGTTATAATAAAATCTATTTTATGTTAATCTGAGGAGTTACTCTAAATTTTGCAGGGAACAAGATTGTTTTTGAACAAGAATGTTGTTGACAGTGACTTTGAAGTTTTGGCTCCTTAAGCCATCATCAGCTGTAATAATAAACACACACACATACATACACACAGTGGATTTCTATACAATTTCCATCTACTAAATCTACTCACAAGGTATTGATTAGCCTAAAGCGATAGATCATGAAGAAACTTGGCCAGAGTGTCATGCAGTGGGATAGAACTGAAGTCATGTGATTATGAAGTGAATTCTCTATTCACAGATATGCCTGTGCCTATCCGTGCACGTGTGTGCGTGTGTGGGGGGGGGATAAGGTTTGCTTGTACAACATTTTTTTGCCGAGTGAGTACTGAAATGAAATAAGGATGAAAATGAAGGATACTAACATCTTGAGTACAATGTACGGCAGCATCAATAAGTGCCTTCCCACTGGCTTGAATATCTAGAGGAAGATAAAGTAATATGCAAATATAGACAGAAATGTAGATTCAAACTAAACAAAGTTATGCTTCAGAAGCTACGTTAATCTTAGTGACCAAATGATGCCATCCACATGGAAAACAATCAGTCAACACAATGTAGTAAATAAGAAAATTTTAATTAATCCAAACATCCTCAGCAGTGAACCAATAAAAACATTGCTGTATTTTTCAGCATACGAGTTGAATTTTTCTAACCAAAATCTACAGCCAGAAAAGGGCAAGTTGACTTATACACCAAGGCAACTCTTGAGGACCAAAAATTCCATGAAAAATGCAATAGGATTTGGAAAGCTAGTAATAACGTTTGAATGCTTACGCTACATGTATACACTATATACTATGTCATCTTGTATGTTGGCAAATATGATAGATCAATGCTTAAATATGATCAAGTCAGATAACTTTGAAATTTCAATTGATTGATATTTAGAATTACACTTTCAGTGAAGGGGGAAAGAAAATTGATTAATATATAAATGTAGTGACAGCTAAAATTTATGGTGATATGCAATAATATACTTTAGAATGGATATTAGAATAATCTGATCTATAGCAAGTATGATGATAAAACTTGCCAAGTTTCAATATTATTATGCTTCTTAATCCTAATAACCAAAAATATAGATATATATTCCAATCTACTTCACAATAACTCTCAATTTATGTCCGTTTTTTTTCTCTAAGTTTGCATAGGTTGGATAAATCCTTTCCGGCAGAGTGTTCTGCCATGACTCATTGTCATCTATCTTGTGATGTTTGACCGCTTGAGATCAGTCTTTCCCACTTCATCCTTGTCTTCTTTAGTCTCCTTCTTCAACCATTTGCAGAGCATGGTGTTTCTTTTGCCACATTAAAAGCATCCAATACACTGTAAAATGGTTAGCATTAGGAAGAGCATCCAGCTGTAGAAACTAAATAAAACTGGAACCTAGTGCAGCTCTCTGGTTTGCCAGCTCTGGTCAAAGCATCCAACCCATTCCAGCATGGAAAACAGATGTTAAAGGAGGGTGATGAGAAGGAAGATGAAGTATGCTTCCCTCATTTCTTTCCAACCTTCACAAAGCCATTGCATTCAAGGTTCAAATCTCACAACTGCGCAACATTGAATTTTATACATAAGTATGATATAATCTGAGAGAGAAACCCTTTGTAATCAGGAAATATAGTAACTCACAGGAAATTTCCATTCTGTTATTACTGAAACAACTATGCTTCCAGAACTCTCACCTAGGTAACTAAAACTATGAACTAATTCTAGGGGCCCTTCTGAGCACTTGAGTAAATTAATTTAATGTGTACTCATAAATCTAACAACTTCTGTGCATTTATCGCAAACGAGGTTTCCCTTCCCTGTCAGCCTGCCTGTGGTTTAATTCTACTTCTTGTGCATACATACTTACAATGAATATGCCATACAGAATTTCTGCCGATTCTTTTCTGTATATTAGGTACAATCACTTTTTTACATATATAGGATCCCCTCTTCTTTTCTCCTTAAACTTTAGTTTTTGTTAGTTTTATTTTCGAGCCTCTTAATTCTAGGTTTGATTCTGAGTTTGGAATTTCCTTTCTAAATCTTTGGCTGATTTTGAGAACAAGGTCACTGACATAGACTAGTTTTCACAGATATCCAGTCTTAAATTGTTCTGTTATGTTCTGGAGAAATATTAAAGAATAGTGGCTGAGAACCAAGCTGCATGTGAAAACTCACATTAACTCTCAAATTGTTGAGGCAGCTCTGTACATGGTTTGCATAGCTCCCACAAGATGTTGATTTATTCCTGTTTAACTACAAAACAATACAGTATTGCACCTTGTCAAAAGTCTTTTTCCACATTGACAAAAGCTAAGTAGGCTGACTTACTTCTAGGCAAGGGCTTTTCCTGCAGTTGTCTCCCTAGGAAGATACAATCAATGGTAACTTAACTTGCAATGCATCTCATTTAGGTTAATTGCCCTATGAATTTCATAGTAATCAGTGTACCTAAACAAAATGTGATGGTTGTGGTTGGAGTACCTTTGATACTAGATCCTTCACCAAGGCTGACTTTGAATTAAACAACAAAAGTAAACAAGAACAAGCAGTATTTAAAAATACTGATGTTGATAAAGACGCAGACAAATATTGAAAACAAACCCACCTACATATGTAACATTTATACAAGAAATCAAGAGAAATTAACTTACCTTTGTAGTGTTTCTCAGAGTCCTTGTAAACCTGTTGGTAAAGAACTCAGTTTTTTCAATTAATGAGATTAAGCTTGCAATATCAGATATATTAACAGTCTATGGACAGTTTATTATGATATATATGAATGTATATCTAAAAACCATTAGGAAGCACCAACCATTTTTGTATCTGCATGGTGTATCTAGAACAACTCAGTTTGTCCAAATTTTACCTACAGAAGTAATACAAGTTGCTAAGATTGGGTTCATCTGAAGAATCTCTGGAGAAACTTTACTTGATGGGGTGCATAGCTAAGCGACCAGGGAATCTCTTCTGGTTGAGCTGCTACTTGTCCACATTGAGAGGTTACAGTATTAGTGCTACAGATGTGAGATTAGAACGTTCCAGACATTCACTTTGCTACTGACAGATATCTATATGCAGATTATAACTTATTATTTGTGTTTAGCAGTTTATCAGCATGAAAAAAGAGCTAGAGTATCACTTTAATATTAACACTGACCACAAAGCTCCAATCATCTATCAGTTTTGCTTTTGCGTATAAGCTTTGATTGTGGTTGCAACCTCTAATATACTGTGCATCCCAGATAAAATGTAAAATCTACCGACATCACTCATTGTTTGCCTATGAGGCATTTTCGACCAGTGACATGTATCAGTCGCACTGCACTAACTTGTACATCAATTTATCTACATAGAAAGTAAGCTATCTGCATTAACTGTACTAAATGTGTTATCAAATACTCACCATATTGATAGAAGTGCCAGGTATGACATCATGGAATTGGTTCAAAAGTAACAACTGCCAAAGACGCACAAGTTCTTCTTGGGGATAGACAAATTCAGATGAAATCAACATTGCTGTAGTGCTGAGAAGTTCCGCATTGTAAAGTAAGAATTCACTCTGTCGATTATACATTTTATACTGAAAAGAAAACGTATCAATGTATGTCTGGCAGGTCACAAGTTGGTGTGGTAGAACAATGAGTGAATATTCTGTGTGAAAGCATTAAGAAGTGCTTTTATCAGTCACCTCACAAAGAACACAAATACAAACACTTCTGGCTTAACAGAAACTCTGACATGATTGGTGTACATATTGTCTATGCAAAGAAATTGAGAGATAGAATTATTGAGGTAGCCCGGATAAGTGAAAGAATAATTAAGATTATTGTTGGGAATGTGATGTGTCCATGATCTCTGTTTAATAAAAAAACTAGCAGGTTTGACAGATGATGTAAAGAATTTATCCTATAAGACAAAAGAAATTTGAAGACAGTGATATTGTCATCATAGGGATTTCAGAAGCAATAAAAAGACACCTGGTCTGCTACCAGATATACATAGGTGCTATGCGCATGAAATAAGAAATGAAAAAGATCAATACTTCTAGAGTTCTGAGATGAAAATGACCTTCCAATTCGAAACAACTTCAAAAAATCAGCTAACTGATCACATACCTCTTGTCTGCATAAAAGATGAGATGATCATGGTTGGAATATATTTTATTATAAATCTTTTCTGATGGAGCTGACCGAGGCTAAGCAGTAACAAAAGGTATTTTCTTTATCCTTTATTTTTTTTCCTAATCCCCCTCTCAACCCCTTGTCCATCTGTAAAATTCATAAATTTGAAAATGAATGCCTACCAATAACAATTTTATCAAACTATCCCTATTGCTTGACCTTGAAATATCTGAGAGGTTTTGAGGTTTAGACTAATAAAGGAAAGGGAAAAGAAAAGTAACTAAATATTTCTAGCTCCTTAATTTGTTTGAGAAGAAAGGAGAGATGGGACCCTACTTTCAGTATTGAGTTTCCCAATCAGTAAATGTTTTTAACTTATACCAGTTATTGGAAAATAGCACAACATACAAAATTAACTGAGCAAGTTAATTTATTTATGTAGTTACATAACCAAATACTTTCATCTTAACAATTATTTCTGATGAACTTATTTCTGACTGCCTTTTCAAACTTAAAGATGTTGAAGTGTCTGAAAGTTGAAAATAATTACCTTTCCATGTGTTGTATAGGTTCCATTATGAAGCTCAAGATAAAGTTCTCCTTTCCATTTACACAACATAGAAGTGTTTTCATTGCAAACTGCAGCAAAAAATTCTTTCGGTGAACTCATGCACACCCTGAAATCAAATTTAAAAAGAATATGTATAATGGACATCTATACATATAGTTATAAATAACAAGAGAAATATAGTATGATAAAGTTTATTTAACCACTGGAAATGCTTATATAATGACAACTGTTTCACGACTTGATAAAACATGCACAGAGGGATTATTTTTTAACATGGATTTCTTTTAACCAAAGAACCAGCTTAATATCTGCATTAATTTAAAGATTGTTTATGTTGATGAAGACATGTAAATAATTTACTTATTATAAAATATAATAAAATATTATCTACACATGTTTTATTAAGTTGCGAAAGAACTGTTGTCATATTAAAATTCCTAATGGTTAAATAAATTTTATCATACTATTTCTCTCCTTATTTATAACTTTACACACTTGTTATGCTTTTCTTTTGTATTGTACTATATATTCTATATGTTTTGTAGAATTATACATTATGAAGCTTTTTTTTTTTTATGAGTATCACCAGACAAGTTGAATCCATATATTGTGGATTAAATTTTCTCCCTGTTTATTGCTGTGTTCCTTTCTGTCAAAGAGCGTAAGCTCAAAACATAAAAGACCTTTTTCATTTCCTGAGCATTAAACTAATACATTTGTTTGTTGTTTACACACCTGTCTTCATCTTTTGCTTTTTTGTAAATTCTCACTATATATATATATATATATATATATATAAAAGACTTTTTCTATTTCTATTCCTGAGTGCTATACTAATACATTTGTTTGTTTGTACTCCACCTGCCTTCGTCTTTTGTTTATTTTCGTAAACTTTCCCTTTATATATATATTTATATATATATATATATATATATATTTATATATATATATATATATAGAGAGAGAGAGAGAGATGGGGATTAAAAAATCCTGGCAGATATCAAGTAAGCATTCTGTATAAAGGAATAAGGTTAAATTTCCAACAAGTAGATACCAGTAAATGTATGCAGAATACAAATACTAGGTAAATCCTCATGTATGATAGGTAAATCCAACAATCCTTTTGCAGAATTTGAAGAAATTCAGAGTATTTAACAACAACCAATAATATGTATGAAGAAAATCATATATTTATTTTATATCACACCTTAAAAACCAAACAACTGTTTCAACTGCATATACATACAAATATATATATATATTTACCAATACCTACTTTCGTAAGCTAATTATTCAAATTGACAAAAACATTCTTTTCCAGGCTATGCTATTGCTCACATTTTTCATGGAAAAATGTGAGCAAGAGAAATAAAATTACATGGAAAAATGTGTGGAGGCCATGGTAATAGTGGTAGAAAAGACAGAGACAGCACACCTGTGAGCCAGAGATTGGGATATGTTGCTGAGTAATTTTATGCTAATCAGTCAAATGACCTTTCTCTAGATAGAGTCTGAGACATGTGTGTATATCTAGTAGCAGCACTATCTCAGATGTCAGAGCGGCATTCTTTGTGAGTCTCACCTGAGCTTTGGAGGGCTGTTGAGAGTTAATAGTTGTATTGAGGGCTGAAAAGGAAGGTCAGTTTTTAATGCTCTGAAAAGGAAGTCTGTTTTTGATGATATAAATTGGGCTATGTTGGGAATATGTAAGCTGACACTGAATTAGCTTCGCTGACTGACAGGTGATGGTCATTTAGAGAATGCGTGGGCTAAGACCACGCTTTCATTGGTCAGCTAAAGTTGAGACAGTGTCACGTGACAACTTGCTGGGGCTGCCTGCTGGAGCCTAGCAGCAGGTATTTAAAGGGAAAAAATTTGATAATCAGTCAGTCACTTGCTGACACTCTTTGACGCTACATTGAAGAGGCCAGGGAACAGAAGAAAGAAGAAGAAAGAAGACATGCACCCAAGAAAAGAGCTGAAGACACCTCCGAAAGAGGGGGGAGGGCGCCATGTCAAAACGGTGGAGGAGTAAGGGCCAAAACCGGACATGGTTCCTCCTGATGATGTCTTGAGCTAACTGGATCCTATAAAGGAGCTGTTGTGGTAGCAGACCATGAAACATGGTTGTAATTCCTTCTTGAAAGAAAGATACTCAAACATTTCATCATCATCATCATCATCATTTAACGTCCGCTTTCCATGCTAGCATGGGTTGGACGGTTCAACTGGGGTCTGGGGAGCCCGAAAGCTGCACCAGTCCAGTCAGATCTGGCAGTGTTTCTACAGCTGGATGCCCTTCCTAACGCCAACCACTCCGAGAGTGTAGTGGGTGATTTTATGTGCCACCGACACAGGTGCCAGACGAGGCTGGCAAACGGCCACGCTCGGATGGTGTTTTTTATGTGCCACCGATACAGGTGCCAGACGAGGCTGGCAGACGGCCACGCTCGGATGGTGTTTTTATGTGCCACCGACACAGGTGCCAGATGAGGCTGGCAAACGGCCACGATCGGATGGTGTTTGTTACGTGCCCACAGCACGGAGGCCAGTCGATGCGGTACTGGCTACGGCCACGTTCGGATGGTTTTCTTGTGTGCCACGTGCCACCGGCACTGGTACCACAAAGATACAAATTCCATTGATGTTCATCTATTTTGATTTGTTTTGATTTTCACTTGCCTCAACAGGTCTTCACAAGTGTCACAAGAAGGAAGGTATGCACAGGTGGACTGACTACGTCCCAGGTAGGGGCCACAGGTTATGGCCTGACTAGTCTTGCTGGGTCTTCGGATGGTGTTTTTATGTGCCACTGACACAGGTGCCAGATGAGGCTGGCGAACGGCCACGATCGGATGGTGTTTGTTACGTGCCCACAGCACGGAGGCCAGTCGATGCGGTACTGGCTACGGCCACGTTCGGATGGTTTTCTTGTGTGCCACGTGCCACCGGCACTGGTACCACAAAGATACAATTCCATTGATGTTCATCTATTTTGATTTTTTTGATTTTCACTTGCCTCAACAGGTCTTCACAAGCGTCACAAGAAGGAAGGTATGCACAGGTGGACTGACTACGTCCCAGGTAGGGGCCACAGGTTATGGCCTGACTAGTCTTGCTGGGTCTTCGGATGGTGTTTTTATGTGCCACTGACACAGGTGCCAGATGAGGCTGGCGAACGGCCACGATCGGATGGTGTTTGTTACGTGCCCACAGTACGGAGGCCAGTCGGTGCGGTACTGGCTACGGCCACGTTCGGATGGTTTTCTTGTGTGCCACCGGCACTGGTACCACAAAGATACAATTCCATTAATGTTCATCTATTTTGATTTGTTTTGGCTTGATTTTATTTGATTTGTTTTGATTTCATTTTGATTTTGATTTTCACTTGCCTCAACAGGCCTTCACAAGTATCACAAGGAGGAAGGTATGCACAGGTGGACTGACTACGTCCCAGGTAGGGGCCATGGGATATGGCCTGACTAGTCTTGCCGGGTCTTCGGATGGTGTTTTTATGTGCCACCGACACAGGTGCTAGATGAGGCTGGCGAACGGCCACGATCGGATGGTGTTTGTTATGTGCCCACAGCACGATGGCCAGTCGATGCGGTACTGACTACGGCCACGTTCGGATGGATTTCTTGTGTGCCACAGGCACTGGTACCACAAAGATACAAATTCCATTGATGTTCATCTATTTGATTTGATTTGATTTTCACTTGCCTCACAGTCTTCACAAGTGTCACAAGAAGGAAGGTATGCACAGGTGGACTGACTAGTCTTGCCGGGTCTTCGGAAGGTGTTTTTATGTTCCACCGACACAGGTGCCAGATGAGGCTGGCGAACGGCCATGATCGGATGGTGTTTTGTTACGTGCCCACAGCACGGAGGCCGGTCGATGCGGAACTGGCTACGGCCACGTTCGGATGGTTCTCTTGTGTGCCACCGGCACTGGTACCACAAAGTGTGTGCCACCGGCACTGGTACCACAAAGATACAGATTCCATTGATGTTCATCTATTTTGATTTGTTTTGATTTTGATTTTCACTTGCCTCAACAGGTCTTCACAAGTGTCACAAGAAGAAGGTATGCACAGGTAGACTGACTACGTCCCAGGTAGGGGCCATGGGTTATGGCCTGACTAGTCTTGCCGGGTCTTCGGATGGTGTTTTTAGTGCCACCGACACGGTGCTAGATGAGGCTGGCGAACGGCCGCGATCGGATGGTGTTTGTCATGTGCCCACAGCATAGAGGCCAGTCGATGTGGTACTGGCTACGGCCACTTTCGGATGGTTTTTCTCTTGTGTGCCACCAGCACTGGTACCACAAAGATACAAATTCCATTGATGTTCATCTATTTTGATTTGTTTTGATTTTCACTTGCCTCAACAGGTCTTCACAAGTGTCACAAGAAGAAGGTATGCACAGGTGGACTGACTACGTCCCAGGTAGGGGCCACAGTTATGGCCTGACTAGTCTTGCTGGTCTTCGGATGGTGTTTTTATGTGCCACTGACACAGGTGCCAGATGAGGCTGGCGAACGGCCACGATCGGATGGTGTTTTGTTACGTGCCCACATTACGGAGGCCAGTCGGTGCGGTACTGGCTACGGCCACGCTCGGATGGTTTTCTTGTGTGCCACCGCACTGGTACCACAAAGATACAATTCCATTAATGTTCATCTATTTGATTTGTTTTGACTTGATTTTATTTGATTTGTTTTGATTTCATTTTGATTTTGATTTTCACTTGCCTCAAGGCCTTCACAAGTATCACAAGGAGAGGTATGCACAGGTGGACTGACTACGTCCCAGGTAGGGGCCATGGGATATGGCCTGACTAGTCTTGCCGGGTCTTCGGATGGTGTTTTTATGTGCCACCGACACAGGTGCTAGATGAGGCTGCGAACGGCCACGATCGGATGGTGTTTGTTATGTGCCCACAGCACGATGGCCAGTCGATGCGGTACTGACTACGGCCACGTTCGGATGGATTTCTTGTGTGCCACAGGCACTGGTACCACAAAGATACAAATTCCATTGATGTTCATCTATTTGATTTGATTTGATTTTCACTTGCCTCAACAGGTCTTCACAAGTGTCACAAGAAGGAAGGTATGCACAGTGGACTGACTAGTCTTGCCGGGTCTTCGGAAGGTGTTTTTATGTGCCACCGACACAGGTGCCAGATGAGGCTGGCGAACGGCCATGATTGATGGTGTTTGTTACGTGCCCACAGCACGGAGGCCGGTCGATGCGGAACTGGCTACGGCCACGTTCGGATGGTTCTCTTGTGTGCCACCGCACTGGTACCACAAAGTGTGTGCCACCGGCACTGGTACCACAAAGAAAGAATACAGATTCAATCATTGATGGTCATCTATTTTGATTTGTTTTGATTTTGATTTTCACTTGCCTCAACAGGTCTTCACAAGTGTCACAAGAAGGAAGGTATGCACAGGTAGACTGACTACGTCCCAGGTAGGGGCCATGGGTTATGGCCTGACTAGTCTTGCCGGGTCTTCGGATGGTGTTTTTATGTGCCACCGACACAGGTGCTAGATGAGGCTGGCGAACGGCCGCGATCGGATGTTTTGTCATGTGCCCACAGCACGGAGGCCAGTCGATGTGGTACTGGCTACGGCCACTTTCGGATGGTTTTCTCTTGTGTGCCACCAGCACTGGTACCACAAGATACAAATTCCATTGATGTTCATCTATTTTGATTTGTTTTGATTTTGATTTTGATTTTCACTTGCCTCAACAGGTCTTCACAAGTGTCACAAGAAGGAAGGTATGCACAGGTGGACTGACTACGTCCCAGGTAGGGGCCACAGGTTGGCCTGACTAGTCTTGCTGGGTCTTCGGATGGTGTTTTTATGTTCCACTGACACAGGTGCCAGATGAGGCTGGCGAATGGCCACGATCGGATGGTGTTTGTTACGTGCCCACAGTACGGAGGCCAGTCGGTGCGGTACTGGCTACGGCCACGTTCGGATGGTTTTCTTGTGTGCCACCGGCACTGGTACCACAAAGATACAATTCCATTAATGTTCATCTATTTTGATTTGTTTTGACTTGATTTTATTTGATTTGTTTTGATTTCATTTTGATTTTGATTTTCACTTGCCTCAACAGGCCTTCACAAGTACACAGGAGGAAGGTATGCACAGGTGGACTGACTACGTCCCAGGTAGGGCCATGGGATATGGCCTGACTAGTCTTGCCGGGTCTTCGGATGGTGTTTTTATGTGCCACCGACACAGGTGCTAGATGAGCTGGCGAACGGCCACGATCGGATGGTGTTTGTTATGTGCCCACAGCACGATGGCCAGTCGATGCGGTACTGACTACGGCCACGTTCGGATGGATTTCTTGTGTGCCACAGGCACTGGTACCACAAGATATCAAATTCCATTGATGTTCATCTATTTGATTTGATTTGATTTTCACTTGCCTCAACAGGTCTTCACAAGTGTCACAAGAAGGAAGGTATGCACAGGTGACTGACTAGTCTTGCCGGGTCTTCGGAAGGTGTTTTTATGTGCCACCGACACAGGTGCCAGATGAGGCTGGCGAACGGCCATGATCGGATGGTGTTTGTTACGTGCCCACAGCACGGAGGCCGGTCGATGCGGAACTGGCTACGGCACGTCGGATGGTTCTCTTGTGTGCCACCGGCACTGGTACCACAAAGTGGTGTGCCACCGGCACTGGTACCACAAAGATACAGATTCCATTGATGTTCATCTATTTTGATTTGTTTTGATTTTGATTTTCACTTGCCTCAACAGGTCTTCACAAGTGTCACAAGAAGGAAGGTATGCACAGGTAGACTGACTACGTCCCTGGTAGGGGCCATGGTTATGGCCTGACTAGTCTTGCCGGGTCTTCGGATGGTGTTTTTATGTGCCACCGACACAGGTGCTAGATGAGGCTGGCGACGGCCGCGATCGGATGGGTTTTGTCATGTGCCCACAGCATAGAGGCCAGTCGATGTGGTACTGGCTACGGCCACTTTCGGATGGTTTTCTCTTGTGTGCCACCAGCACTGGTACCACAAAGATACAAATTCCATTGATGTTCATCTATTTTGATTTGTTTTGATTTTCACTTGCCTCAACAGGTCTTCACAAGTGTCACAAGAAGGAGGTATGCACAGGTGGACTGACTACGTCCCAGGTAGGGGCCACAGTTATGGCCTGACTAGTCTTGCTGGGTCTTCGGATGGTGTTTTTATGTGCCACTGACACAGGTGCCAGATGAGGCTGGCGAACGGCCACGATCGGATGGTGTTTGTTACGTGCCCACAGTACGGAGGCCAGTCGGTGCGGTACTGGCTACGGCCACGTTCGGATGGTTTTCTTGTGTGCCACCGGCACTGGTACCACAAAGATACAATTCCATTAATGTTCATCTATTTTGATTTGTTTTGACTTGATTTTATTTGATTTGTTTTGATTTCATTTTGATTTTGATTTTCACTTGCCTCAACAGGCCTTCACAAGTATCACAAGGAGGAAGGTATGCACAGGTGGACTGACTACGTCCCAGGTAGGGGCCATGGGATATGGCCTGACTAGTCTTGCCGGGTCTTCGGATGGTGTTTTTATGTGCCACCGACACAGGTGCTAGATGAGGCTTGGCGAACGGCCACGATCGGATGGTGTGTTTATGTGCCCACAGCACGATGGCCAGTCGATGCGGTACTGACTACGGCCACGTTCGGATGGATTTCTTGTGTGCCACAGGCACTGGTACCACAAAGATACAAATTCCATTGATGTTCATCTATTTGATTTGATTTGATTTTCACTTGCCTCAACAGGTCTTCACAAGTGTCACAAGAAGGAAGGTATGCACAGGTGGACTGACTAGTCTTGCCGGGTCTTCGGAAGGTGTTTTTATGTGCCACCGACACAGGTGCCAGATGAGGCTGGCGAACGGCCATGATCGGATGGTGTTTGTTACGTGCCCACAGCACGGAGGCCGGTCGATGCGGAACTGGCTACGGCCACGTTCGGATGGTTCTCTTGTGTGCCACCGGCACTGGTACCACAAAGTGTGTGCCACCGGCACTGGTACCACAAAGATACAGATTCCATTGATGTTCATCTATTTTGATTTGTTTTGATTTTGATTTTCACTTGCCTCAACAGTCTTCACAAGTGTCACAAGAAGGAAGGTATGCACAGGTAGACTGACTACGTCCCAGGTAGGGGCCATGGGTTATGGCCTGACTAGTCTTGCCGGGTCTTCGGATGGTGTTTTTATGTGCCACCGACACAGGTGCTAGATGAGGCTGGCGAACGGCCGCGATCGGATGGTGTTTGTCATGTGCCCACAGCACGGAGGCCAGTCGATGTGGTACTGGCTACGGCCACTTTCGGATGGTTTTCTCTTGTGTGCCACCAGCACTGGTACCACAAAGAAACAATTCCATTGATGTTCATCTATTTTGATTTGTTTTGATTTTCACTTGCCTCAACAGGTCTTCACAAGTGTCACAAGAAGGAAGGTATGCACAGGTGGACTGACTACGTCCCAGGTAGGGGCCACAGGTATGGCCTGACTAGTCTTGCTGGGTCTTCGGATGGTGTTTTTATGTGCCACTGACACAGGTGCCAGATGAGGCTGGCGAACGGCCACGATCGGATGTGTTTGTTACGTGCCCACAGTACGGAGGCCAGTCGGTGCGGTACTGGCTACAGCCACGTTCGGATGGTTTTCTTGTGTGCCACCCGCACTGGTACCAACAAAGATACAATTCCATTAATGTTCATCTATTTTGATTTGTTTTGACTTGATTTTATTTGATTTGTTTTGATTTCATTTTGATTTTGATTTTCACTTGCCTCAACAGGCCTTCACAAGTATCACAAGGAGGAAGGTATGCACAGGTGGACTGACTACGTCCCAGGTAGGGGCCATGGGATATGGCCTGACTAGTCTTGCCGGTCTTCGGATGGTGTTTTTATGTGCCACCGACACAGGTGCTAGATGAGGCTGGCGAACGGCCACGATCGGATGGTGTTTGTTATGTGCCCACAGCACGATGGCCAGTCGATGCGGTACTGACTACGCCACGTTCGGATGGATTTCTTGTGTGCCACAGGCACTGGTACCACAAAGATACAAATTCCATTGATGTTCATCTATTTGATTTGATTTGATTTTCACTTGCCTCAACAGGTCTTCACAAGTGTCACAAGAAGGAAGGTATGCACAGGTGGACTGACTAGTCTTGCCGGGTCTTCGGAAGGTGTTTTTATGTGCCACCGACACAGGTGCCAGATGAGGCTGGCGAACGGCCATGATCGGATGGTGTTTGTTACGTGCCCACAGCACGGAGGCCGTCGATGCGGAACTGGCTACGGCCACGTTCGGATGGTTCTCTTGTGTGCCACCCGCACTGGTACCACAAAGTGTTGCCACCGGCACTGGTACCACAAAGATACAGATTCCATTGATGTTCATCTATTTTGATTTGTTTTGATTTTGATTTTCACTTGCCTCAACAGGTCTTCACAAGTGTCACAAGAAGGAAGGTATGCACAGGTAGACTGACTACGTCCCAGGTAGGGGCCATGGGTTATGGCCTGACTAGTCTGCCGGGTCTTCGGATGGTGTTTTTATGTGCCACCGACACAGGTGCTAGATGAGGCTGGCGACGGCCGCGATCGGATGGTGTTTGTCATGTGCCCACAGCACGGAGGCCAGTCGATGTGGTACTGGCTACGGCCACTTTCGGATGGTTTTCTCTTGTGTGCCACCAGCACTGGTACCACAAAGATACAAATTCCATTGATGTTCATCTATTTTGATTTGTTTTGATTTGATTTTGATTTTCACTTGCCTCAACAGGTCTTCACAAGTGTCACAAGAAGGAAGGTATGCACAGGTGGACTGACTACGTCCCAGGTAGGGGCCACAGGTTATGGCCTGACTAGTCTTGCTGGGTCTTCGGATGGTGTTTTTATGTTCCACTGACACAGGTGCCAGATGAGGCTGGCGAATGGCCACGATCGGATGGTGTTTGTTACGTGCCCACAGTACGGAGGCCAGTCGGTGCGGTACTGGCTACGGCCACGTTCGGATGGTTTTCTTGTGTGCCACCGGCACTGGTACCACAAAGATACAATTCCATTATGTTCATCTATTTTGATTTGTTTTGACTTGATTTTATTTGATTTGTTTTGATTTCATTTTGATTTTGATTTTCACTTGCCTCAACAGCCTTCACAAGTATCACAAGGAGGAAGGTATGCACAGGTGGACTGACTACGTCCCAGGTAGGGGCCATGGGATATGGCCTGACTAGTCTTGCCGGGTCTTCGGATGGTGTTTTTATGTGCCACCGACACAGGTGCTAGATGAGGCTGGCGAACGGCCACGATCGGATGGTGTTTGTATGTGCCCACAGCACGATGGCCAGTCGATGCGGTACTGACTACGGCCACGTTCGGATGGATTTCTTGTGTGACACAGGCACTGGTACCACAAAGATACAAATTCCATTGATGTTCATCTATTTGATTTGATTTTGATTTTCACTTGCCTCAACAGGTCTTCACAAGTGTCACAAGAAGGAGGTATGCACAGGTGGACTGACTAGTCTTGCCGGGTCTTCGGAAGGTGTTTTTATGTGCCACCGACACAGGTGCCAGATGAGGCTGGCGAACGGCCATGATCGTATGGTGTTTGTTACGTGCCCACAGCACGGAGGCCGGTCGATGCGGAACTGGCTACGGCCACGTTCGGATGGTTCTCTGTGTGCCACCGGCACTGGTACCACAAAGATACAGATTCCATTGATGTTCATCTATTTTGATTTGTTTTGATTTTGATTTTCACTTGCCTCAACAGGTCTTCACAAGTGTCACAAGAAGGAAGGTATGCACAGGTAGACTGACTACGTCCCAGGTAGGGGCCATGGGTTATGGCCTGACTAGTCTTGCCGGGTCTTCGGATGGTGTTTTTATGTGCCACCGACACAGTGCCAGATGAGGCTGGCGAACGGCCATGATCGGATGGTGTTGTTACGTGCCCACAGCACGGAGGCCGGTCGATGCGGAACTGGCTACGGCCACGTTCGGATGGTTCTCTTGTGTGCCACCGGCACTGGTACCACAAAGTGTGTGCCACCGGCACTGGTACCACAAAGATACAGATTCCATTGATGTTCATCTATTTTGATTTGTTTTGATTTTGATTTTCACTTGCCTCAACAGGTCTTCACAAGTGTCACAAGAAGGAAGGTATGCACAGGTAGACTGACTACGTCCCAGGTAGGGGCCATGGGTTATGGCCTGACTAGTCTTGCCGGGTCTTCGGATGGTGTTTTTATGTGCCACCGACACAGGTGCTAGATGAGGCTGGCGAACGGCCGCGATCGGATGGTGTTTGTCATGTGCCCACAGCACTGAGGCCAGTCGATGTGGTACTGGCTACGGCCACTTTCGGATGGTTTTCTCTTGTGTGCCACCAGCACTGGTACCACAAAGATACAAATTCCATTGATGTTCATCTATTTTGATTTGTTTTGATTTTCACTTGCCTCAACAGGTCTTCACAAGTGTCACAAGAAGGAAGGTATGCACAGGTGGACTGACTACGTCCCAGGTAGGGGCCACAGGTTATGGCCTGACTAGTCTTGCTGGGTCTTCGGATGGTGTTTTTATGTGCCACTGACACAGGTGCCAGATGAGGCTGGCGAACGGCCACGATCGGATGGTGTTTGTTACGTGCCCACAGTACGGAGGCCAGTCGGTGCGGTACTGGCTACGGCCACGTTCGGATGGTTTTTCTTGTGTGCCACCGCACTGGTACCACAAAGATACAATTCCATTAATGTTCATCTATTTGATTTGTTTTGATTTTGATTTTATTTGATTTGTTTTGATTTCATTTTGATTTTGATTTTCACTTGCCTCAACAGGCCTTCACAAGTATCACAAGGAGGAAGGTATGCACAGTGGACTGACTACGTCCCAGGTAGGGGCCATGGGATATGGCCTGACTAGTCTTGCCGGGTCTTCGGATGGTGTTTTTATGTGCCACCGACACAGGTGCTAGATGAGGCTGGCGAACGGCCACGATCGGATGGTGTTTGTTATGTGCCCACAGCACGATGGCCAGTCGATGCGGTACTGACTACGGCCACGTTCGGATGGATTTCTTGTGTGCCACAGGCACTGGTACCACAAAGATACAAATTCCATTGATGTTCATCTATTTGATTTTGATTTTGATTTTCACTTGCCTCAACAGGTCTTCACAAGTGTCACAAGAAGGAAGGTATGCACAGGTGGACTGACTAGTCTTGCCGGGTCTTCGGAAGGTGTTTTTATGTGCCACCGACACAGGTGCCAGATGAGGCTGGCGAACGGCCATGATCGGATGGTGTTTGTTACGTGCCCACAGCACGGAGGCCGGTCGATGCGGAACTGGCTACGGCCACGTTCAGATGGATCTCTTGTGTGCCACCGGCACTGGTACCACAAAGTGTGTGCCACCGGCACTGGTACCACAAAGATACAGATTCCATTGATGTTCATCTATTTTGATTTGTTTTGATTTTGATTTTCACTTGCCTCAACAGGTCTTCACAAGTGTCACAAGAAGGAAGGTATGCACAGGTAGACTGACTACGTCCCAGGTAGGGGCCATGGGTTATGGCCTGACTAGTCTTGCCGGGTCTTCGGATGGTGTTTTTATGTGCCACCGACACAGGTGCTAGATGAGGCTGGCGAACGGCCGCGATCGGATGGTGTTTGTCATGTGCCCACAGCACGGAGGCCAGTCGATGTGGTACTGGCTACGGCCACTTTCGGATGGTTTTCTCTTGTGTGCCACCAGCACTGGTACCACAAAGATACAAATTCCATTGATGTTCATCTATTTTGATTTGTTTTGATTTGATTTTGATTTTCACTTGCCTCAACAGGTCTTCACAAGTGTCACAAGAAGGAAGGTATGCACAGGTGGACTGACTACGTCCCAGGTAGGGGCCACAGGTTATGGCCTGACTAGTCTTGCTGGGTCTTCGGATGGTGTCTTTATGTGCCACTGACACAGGTGCCAGATGAGGCTGGCGAACGGCCACGATCGGATGGTGTTTGTTACGTGCCCACAGTACGGAGGCCAGTCGGTGCGGTACTGGCTACGGCCACGTTCGGATGGTTTTCTTGTGTGCCACCGCACTGGTACCACAAAGATACAATTCCATTAATGTTCATCTATTTTGATTTGTTTTGACTTGATTTTATTTGATTTGTTTTGATTTCATTTTGATTTTGATTTTCACTTGCCTCAACAGGCCTTCACAAGTATCACAAGGAGGAAGGTATGCACAGGTGGACTGACTACGTCCCAGGTAGGGGCCATGGGATATGGCCTGACTAGTCTTGCCGGTCTTCGGATGGTGTTTTTATGTGCCACCGACACAGGTGCTAGATGAGGCTGGCGAACGGCCACGATCGGATGGTGTTTGTTATGTGCCCACAGCACGATGGCCAGTCGATGCGGTACTGACTACGGCCACGTTCGGATGGATTTCTTGTGTGCCACAGGCACTGGTACCACAAAGATACAATTCCATTGATGTTCATCTATTTTGATTTTGATTTTGATTTTCACTTGCCTCAACAGGTCTTCACAAGTGTCACAAGAAGGAAGGTATGCACAGGTGGACTGACTAGTCTTGCTGGGTCTTCGGAAGGTGTTTTTATGTGCCACCGACACAGGTGCCAGATGAGGCTGGCGAACGGCCATGATCGGATGGTGTTTGTTACGTGCCCACAGCACGGAGGCCGGTCGATGCGGAACTGGCTACGGCCACGTTCGGATGGTTCTCTTGTGTGCCACCGGCACTGGTACCACAAAATGTGTGCCACCGGCACTGGTACCACAAAGATACAGATTCCATTGATGTTCATCTATTTTGATTTGTTTTGATTTTGATTTTCACTTGCCTCAACAGGTCTTCACAAGTGTCACAAGAAGGAAGGTATGCACAGGTAGACTGACTACGTCCCAGTAGGGGCCATGGGTTATGGCCTGACTAGTCTTGCCGGGTCTTCGATGGTATTTTTATGTGCCACCGACACAGGTGCTAGATGAGGCTGGCGAACGGCCGCGATCGGATGGTGTTTGTCATGTGCCCACAGCACGGAGGCCAGTCGATGTGGTACTGGCTACGGCCACTTTCGGATGGTTTTCTCTTGTGTGCCACCAGCACTGGTACCACAAAGATACAAATTCCATTGATGTTCATCTATTTTGATTTGTTTTGATTTGATTTTGATTTTCACTTGCCTCAACAGGCCTTCACAAGTCTCACAAGGAGGAAGGTATGCACAGGTGGACTGACTACGTCCCAGGTAGGGGCCATGGGTTATGGCCTGACTAGTCTTGCCGGGTCTTCGGATGGTGTTTTTATGTGCCACCGACACAGGTGCTAGATGAGGCTGGCGAACGGCCACGATCGGATGGTGTTTGTTATGTGCCCACAGCACGATGGCCAGTGATGCGGTACTGACTACGGCCACGTTCGGATGGATTCTTGTGTGCCACCGGCACTGGTACCACAAAGATACAAATTCCATTGATGTTCATCTATTTTGATTTGTTTTGATTTTCACTTGCCTCAACAGGTCTTCACAAGTGTCACAAGAAGGAAGGTATGTACAGGTGGACTGACTACGTCCCAGGTAGGGGCCACGGGTTATGACCTGACTAGTCTTGCCGGGTCTTCGGATGGTGTTTTTATGTGCCATCATGTTCCCACAGCACGGAGGCCAGTCGATGTGGTACTGGCTACAACCACGTTCGGATGGTTTTCTTGTGTGCCACAGGCACTGGTACCACAAAGATACAAATTCCATTGATGTTCATCTATTTTGATTGATTTTCACTTGCCTCAGCAGATTTACTTACAAATATTCAAAATGAACATCAACCCATCAATCTCACTGCAAAACAGAGTTATATTCTCCCCATCTGACTGACATTATAAAAATTCTGAATAGATATAAAAGAGCTGTATATAACAATGTCAAAAGTGAACCAAGCGTTGTACATACTTTGGCAGTCCACTAATGTCTTCTAATCGATTCAGTCTCTCCAGCATATTCTCACTGTTAAAATAATAAGGAATAATAAAATTAATGCATTATAACAAATACATTCTGAAGGATATGTTTGTATTCTCTTTCTCTTCCCGCTACCTCTACAGTACCTGTTTTGTCAATTTTCCTCTCACAGCTCTCACCCACTGCATCCTCACTCTCAGCTTCTTTTTCTTAGGTTTCTCTTTCCTTGTAGCTTCTTCACCTTCCCAACACTGCTTCTCATCTTTCTCTTTTTCCCTCTGACTTTGCTCCATGACACCTACAACACTCTTTCCAACAATGACTCTTTCAGGATTCCTCTTCAACCTAGTCTAATACTCCCTCTGTCTCCTTCCCTCTCACAAACTCCACTCACATTTACTATTATAAATGTTGGCGGCAGCATAAAAACTGGATGTTAAATAACAATATGTATACATATTTAATGCTTATGTCTTGATACCATGCAACATTACACTTTATCCACAAAAATCATATAATCTATCCTTCAGTCTGAATGAGAAGCCTTTTGTTTTTAGAAGGAGTAACAACTCCTTCAACTTTTTCCAATCCATTTTCACTGTAACTATTACACTTCCAGAACACCCACTACAAATTAGGTTACCTAAGTAACAAAAGCTATAAACTAAGTATAAGGAGCCACTCAAGTATTTGAGAGAAACTATTTTCTGGATGATCTTAGCTCAGATATCCAAGTGTACCTATTGAATTGAGAAGTCTACCTTCTCAATTAGCCTGCCTGTGATTCTTCTATACCTTTTTTATGCCAATTGTTTATACTAAACATAACATACAGAACTTCTACTTACTCTTTTTCTGTATACTATGCAAGACCATTTCCCTGATGGTAGAAAACTTCTTGCACATACATTTCTTCACATTTTTTTAATGCTTTTCTACATATACATTTATATCTATTTCTTTACTACCCACAAGGAGCTAAACACAGAGAGGACAAACAAGGACAGACAAACAGATTAAGTCAATTATATCAACCCCAGTGCGTAACTGGTACTAAATTTATTGACCCCGAAAGGATGAAAGGCAAAGTCGACCTCGGCGGAATTTGAACTCAGAACGTTACGGCAGACAAAATACGGCTACGCATTTCGCCCGGCGTGCTAACGCTTCAGCCAGCTCGCCGCCTTCATTTCTACATATACATTCATATCATTTGGCATAACCTAATCTTTCCCATCATTTCCCTATTTTCAAATAAAGGTTATTTTGTGACTGGAATTTCCCAAATTTCATTTTATCCACTCAGTGTTTGTTATAATATTCAAAGGTTTTCACTTTATGTCTACCATACATAATTTTCCTGAAGATCAGAAACAAGAAACTTGGAATAATGATTTGTGAAGATTCAGCTTTTAGTATTGGTTATTCCATTTTCTCTATCTTCTTCACACAGAAGTATTTACATCTACATGTATGTATATGGGTGTATGTGTGTGTGTGTGTGTTATTGAAAAGATGTTGTTTTGCATTAAATCAATCCTGAGCTAACCTATGCAAAGAAGCACTTCAAATCTAGATATCATGTCTTTGTAAGGGTATCTAGGGATACATTTTCCATGAGAACCTTTTTGTATTTAATGTAATGTCAAGGGTGAGATAGTAATATTGATGATGTGCAGTATTGACAACAGAAGATGGAACTGCAGATATTATGTAAACAATTATAAAAAAATATTCCTTGTTACTTACTCTGGTCCATTTCCCCCATCTCCATGACCAAACAGATACATGGTGTGAGACATTCGACCTTTATCTTGATAATTCTCCACTGTTTTCATCACCTGTAAATTAGAATCAAAGTTACGTACATTTGCTGGAAAGATAATTACTTTTAAAATTAAAGCATGCACACACCCATTTTTAGGTATGCTTTTTTAACTAAGTTAAAACTGCATTTTAAAACCCTTTTGTTATCATATTTTTAATGAAATACAGTCTTTGTTTCACTTAATTCTGAAAATAATAAAGATAAATAACTTTGTAATTGTTAAGCTGGGGTTTGGAATATAAATTAACATGAAATTCTGATGAAAAGTTTTAATTTAAATCATTTTAAAACATGGAATTTGTATGACAAAACAAGGAGCAGTTCCAGGTGAATTTGTATCAAAATGGTTAAAGATATTTTTTGCCATTCATTTTGCTTAAAAACATTTTTCAGACACTCATAATCTTTTCCAGGCTTATCTACCATTTATCTTTTCAACTTACAATTCATTAGCATTCCTAAATATCTATGTATTTTACTTGTCTTCTAATATCTAATTGCATTTTTCTCTAGAACAATGGCTGATTTAAAATTTATTATTGTCCCACTTTATCTACAAACTGCACTCATTAAACTGAATCCTGATTATGAAAATTCTCACAGAATTTATCAAAGAATCCAGCTACTACTACCCTAATAATATTAACCTTTCAGCATTCAGATTTCTCTGTCAAATGTAATGCTTAATTATTCACATTGTTTTAAATTATTCATGCATTATCTCATAGCTTTGAGATTTCGATGATGTGATTGTTTTATTCTTAGGATGATATTGAGGTGTAAGTGTGAGAGGCTGGATCTGGTTAGCTTGAACATAAAGCAGGTAAAATATTTTGACTTGATACAGCCAGTTTAAATGGTAACAGGTTAATGATGATAAAGATGGGGTTTATTGTAAGCATCACTTGTTGCAAATCCCAATACTGTTGCTAGTGGAAAGTATGTTACTATGAATACATAACTTCTCATTTCCACTATCGCCATCTCTTAAGCTTCACATCTATATAAGAAATCATTTCAAGGATATTAAACTTGCTGCAAAAGGTAGAATGATGTAGTGAACACTTGATGATGTTCAGTCAGCCATCTCTTGTTTCTAAATTTCCAATCTTACTAACACAAAATTTTAATTACTCTCTTTACTCTTTTACTTGTTTCAGTCATTTGACTGCGGCCAAGCTGAAGCACCGCCTTTAGTCGAGCAAATCGACCCCGGGACTTATTCTTTGTAAGCCCAGTACTTATTCTATCAGTCTCTTTTGCTGAACCGCTAAGTGACGGGGATGTAAACACACCAGCATCGGTTGTCAAGCAATGCTAGGGGGACAAACACAGACGCACAAACACACACACGCATATATATATATATATATACATCTATACGACGGGCTTCTTTCAGTTTCCGTCTACCAAATTCACTTACAAGGCTTTGGTTGGCCCGAGGCTATAGTAGAAGACACTTGCCCAAGGTGCCATGCAGTGGGACTGAACCCAGAACCATGTGGTTGGTAAACAAGCTACTTACCACACAGCCACTCCTACGCCTATTGTTTAACTTTCAGTTCACATCTCAACTAGAGAATTCATTTGTTCTTTTATTACTATTAGAAGGAGATTGTGAGTGATCCGGAAAACCAACAACAAATATGAACATATTTACACACCTCCTCAACTGTCCCAGTCATTTCATATGAATCTCCAGGAGGGAAGTGAGTTAGTACAGTGGTGCCATCTAGACCTTCCCACCAGAAGGTATGGTGCTAAAAAGTAAGAAAAATATAAGTTAAAAATTTATAAAATGATCATTCTTTTTATGTACGATATAACATGTAAGCCATCTTATGATGCTGGTTTGAAATAGGTCAAGTATAAAATACTGCATATTTTTCCCTTTTCTATAGGATAAAGTTGAAAGAACAGTGATGTGGAAGGAGTGGTTGTTATTTCTGGAGAGGATAGTAGTATGGGTATAGAACAGGTAAATGTGTCATAGGGGAAAAAACAAAGAGAGATCAAGGTGGGTGTGTAGACTCAGTAAGCTATGTAAATTGTGAACATATTTAAAAAAGGGACAAGTAAATTGGGAAGAAGTGGGAAGTGGTAGGGTCAGATTGGACATGTCAGAAGTTTCATAGGATGATGGATTGGAGGAATAAAATGGAAAAAATTGTAGGCAAGGGGAAAGAGAAAGCAGTTGGCCATGGGGCAGTTGCAATTATGTCACGAGGAAAAGCCACTATTTGTTCAGTAACTAGTGTAACTTTAATTATTTTGGCAAATACAGGTGACAAATCTAGACACATTTCAGTCTGATTTCAAGCATGTGCTAAAAGAGAGGTGTCATGTTTGAAAAATCAGGTCTTTGTTAGAATACAAGATAAGCTTAGGAATGGAAATAAATAAATGTATAAATGTACTTACAGGAAATTTATTTACAAGATTCCAACTGATCTTTTGGGTAACAAACTTGTTTATACCACAATGCTTCATTATTTGAGGAAGCTGCACAGAATACCCAAATGTGTCAGGTATCCATAACTGTAAAGTAAACAGTATCTTTTGTTAGGGAACAGAATGTAGTTATAACAGGATTTTCGTTTTTTTTTTTTCACAATGTTATTTGCATAATCAAATAACTTTAAGAACTTTATTTGATGTAGAAATTTTATGGAGAATCTTGCCTCTCACAATATAGAAACATTTCTCATGGCATCAGCGAGGGAGAAGCACTGTAACAGCCACTCTGACTCATGGGGCCCATACTTGTGGATGGCAATCTCCACCATGATAGTAGTAAGCAGGGATATGGTATGGGAGCCAAGAACACCGGAAGTCTCAACTGCCACAGCCTGATCTTAAACCTGTTGGAGAGTGACTGATACCTTGACATTTTGTTTTTCTCAGCCTGACAAGTGGTGGAGCCAGGGTTAGTAACTGACAACACAAAGTTGCCACTGGAGACGGTATCACAGCATGTGGTATCCCAGATGAGAGGCCTTCTGAATGAGAAAACTGTCATTTACAGACATATTTTTCTAGCAAGAAACAACAGTAATGTCAAGCACCCTTCTTCACCAAAAGCCAACCACATAAGAATGGCTTTATAAAAAGTGAATACACAAGTGGTGCTCCAATATGGCCACAACCTTTGGACTGAAATGCATGTGGATTGTTTCAAAGAATTTAACGGGCTAATCAAAATCGAAATCGATCAACATCAATGGAAATTGTAGGTGTGATACCAGTGCCGGTGGCATGTAAGAGAACCATCCGAACGTGACCTTTGCCAGCACTGCCCCAACTGGCCTCCATGCCAGTGGCAAGTAAAAAGCACCATCCGATCGTGGCCGTTTGCCAGCCTTGTCTGGCACCTTTGCAGGTGGCACGTAAAAAGCACCCACTACACTCACAGAGTGGTTGGCGTTAGGAAGGGCATCCAGCTGTAGAAACACTGCCAGATCAGACTGGGCCTGGCGCAGCCTTCTGGCTTCCCAGACTCCAGTTGAACCGTCCAACCCATGCTAGCATGGAAAATGGACATTAAACGATGATGATGATGAACATTTCATAGCTCTGAAACACAACAATCTAGGATAATTTGAAGGTTAGGCATAACCTGATTGACGATATAGGAAAGATGAATGAGTCAGAGGTACTTTAGAGGAGGTGGCATAAGAGCAGCCAGCTCTGAGGGGAAGAAGCTACTTTTGGTAATGGAATAAAAGGTAGAGAGTAGACAGCATGCCTATAGGCTAGAGGCTGGAGCAAGTTTGTGAGTAACTTAATGCCAATCAGTTGATTGTCCTAGAAAAGAAAAAAAGAAAAAAAAAAAGGCAATAGCATAATAAATAAGATCAAAAGTATTCTTACTTCAGAACAAAACAAATCAAATTCACTTTTGAAAAACAGCTGTCCATAAAGGAATTGTCTAATGAGGGA
This sequence comes from Octopus sinensis, assembly GCF_006345805.1. NCBI lineage: Eukaryota > Metazoa > Mollusca > Cephalopoda > Octopoda > Octopodidae > Octopus > Octopus sinensis. Next base: position 171,648,932 of record NC_042998.1, read on the forward strand.
CTCACCACTAGGGATGTTGCAATCCTACAACAAAAATATATGAAGATATTAATGAATATTGCAGTTACAGATTATATTATTTAATGTAAAGAGAACTAATACCTACTGAACAAATTTAATTCAATGGTAACCAAGAAAATTTTCTGTTTTCAAAAAAAAAAAAAAAAAACACAAACAGTTCAGGCATAGCAAACTTATAGCAATGTGCTTACCTTCTACTAACAGCAAAATAAGTCTGTAACCTAATAAAGATTCTCAGTTGCACCCATTTTACTCTTGGTGCATAACTAATGCTATTAGATGTCACAACATTTAATTACTCAGACCTAAATGTTTGAGGTTTTGTGCTTAGTCAATAAAAAATGAATATTTTTTTATTTCATGCTATTAATAAAATATTAAGCACACAATCTGGGACAGAAAATGAACAACAAACTCAATGACATCAGTGAGCCTTTTCATTTTTTGCCTTAAATTTATGCTTATATTGTCACATCCAATTTATATAAAATACTTAACAATTAATTTAGGTTAAGTACTTTCTGAAATTTGTCAATAAATTCAAAATTAGCTTTACCATTTCTACCCATGTACCACCAACAGGAATAAAACGTCCACTTTTCACAGCAGCTTTAATTTTTGTATAGAGTGAAGGATAATGTTGTTTTATCCATTCAAACTGCTGAGCCTAACAGAGAGGAAAAGAAATAAGAAAATTTAGTAAGATATAATGTCAATCAAACAGCATTATATAAAAATGATAGAATAGAACTCAAAATGCCTTTTCTTTGAAACAAAGGGACTGTAGCCATTACATAACCTTTAGAAAACACAGAAACTATTAAATTAATATTTCATTTATTTAGTGTGTCAAAACTTTTGTTGCATATCTACAATCTAATAACTGACACTATTCCACTGCAATTCAGTTAATGATTGGATTGTGATTGTGCATTGAAAATTCTGATACCTGAATAAATGTTTTTGTGTGTTTTTAATATTCAGCTAGAATAAAACTAAAAAAAAAAAACTATGAAAATACATGAAAATACAAAAATTGATATGGAAAATGTTTAAAATAAAGGGGTAAAATCTATTTAAGTGAAGCTGAAATCAATAAAAACATAAATGACTCACCTGAGAACAAGCAAATTTGAAATTGGGGAATTTTTCCATGAGGCTTAATGTGCTTGACCAACTGCGAGCACACTTCCGAATGGTTTCAGCATAGGGCCAAAGCCATGCTGTCAGGAGAAATGAAACACAGTTTTTGTTTATATCATTAAATAACAAAAAATCATAATTACCACTAGTGGATGTTTTTTGATAACATTATTATAATATACACGGGCTATATATAGTCAGGATGTCTTTATATAGCCTGCAGCTATTGATATTCGATATATTCAGTGTACAATGAAAATAAAACCAAAATGAATTTCTTTTATATTATTATTCAAATATCTTCCATGAGCAAAGATTATGAGCACTATCCATTCCTTCAATCAACAAATTTACTCACAAGGCTTTGGTTAACCTGGGATTTAAATATTTGCTAGAAATAAAGAATTGTATGGGAATTGTTTCATTTTATCAACATAGCAATGAAGCAGCTGGATTTTCTCTTATCTGCAGTCAAATTAGTTCTGCCAACTTCTGATTACCTAGATTGCATGATTTGTGCCAGAGTGCTGTCAGCAGCTACAAAGAAGTTAGACACTGTGTAACAACTGGAGATTTAAAAGCAAAGCAGATGAACAACACAGTACAGACATGACACTGATGATAATTAGTGATAAAGAAAAGAACAAATATGATAATGTTGATAATGATGATGATGATGATGAAGAGGTTAAGTAACCTAATCATTACCTGTATCAATGTGACAGTGTCCAATAGCATGTATCGTATGGCAGGCGTCACCATTTCTTTCACTAAAGAACTTCTCTGATATCTTTATGGCACTATAAAAATATAAATTTTTTTTAAATATACAAGCCATAGATAACCCAAATACCCAAATGCCTCAATTTCCTCTAATTAAACTCTGGTATTTTATACCTTGTCAAATACCTTTCTTTTAATTTCAGGGTTCCCTTCAGTCATGACCTGGAGAGCTATCATTCAAAGTGGATGTCAACAATGTTTTTATGAAACATTAACAGTTGCCTGTAAGTCTCTCCTGTCCTCAGCACCAATGATATCTAAGGGAAAGACAGGTTGATATAGCTTGGGCACAAATGTTATTTCAGGTGTTGTTATCAGAACACAAACAACTGGAACAGATATCACAGGGCATCCTGCCATGACTGTCATACTCACTGTTTCTGATCAGTGAAAGTTCAGTTCTGCTTAGAAGTACTCTGTTAAAAATTTGTGCTTGAAGTGTATCCCTCTAGGGCAGTGGTTCCCAAACTTTCTGGGGTTGCTGCCCCCTTGGTACTCGGACTGCATTCCCCACGTCACACCCCCACCCCACCCCCTCCACTCACCATCATAAACATAGAGGCACTTTCTGCAGCAAATTCAAAACAACTGCATTTCAGAATTAAAACTTAACCTAATTAACCCATTATTTTGTTGCTTTTACATCCATCGTCCCCTTTTGGCCACCCCATTATCGACCTCACTTTTCTTCAAGTGCCCCCTCTTGATCTTTCCACCAGCCCCAGGGTGGTGGTTCTGCCCACTTTGGGAACCACTGCTCAAGGGTGTGAAATCTAGCATGTGAATACAAACAATTTAAAATTACATGTTTAAAATGACTGTGCCTGACCTCTGTCCTAGAAAACAGTTGCCAAAATATCACCTGAGTCTGTTCAAAGAGATTGTCAGATGGAGATGAGTGCACCTATTTTGACCATCTACAGTGCATTGAATAATGTTAAGCAGCCTTGCAAATGAGCCTAGCATTTGACCATGAAGATATGCAGAAAAAAAAGATACTATGTAGATATCAAGAGTAAGATGCTAATATTAATATCAGACAAAAATATGAAATATCACAACATCAATATAAAATCAGTGGTTTCCAACAATTAAAATGGTCAAGCAGATATGGTATAATTTTAGCAATTCATAGGTGTTCAGTTCATGTTCACAACAGGCATTTTACTGAGCAATATACTGCAGTCTATGGCTCAATTCACCAAGCAATTGGCAATAAATACTGTATAATCTAATTTAATACTTGTAGTAGAACTAGCAACTTAACAAATGTTGCTTCATTACGATAATTTAATGTCATGAAACTGGAGTTAAATAATGGATATTGAAAGTTTAGCATTAAGATACATTTGTATTTAACATTTGCAATAGTACCAGTGGATGTTGTAGTTAGAATTATTATTAATTATTTTCACAGGAGAGAAAATAAGTAATAATATCTTGTCATTATTTAATGTCATGCTCTATACTGGTATGACTTGGGCAGTTTGACAGGATCCCATGGGTCTAAGAATTGCATTGTACTCCAGTGTTTGCTTTGGCATGATTTCTACAAGCTGTCTGCTTTATTTGTGACATCAGCACTAGCGATGTTGCCATACAGCTTGCAAGATTACAAACCCTGATGGGGTAGGGCTCAGCTTTGTGCTAGGAGATGAGCAGCTAAGGCATGAAAGAAGTAGTCAAAGGGAGCAGGTTCTTGTTGTAGAGGAAATATATGACCAATTACATTTAGAGGAGAGGGTGAGAATGAACAATTGGGGCTGCAAAAGAAAGTAGAAATAATACAAATAAAGAAAAACAAACTACTTAGAAGGATATCAACTTGAAAAGATACTGAGCTGTAATTTTGTTATCTAATTACAATAATTAGTTCAAGTAGTTTCCCCACACGAGAATAAAAAGGTGTGTGTAGAGTAGAACAAAGCTTTGTATAATATACCTGTTATACACTTCAGGTGTATGTTCTAGGCAAGTGTTAATCATATTATTTGCAGCATAAAGAGCCTGATACCCTCTTTCACTTGTCTCAGGAAAATGCTAAAAGAGAAGAAATTGTGAATGCATATGTGAATATAGCAAATGAGATATAAAGTAAATACAAATACATGCACACACACACATATAGTTTACAAGTATTACACAATGAAGGCAAGGAGACACAAAGAACTACCACACACAGATTTATGTATTGAAATCTATGCATATGATTGAGAGAAATCCATTTTATGTGTATTCACACACACACAGATATGCATGCACAATGGTTTTCTTTCAGTTTCCATCTACCAAATCCACTCACAAGGCTTTGGTTGGTCTGAGGCTATAGTAGAAGATACTTGCCCAAGGTTCCACACAGTGGGACTGAACCTAGAACCATGTGGTTGGGAAGTAAACTTCTTACCACACAGACATGCCTGTACCTGTATAAATACTTGGAAACATTTTCATCAAATATCATCATATCTTCATCAAACCTTAATCTTCACCAGTCCAAACTGTATCAGTTCAGTTCAAATCGGTCCGAAGTAGATCAGACCAAATTGGTTCAAGATAGATCAGTCCAAATTGGTTCAAGGTAACTCAAACCAGTTCAAATCAATAAACTAGTTCAAACTGATCTGATCTGGTTCAAACCAGTCTCATCCAGATCAAATAAGTTTAAACTAGTCCAAGATCAGACTAGTTCCATTATTCAAACATTTTCATCAAACCAGTCCAAACTGGTTCAAATTGATCCAAACCAGATCAAACACTTTGACTGGATTGGATAAAACTGGATCAGGTTGGTCAAAATTGGTTCAAACAAGTTCATAAAATATTTTGACCAAACCAATTAAAACCAGTCAGAACTGGATCAAACTGGTCAAAACCTGAACAGACTGGTTGAAACCAGTATGAACTGCTCACATCAAATGATTGAAACTGGTTCAAATATCTTCATCAAACATGTCCACAAAACTGGTGACAATTGGTCAAAAGTACTTCAAACTGGTTGAAACATAGAAGTTGAAACTGGATCAGACCAGGCAAAACCAATTCAAACCAGATTAAACATCTTCAAAAATTTTAACCAGTCCAATAAGGATCAAAACCAGTCCACATCCTGGTCAAAACTGGATCAGACTGGTCCAAACTGGATCAGATCAGTCCAAACTAGATCAAACATCTTCATCAAACATTTTGACCAGACTGGTTGAAATTGGTACAACCCACTGCACACTGGTTCAAACCAGTTCAATCTGGATCAAACTTCTTCAAGCATTTTGACAGAACTGGCCAAACTGGTTCAAACCAGTCAAAACCTGTTCAAACTGGTCAAAACCTGATCAAACATCTTCAAACTAGACTGGCCAAAACTGGGTAAGACAGGTTCAAACCAGTTTAACCTGCTTCAAATAGAATCAAGCATCTTCATTGAACATTATTGGTCAAAACCCAATTAAACATCTTCATCAAATAGTTCAACCAAACTGATTGAAACTGGATCTGACCAGTGAAAACAGTTAAATCAGATCAAATATTTCAAGAAGACTATTTGAAACCAGTACAAACCAGCCCAAACTGGTGCAAACTGGATCAAATATTTTCATCAAATCAGTCCAAACTGGTTCACACTGGTCAAAAACAAATCATTTTGATCAGACTAGTCAAAATTGGATCAAACTGGCTGAAAGCAGTTCAAACTAGATGAAACCAGTCTAAACAGGATTAAACGTTTTCATCAGCTGGTTGAAACTAGTTCAAACTGGATCAAACATCGTCAAGCATTTTGACCAAACTTACCAAAACGGAATTAGTCCAGTTGAAACTGGTTGAAACTGCATCAAACATGTTCATCAAAAATTTCAACCAGAGTGGTTGAAACTACCAGATCAAATAGTTCAACAGACCAGTCGAAAATGGAACAACCCAGTGCAAACCAGATCAAACATCTTTAACAAACATTTCGATCAGACTGGTTGAAACCAGATCAGACATGTTGAAACTGGTTCAAACCAGATCAAGCATCTTCAAACATTTTGACAAGACTGGTCAAAATCAGTTCAAACATGTCCAAACTGGATTAAACATCCGACCAGACAGGTTGAAACCAGATCAAACTGATTGACAGTGATCTAAGCATCTTCATGAAGCATTTCAACCAGACTGGATTGAACATCTTCATCAAACATTTTGACCAGATTGGTAGAAACTAGATCAGACCAGTTGAAACCAGATCAAACATTCCTGAACCTGAACTAAGAGAGTGCCCGTCTGATGGTGGGAATGTAGCATGCTCCTTGTGTGTCTGTCATCGAAGCCAGCAGCTGGGAGAAGCAGCGGCAATGTAAGTGAGCTTGGAGACATTGCCAGTAGATCTGGGAAGAGTTGTTTGTTCTTTATAAAGGACCGTGTCCGTGGAATTGGCTCATCCAGAGATATGAATTTAGTGCCTGTAGAGTGCCATGTCTTGAGTGGTGTCTGGTGCACTCTTGGCAGCCATGGAAAATCCAGGTCTGGAACGATTTGCTGCTCTTGAGTAGATCCATACCCACTATCCGCAACCTCTGATAGTCCAAAGAAAATACAGCCTTCTTATCCCTAAGACATAGTTCTCCAGTCACTTTGATGAATATATATAAAGTCTAAAGAGCTATGTTGCAAAGATCTGCTCAGAAGAAACTTAATAGCATAAAACTTACCTTTGCCATTCCATAGAGAATGTCAAAATCCCGAAGAAGATGGTATACAAGTTGGTTACGAGTGGCAATTTCCACTTTACTTAAAGTAAATTTACGATTTTCATCAGGAGGACTAATCATACCATTTCCAACACCAAAAAGAGTGTTGCATGCCATCTCTATATACAAGACATATCTGAGGATTAAAGAAAGATATTATAAGGAAGTCGATTGGGTAAATATATACTGAGCATTTATGACTAGAGGCAGTGATATATTACTATTTATATGCTGAGAAAACAGTCTCATTAGTGAGTCAGACAAAATGCTCAATGGTAATTCTTTTGATTCTTTACATTCTGAGATCAAATCCTGCCAAAGCTGATTTTACTTTTCCATTCTTTCTACCTTGATAAAAGAAGGTACCAACCAAGTAGTGGGGTCAATGTAATAGACTTGCTACTGTAGTGGTGATTTGAAACCAAACTACTAGGTAAGTGGTTATGCATCACGATCAGACCACAATAGTTTCACATGATTGATCTATTTAAGCAATCAATCAGCATCAAGCCATTACATGATTCAATCTTCCAGAATCTTCTCCTTGTGTTTCATACAATAAAAAGGCTCCTTTTGATGGTAATTGCAGAATGTTGAGCCAACCCCACATTGAGTCTCTGATTCTTGCCACAGTCAGACAGTTAAGACAGATGGCCAATAGTCAACAGTAATCTTTGTTGCCATGAACATAGCACAATTGTTTCCTGTTATGATCATATTATCAGCAAGCGTATCATAAGCTCCAAGCAGTATGGCTCTTCCAGTATGTAATTATTTCTGTTGTCATTTGCAAAAGACTAACACAGTTAAAACTCTATGTACAATGATAAAATTTTCTATTAATTGTTCATGGGTGTTGTCAGTTACTTCTTCATGCAGCCTGAGAAATACATTTTCATTCAACAACTCAACCAGTCAACTTGAAACACTACCTTCTCCTAAAATTGCTTGCCTTGTACTTAAATTAGAAACCATGGTTATTATTATTATTATTATTATTATTATTATTATCATTATTATGATTATTATTATCATTATTATTATTGAAGGCAGCGAGCTGGTAGAATCATTAGCACAGTGGACGAAATGCATAGCAGTATTTGCCTATTGCTATATACTGAGTTCAAATTCCGCCAAAGTCAACTTTGCCTTTCATCCTTTCAGGGGTTGTTAAAACAAGTGCCAGTTAAACACTGGGACCAAATCAACTTACCCGCTTCCTTAAAATTATTGGCCTGGTACGAAAATTTGAAATGTTTATTATTATTAAGGCAGGAATCTGGTAGAATTGCTAGTGAATCAGACAAAACACTTAATGACATTTCTTCTGGCTTTTTACATTCTGAGTTCAAATTCCACCAAGGTTAACTTTATCATTATCATTTCTGGGTTGATAATATAAAATACCAGTCAAGCACTGGGATCAATATAATTAACTAGCCCCCTTCCATTAAAAATTACTGGCCATGTGCCTGAATTACAACTACTGCTACAAGATTGGAGAGCAAAATTAGTAGAGTAAAAAACCAAATATGTTATGGTATTTAGTTTCATATCTTTGCATTTTGAATTCAAATCTTTCTGGGGCTGACTTTGCTTTGCATCCCTCAGAGTTAATAAAATAAAATACTTGTTATATGCTGAAAATTCTGACTCGGGGAAAATGATCTGAAAATAAGGTATATTGACTTCATCCAATTATCCTTATCTTCTAATGTATGAGTGCAAAAGAAACTGGTTATGACCACCACACCTTTGCTTCAGATAACCAACAAATGAGAGAGAGAGAGAGAGCAGTGCGAGTTCTTTCAAGCTTTGGGAGATGTTGACTTTAAATTGGTCTTCTATTTGTGAAAAGTGGAAAGAATAAATCTTACTCAAGGTTGTCTTTTGTAGCCTTGTCAGTGAGTAAATACTCCATCCGGTTGTGTAATCCACTGAGACCCTACCAAATAAGACATTTGTCAGATTAAACATCATTATAACTGCATATAATATTTACAAATTTGAAGTTATAAGTTTCATGTTAAATTTTCTTAAAATGATTTATAATTTCTCTATGGAGCTAGAGTAATGTCGTTATAAGAACAAAGTTCATCATCATCCTCATCAAAGTTTTAATGTTTACTTTTCCATGCTTACATGGATCAGACAAGAGTACATTAACATAGAGAGCAAACTCTGATCTATTTCCAAATGAGGTAATAATCTCCCGGTCTGTCAAACAACAAACAGCCAGGATATGTTTACATGGAAAGCTGAAAATATATGATGCATTTTATTTTCGTTTTGTTTATAAAGACTTATATAGCCTTTTGTTTTGTTTATAAAGACTTATATAGCCTTTTGTTTTGTTTATAAAAACTGCGTAACATGTCAAGAAGCCTAGACACGCTTCTGCAGTGGACTGTAAACAAAGAACACTGCTTGTATGAACAGTGAGACCTTTGATTACAACCAGCAAATGTGTGACGATGAAGGGAGATACATACACACACAGGCATACACATGTGTATGTGTGTGTATGACAGCTTCTTTCAGTTTCCATCAACTGAATCCACATACAAACCTTTAGTTGTCCCAGGGTTATAGTAGAAGACATTTACTCAAGATGTCACATAGTGACTAAAGCTGAAATCAGGTTGTTAGGAAGCAAACTTCTTAACTATACATCCTGTATTTTTCAATGTAGAAGACTATAACCTACAAACCTCTCAACTATACAACTGAAAACAATATATGACATTAGAAGTTAGGTTAATAATTACCTGTATTGGCTGCCCATTGTGCCAGACCATGGCTTCAGATTCTGATTTCCATAACAAGTAGACTGCTTCATTAATATAAGAATCGGGAATGACAACAGTTAGACGAAACCAATGAGTGGACCAGCTGAAAAGGTGCAGAGAGAGTGGCATGACATTAGAGATTGATTTTTGGATGTGAGGAAGAGTCAAGTTGGTGTAAGCTGGTATTAAGAGAGAGAGAGACGTTAAATACTGACGTTACTTTAAAATACTAATAGTTCAACAGTTGTAAAACTGTTGTACTCTGATTAATGTGTCATATCTCATCAATAAAAACAACTGAGTAAAAAAGTTTGAGCAATTTTCTCAAATGATATATAAAAATGGAGTGCTTGGTAAAGCTTTAAATAAGACCCAGACATAAGTGCTCTTGATAAGTGTACACAATTAGCGGGAATATTATGCGATAAAAATGTTGATAATCACAAAACTATTTTAGGTTTAAAGTATGTGTTATTCCTTTTTAAGATAGCAGTGTGTGATTTGAGGGAGATTTACCTGCTATATCTAACAGGTTGAGTTACTGTATGGTGACTCCTTTACTGATTTGAGAGTAGGTTGGTAATTCTTTAGTTTAAGGTGAATCAGTGATTAGCATAAGATGAACAACTGTTCCTGGTTCTGGTAAAAGAAACCCTGCTTCTGTAAAGCCATCTTAATTTTGTAATTTTTCCTTTTCCCAAGTAAGGTATTTTCATTCCATTGGTCTTTATATATTGAAGCAGCTGAAATTATGACACTTTTGTTTACTCCTCAAGCACTGCTGATTAGAACACTCAAAAATGACATTTACATGGCTAAGTGGATATGGAACTCACTTTGCCAGAACACAGAATAGTACGTTATTTACCTTGAGAGTACCTTTCATATGGATTCAAGGTGCATAAAAATACTCATATTTATATCACTGACAGATGAGAACTCTCTGCTACAACCACCATGTGATTCTGCCCTGCTTGGGATCCTCACTTTCAGATGTCTGGTGGCAACATAGCAGCTGAATCTCCTGTCAATGATATATAGAATTTCAGTGTCTATTCATGCACTGATGTCACAAATAGCCAGTGGGTTTATCATCTGTCAATGGTATAAATTACGAGTACTTTTATGGACCACAAGTCCATATAAGAGGCCCTCTAAAGGTAAATAATACAGTATGCTGAGTTTTAATGCAAAATCCATGTTAAGTTGGAGATGAAGATTGCAATTTGGTATAAATACTGTTTCTGTTGCTATTAACCACATTGTTAGTATTTGGTCTCATTGCATAACACCTCTGCTTTCTTCTGTAGCCTTGACCTATGTCTTGAATAAAATTAGTAGATGGGAACTGTATAAAAGTCCACCTTGTATCAGTGTGAGTGAGAATGCGTGTATGTGTGTGGGAATGCTTACATTCTTCCACAGGAAGAAACTAAAGCTAAGTTTGGTAATGATGTTTGTTCTCAGTGAAATTGTCCTCATGCTCTGAGCTTTCAAAGAGAAGTGGAATAAAAAATATTCTGAAAAGTAATTAGGGTTAGGGATTGTATCCTTTTCAGAATGTCAGTCTGCTGGAATACTGCCACACCCTCTAGTTTATCCTGAAGACATTGATTTACAGATATTCAAGGTGAACATCAACTGCATTAATCTCATTACTTTTGAAGGGCATGCATCAAAGTTCATGAGTACAGTTTCTTCTTTTAAAGTGAGCCATAAAGAAAGCAAAAAACAAAAAAAAAGTTGTAGAGATATCTATCTGTTCAGGAAATATATGCCTACTTTGTTTTGAAAGTGTTGAAATTATGTAAAAAAAGAGGTCTGTATGCAAAGTGTAGAAGAATGATACTGATACAAGAGACAACAGTGAGTAAGTTGTTGATATACAGAAAAAGGAAGTTATAATTGTTGTGAGTGAAGATAATGTAAATGTAAGGGATCACAGTGGTGGTGGAGGTAATGATAATGATATTACTGACCACTGTGATAAAGTGAACTAACAGAAGAAGGTAACAGATTTTTCAAATAATAATTTCATAACTCACATTGGTCCAAAGCTTTGACCTACTTTGACTGGTTTATAGTCAGCAGCCATGGCAACATTCACAGGAATTCGTCCAGGGGCTGCAAAGTGTGCTAGATCATCCACAGATGTTGTTTTAGGGTAGAGCCTACAAAATATTTCAATTGTGAAATATAAAGTTAAGGAAGCACAGATCACTGGTTTACTCAGATTTCATTGTCTTTAAGTATATGAAAGATAAAACTTTCCCTGATCTAGGGATCTCATTAAATGAAAAAAAAAACTAGTTTTGTGTCCAAACTCATCAACACTCCAGCACTCTTAAGCATACTATCTCTCATGGCAAATGTGTCATCTCAACTCATTTGAAACAGTTAAATAAATGACATGGAAATTAACCTCTTACAATGTCTTTTTACATTCCTCATATTTTATCCATAACTCTAAATCCCTTAAATGATTTGTTATTAGCTATGCTGCTGTAGTAATAGAAAAACACATGACCTATAACATTTGGAGGAAGTCATCCAACACAATTAACTGTGAAGTTTTTGCATATCACTGCAAAGCTCTTTGTACATCACAGTCAACTTTCCTGCTTCTTGGCCCCTTAACAAGGTCTGTTAACTCAAAGAGAAGGACTTCTTCATCCTACTTTTCTTCAAATGGATGGCTCAGTTAGCACAACTCCAGCTGAAAAAGCTTCAACATCTATTGCTTTGCCTCTAACAGTCATCCACTAGTATGGCTTCATAAACTCAGGTCTACTAGAAATTTGGTCTTATATTTCACCCTTGGGCTTCATATGTCACTCAACTTCTAGATTGAAAACTTTCTGACAGACTTCATCATTGCAACATTTGCTGTTCAGGTAATCTCCAATCCCCACTCCATCAATTTGGGAGTATTACAAAGTTCAGAACGTCTTCCACATGCTTCCATTAGTAAATTTATTACCTATTTCTTGCCCATGCTAACAATCCATTCTCCTATGCAGATGTTACTATTCTTCATTATTTGTTAACCTTCTGTAGACAAATGTCCTCCACACACAATATAAACTACACATGTTAGACCTGAACAACTTCGTGAACTGAGATCATGTTAGGCTTCATAATCTTTGATATATCTCATAGCAACTCTACATTTATAACATAGTCAAAATTTACCACAAAGACTAAGACTACACTTTATACAGTGTGGTGCTGTTGGATTTTAGTACAATAAGAGAAGAAATAAATAATTCTGTAGAGTTTAAGTTCAAACAGAATTTAAGATAACCATACCTTCCATATAGGTTGACATCAGTGAAGTAAATAGGTGAAATAAATTTTTCTATTCTTTCAAATGTCGTCCTTTTATGTTTTATTACGTGGTGCTCCATTGTAGGTCAAAGCTGAAGAAGAAAAGTTGCAGACAGGCTTAAGTTATATAAAATGGTGAATGAGTGAACTTATATTTATTTTATTGAAAAGTATACTGTTACAAAGTTGAGACTGGAATGAACTGGAAAATGCAAGATGATTGGGAAAATATATTACATATACAAGAAGATCTCTATTAACTTAAAGAGAAGGATTTCTCCATTCTACTCCTCTTCAAATTTATGGCTCAGTCTACCGTTTTGCCTCCACTTTACTATTATACTTGTGGGTGACTTAGAAGCAAATCAGTGACTGTTAATTAAAAAAAAAAAAAAATCAAGAATTGGTATTGGATGGTAGCCATGACAATGGTTGACTTGGGTTTAGATCTAAAGCAGAGATCAGCTAACTTCTCATATCAGACCTCTTCATGGAACCATAAGTTATTGATGCCCATCATGTAAATTTCTAAAATAAAATTTAAAAGTATAGATGAAAAAAAAATTAATTTAAAAACAATAATTCCTTCCTTCTTCTGAGTCATTACTACTTTTTATTAGCAAAACTTCAATCATTGCACCAATATTTGGCTGGAAATTAATGAGTTTTAGCCTTAAATTACCCCACTCTTCCAAATTCAGTTTGCTAATTATTCAACATCCTTATTACATAAAATTGTTTCAAGTGTTTATTGACCCCTTGGATAGCCACAAATACCCCCAAGGGTCACTAGTGACTACTTTGCTGACAATTTCAGAATTGGCTGAAGTGAGATAGATGTTCATGATGCAGGATGAGAGAAGGTCAAACAGTGATTGCTTGGAGGAGTTTGGAGTGGTAGATTCAGCAGATGAACAATAGCAGAGTGTGGAAAGAATAATTTGAGCCAGTGTAACAAGAAGTCTTTGTTGTTGATATCCTGATGAATAAAGGAAAGAATGGAGTTTACACAGGTACAGACATCACATTCCAGAGTGAAGTTTAGACAACAGGAGTGAGAGATTTGTGACATAAAAGCTGTGCTTCATGTCTCAGTAGACGATGTGTGGAATTTAACTTAGGTTGGAGTCTATGAATGTTCAAGAAAAGTGAATTAAGTAGTATTTTGTTTCATGATGTTTGGTTTAGTCTGATTGAAGTTGGGGAAAAGGAGACTGTGATACTAACTACTACTTTGATCCCTATAAATAACCCAGCTGGATGTAATTTAGGTGAACTTCTCAAAATCTTGTGTTTGTTAAGGAACTGGAAGATACCAGATGCTTATATCCTCTCCTAGACATTTGCTCCAAATATTTGCAACTGAAGAGAATAAATTCAACTAAAGAAAAATGAAACAAGAGATAGCATTAAATGGTGCAAGGGTATGTGGTATTTTATCAGGTCACTAGCAATAGGTCAAAGCTTGTCATATCAAATTTTCAGGAAGTGAAGTGGTATGATAGTGTTGCCATTGTTCCATATATATGGCTTTTATTATTGCATACACATTACATTCTTCAATATTTTACTTGGGAATTCTGCAACATTTCAATTGAAAGATAAAATAAATTGATAAAATGACTGATAATCTTAAGACTTTATCACTAATATTCACACATTACGATTCAAAAAGAGGTTAGCTGCAGACAAGAGGAAGAAATATATGTATTTTATCAGGTACACTGCAATGACTATTTCAGTCCTGACCCAATAATACAAAATCAAAATAACACATGCACAACATGCTGAAAGAGACTAACACAATCAAAACAGTAATGTTGTTAGTCTAAGTTGTTTTCTGAAATGCTGTTTTTTTTATTTATAAAGTACAATGACAAGTAATAATACAATAATGCTAAGAATAGAGAACTCACATTTAGGTACTGAAAGTAGATGGCATCTGAAGAAGTTTTTGACTTGAATTCTTATGAGATTAATAAAATAAATTTTTGGAATACACTATAATAAATTCAACTAAATCTACCATTCTGTATAAAATGTATAGCCTTATACTGGCATGGTTATTAGAACAGAGTTGCTTTTTAGTCCTATATTAATTCTGATTAAAAACTTTTATCAAAAGTGATTTGCAATTTTTGAAGAGTATCTGGAATTTTTAGATTAATTATCCAAATGTATTGTTTTTTTTACTTGCAGTCTGAAGGGGCAGTACACAATGACTTTGCAGATTCTTCTAAGCCAGTGAGATTAGTGCTATTAATATTCCCCTTGAACCTTTGTAAATAAACACTTGCAAGAAAGACACGAGCAAAGAAGGAATTCCGGAGGAGAAAAGCTCTAGGTTAAAAGAGCTGGATGTCAGGATGTCATAATTAATGCATAGCTTGGGTAGGGGTGGAAACAAACAGGAGTGATAAGAGGAGGAAAGGCGAGTGGCACAAGAATGCCAGACTAGAGGTCTGGCATTAGAGGAGCAACTGCCCCATTGGATATACCACAGAAAAGTCTGAGAAAGAAGACGGTGTGATTCTGGGTATGAGGTGAGAGCATGTCTATGACTGACTTTAGGCAAATCAGTTGGAAGGCCCATTTCTAGATGCAGTCAAGAACGTTTGTGTGTACAGCAGCTGCACTATCCTAGATGGAAGAGCAATACTTCTATCATCTATCTTTCTCTTTACACGATGAGGGTAGAGATTCTTTGTTGGTTAGGAAAAACAAGAGTTATTTAATTTGGCAATGGAAGAAGGAGCTAAATGATTTCTTATCAGTTAGATTTTATTTTTCTGTTTAAGTAATAACCTAAGTTACTTAATAAGTTAAACAAAACAAAAATAATGTAACAATTATGTCTAGTAGCAAAATCACATTATTGTTGGTGATACAGCATTCTGTTGCAGCTATATGACATGTTTGTGACTAAGTGATGTGTGATGACGATTCACTCCTGAACTGAAATAGGATCCCAGCATCTGTATCATAGATGGTTATTTGGACCACTCCTAACAAAAGCCAGAGCTTCCTTCGACCACTACATAAAAAGTATTAAGACAAAAATGTTATTTAGATATACTTTCATTTTAGTTGTTTACACTATTTTATGCTTGTTAATACTCTTATACATTCAAAGTTCACAAATTTCCTTATTTAAATTATGAATCATATTCCTTTCGATAATATCAATATGATTACAAAACTTCTTTGTAGACGATATTTTCGGTTTGGTCAACACTAATTTTCAAATTACTGGAGTCTGTTGCTCTACTCATTGCGATGTATAACTGGCCGTGTGTAAACATCGGAGTGGGTAAAAATACACCTACATGATCTAAAGTCTGGCCCTGTGCCTTGTTTTGCTGTGAATGCATGAGCGGAATCTTTAGGGCTGCAAAAAATCAAACTAAGACTTACCTCTCACTGTTCTATGCAAATAATGTCTGGATGTTTTGGTACCCTGCATTATTTTGATTGACAAAACTGAGATGTGAACAACAGCCGCTTCGATTATCCATTTCGAATCCTGCTTGAGACCGACACATTTCAATAACCACTAAATAATCACACACACTTTTTCCATTTTATTTTCGCTAGGAACCCTCCTCGCGACCCCCTTCGTATCTGCCGTGGGGCCACGAGCTATACGATGAAAATCAAGTGTTACTCATGGTCAGTGAATATTTAATGGGATCTTTTCCTTTTGAACGGCAGTTTTCAACACAATTTCTAGTTAACTAAACACTTTTAAACTTCGTATACTGGTAGAATGTGTCAAAATAAAACATTTTTTTTTCTCTTGGCTTTCTTGAGAAAATTGTAATTTGTAAGTTTAACATAGTTTAATTATTCGAATTTTAACCAATCCTATGGCCTCTATTGAGCTAAAATCATTTGCTGCGTCTAAAACTGAGACAACATCCTGTCACTAACCCTAAATTTTGGCCTTACATTTTTTTTTTCTTAATTGTTACGCGTGTGTCTAAAAGTATTCGTTTTGTTTTTGTGTGAGTTTCTGCTTTCGTTTTTTTTTTCTTAATTGTTAAATTAAAATTATTTTCCATTGCTTTGGGTTTTTTTTTTTTTTTCTGAATTGTTATCCTTAAATTAATAAATGCGAAGGTGGTTTATCAATTCAAAAACCAGTATCCATGAAATAATCATACTTTCTGATTTTTTAATGCTAAAAACTTTCCCGACGACAGTCTTTGGGTAATCTTTCAGTATAAATTAAAATTAATGGGGAAATCATTAGGTTGTCATATCTAAATAACGGTATGCACACTCACAAAGTGATTGTACATTAGGAGAACTTTGTAGATCCGACAAATAACGACGTCTATACGCAAAATGTGGAGAATATATGGATGCAGGTAAAAAGAAAATTACGACGTCAATTTGGAATGTTAGACCATTTATTGGTTTCATATTTACACGAGTTTATATGGAGGAATTCTGTAACAATGAAAAAAACTTTAGTTCACTTTTTGGTGGCTATAGCCAATGTCTACGTTGTTCAACAGTAAGTTGGCTTATTTAACCCCCCTTGTTATTGCCCCCTTTAATTTTTATTTACTTTTTTTAAACATCATATACTGAAAGTTTACCCGTCTTTGTAATCCCGAAAAGTATCGTAACCATTGGTCCTACCGTCTGGCTGTGAAGAGGGGACAGACAAACAGACATAACGCCCATTATAGTAAGATAGCAAATCTGCCCGTCTACGTTGGGAAATAACGAGATAGTATCGCAAATCTAAGCCCTTTAAATTCACGACCTATTCGGGTGGAGGGGATCCAGAATGAATTCTCGTCGCTGGAATTTTAACAAAAAAAATCAAAGGTGATTTATTAATGCAAAACTCAGTATCCAGTAAATAGTCATACCTTTTCTCATTTTGTCAAATTGAATAGATCCCATTTTTTTTTTTCGCTAAAAACCTTCCTACCTCCTTCGTAATCCCGAAAAAACACCGTGACTAATGATCCAGCCGTTTCACCGTGAAGAAGGAACAAACAGACGGACATAACGCCCATTATGGTAAGATTTAGTAATTATTATTTAATTGTAAACTTTAAAGCTAACTGTAATAATGGGCGTTTTTCATTTTTGCAGGATGTCTCCCTCTGTTCGTGATAACCGGTGGACGTATAAAATACGAGAAAGTACACATAAAACCGGTGTGCAATTAAACAAAACTAATTGATGACGAAAACCAACTCAAGATTAAGATAACCGCAAATTATTTCAAGTTAATTACGTGGTTTATTACACCTTACAGAAAGGCATGATTACAATATTTCACTTCAGTAAAACTTCAACCAGACATCAATGCAACACGCAGAGTATGACAAAACAAAAATAAAACTCCTACGTGGATTGTTTATATAGATGCAAATGTAAATATATACGACATTTCAATAGCGAAAATAAACAAATATGCAAATTAAAAATAGCTACGTACCAGAATATGGCTGGTAACATACGACCTGTAGTAAAGCGCAAGATATATCAACGAATATAGACTGATGTTTATTTAGTTCAATAATAAAGATGCACAAGGTGCTCGGTGCATTATTTATACCAAGTGTGATAACTCTTACTATCGAGAACCCAAGGTAGGTAACTCTTGCATTCTTGTAACCAAGAGAGATAACTTTCTTGGCTCCACGTCACCGAGGGCATCTCTACGAGAAAAAGAGGTCCTCACCGAAAATAAACTTTTCGGTAAAAGCAATGTTTTTACCTTGGATATCAAGAAAGCCTTTCACCGTATCTGGCATGGAAATTTCCTATCAAACTTCTCGCCCAAGAGTTACCACCACCTCTTATCTCTTGCCTTTCAGATCGCAAAATCATGACACAGCCTCTTCCTTCAGACTCAACATTAAAAAAAAGTAAATAAATAAGAAAAAGATAGCTATTCTAAAACCCTCAATATTCCACTTTTTCACCAACTTCTGTGGGGAAAACCTGCACATAGTCATCACGATTTTCCATCCAAACCATTAACCGGTAGCAACTCGCATTAAATGTGGAAAGCACTAATGTCAGTTCTCAGTAGTCCTAGACTAGAAAGACATAAAAATATATAAACAGATTTCTTTAATTCTCTGACAACCTCATAACGAATCGGTATTGTATTATTGACTATGAGGTTATTTTAAGTTACTGCAGATATATATATATATGTGTCTTCATTAAACAATCGTTTTGATGAAAAACTGGCGAAATATTAATTTTATTGGAATATAATATGTATGTATATGATACATATATAATACAAATCCACGTTAAAAATACAAACTTAAAATCTGGAAAAAAGTGGGAAAAGAGGAAAAAAAAACCATTTATTCAACACCAAGTGCCTCAACTGGCTGCTCATCACAAGCTTCAACAGAACCTACTGAAGCAAGTCAACATGCTTGCAGCGTTACCTTGGGCGATTGCACGGCTAACACATTGGAACAGCCAGGGTACCCTCACAGGCTTCATCTGACATCTCGGTAGGGCAAACCTTCAACAATGACAAGAATTTTGCTGTTAGCAGCCTAGTGCCTCCAAATGCCACAGGATAGAAGAAATAGTTCACTGACAAGTCCCAATACTTAAGGATTTTGTTCCATTTGGCTATGGAAGCAGTGACCCTCCCATTTACTGCAGCATCCATGATGTGATAGGAAGCAAAGGAATCAACGGACTGGGACATCCAAGTAGTTTTTTTTTAAATGTATCTGATAGTGACTTGGTATTTGAGGCTGTAGAAAATAAAGGTTAGAATCCGAGGAAACTCAGTCTTAGCAATTAAAGACCAGACTCCAATATTTGAGATCCTATCCAAATTTCCGAACTTTACCAAATGGTTTTAATTGGCACAGTATTGATATTTCATCAAAGCCCTTCAGTGGAAACAAATGATAGCCATTTAAATGTTTATATTAGTATTCTTTAGAAATTTCTATTAAAATTAAGCTTCGAGGGTACTGGTCTACATAAACGTCAGAGAAAAAAAGGCACATGCTGTATAAGATAGCATATAGACATGGGAGCAATTAACCACTACAAAATTAGCTTCTATTTGATTAAAATGATTTGCTTTGCAAAATGCCATTCAGTGAAAGGGAATGTAACCTTGTTATCTACACATAGTAGAAATAATTTTCAGAAGCACGATACATGACTTTTATTGGTTATCATTAACCAATCAAATTGTATATTTTTGGTACATTAATTGTTCAACGAACAACTTATTGGAACTTAGCTAAATATGAATAGTTGTTGCTGAACATTGATTTGAGTCAAAACTGGAATCAACGGGATTCCTTGCTCTCTACTTTCTTAGTTCAAATCTTGCTGAGGTCAACTTTTCCAGTGTTGATATAACAGAACATGTCAAGTATTTGGGAGAGTCTAATCCACTGTCTATTTTCCTCCAAATATCTGGTCTTGTACAGGTGTTACAGTTCAATATTCCCATAGATGTTTCACATTCCATACATTAATTCTTGTGCATTTCAAGTATTCACATTCCACATATCAATCCTTGTGCTGTTTTTAAATGACACTGAGTTGAAACAGTGAACTTCTTGAATCATCATGAAAAACATATGTGACGAATGATGGAAATGCTCCATGATTCCAGACAGATTTACATTACAACATGTAGTAGACAATGCATGCCATAAGATTTACTAGCAAGCTCTGGGGAGATCTTTTTTTTTTTAATGTAATGAAAGATAAAAGAAAATTGCATAAAACCAGTTTGCATTGCTGTGTGAACAAACACTTTTAAATTTCACATATACACTTTCATTTACTGAGAGAAGAGGACTTGAGCTTCTTGCACTCTCTCATATCTGTCATTTGATATGACACCATTCTGCACTACTTTTATTGATTCTATGGCTAGTACATGCCCTGCTTTGCTGGATGTTCTCACTGTCTCAGCAACTGATGACCCAGCTGACTTAAAATTCTGAATTGATCTTATGACTAAACTGCTGTCAGCTATAATGTTTTTGGTATTAATAACCCATTTGAAACTGCCTCTATGATCAGAACCCTATTGTTTTAAAAGGGGCATATACATATAAGCCAAAAGTTTTTCATAATTTATGTAAGAACTCCTTTAAGCTATGTTTTTAGTTAGTTATTTCACTAAATTACCTTCAAATTTTTGTTTACAAAATTAATTGAACCACATAGATTATGTATTTCATGAGAAATATGACCTTGAAAAGATTAATAGCTGATCTCTTTCTTGGGGCTGCTTGGGGGCAATTTCTCACTTTCTCATGTATTCTTCAAATTCAAAAGCCTCGTGTAGCATTTCATGCCTCATTCATTTTAATGTCTGATAATGAGTGTTCCATTATCATTGCGTACCTACTTCTCTTCACCTCTATATCAACTTTCTTTAAAACATTGTCCTGCAATCCAAAACACTTCATGCTCCAACTCTTCACACTGTAGAATATGTGTATACCTCTTTCTTTTTGTTTTTCCCTTTCTTATATATGTTTCTGATGTCTGACTTCTAATCTAGGAACTTGATATTGTTCTACACACTTTCTTTCAATCTTTTAGGACTGCCTTTTAGCTGTTATGGCTCTATCTACACTATTATTTTATCACCATATCCCCTTCTGTCTATCTGGAAACTTAGCACCAGCCTCAGATCTGGTTTGTAGTCTTCTGCAGATTTTCTCATAGAACCCCTCAGTTGTCCATTATGTTAAAAATTTCTATCTCCTCTTCCCTCTTATCCTATATGTCACACACACACAATATCAACGTACTCACTTGTCATCATGCCTCTCACACCTACACACACACACACACACATATATACACACACTGGTACATATGCACTCACATATACTCATACATAGATACAAAAGCACATACATACACAAACACATACATATACACAGAGTAATATAATGCCTCTCACCACCAAATCAAACTACAGCAGGTAAACTGTCCACACCACTCCTTTACACAGACACTACCACACACACACACACCACACACACACACACCACACACACACAGGTGCCATTTTTGTACTCTCCTACTTTTAAAAACCACTTTCTCTATCTCTCTCCACTTCTGGGCACTTCAGTCATGGAATCACACAAGAAGTACTGTCTCAAAAGTACTGACAGCCTTTGGGAAAGTGGGAAAGTATCACAAAAGTACAGCTCACAAAATTACTGCCAGGCTTAATGGCCACCTCGAGAACCCAGTTTCCCCAAAAACTGTTCACCGGGAGCTGCCCAAAGCCGGATTTCATGGGAGGGCTTCAATCAGAAAACAGCTAATTTCAACAACAAACGTTGCAAAGTGTTTAGAGTGGAATAAAAACCTACAGAATTGGTCCCTAGAGCAGTGGAAGAACGTTATTTTCTTGGACGAATCATCCTTTACCTCATTTCCGACCACCAGCTGAGTATATGTGTGGAAACAGCCAAAAGAAGCATTTGACCCAGACTGCCTTCTTCCAACTGTTAAAGATGGAGGAGGGTAATTGATGATCAGGTGGGGGGGTGCTATATCTTGGAAATCCGCCAGACCAACGGTTTCCCTTCATGGCAAAATTAATAGTCAAGACTATTTAAGCATTTTATCTTATCAAATTCATCCAATGGTTGCGGAACTGTCTCTGGAGGGAAACACAATCTTTCAGGATGATAATGCACCAGTTCACACAGCTATGGCATGAGGAACATTCTAGTGAAGTTGAACATCTTATCTGGCCACCACAGTCCCCAGATGTCAATATTATTGAACATTTATGGTGCATTTTAGAAAAACAAGTAAGGAGTTGATATCCTCCACCATCATCACTACAAGAACTGGAGACTGTTGTAGCTGAAGAATGGACAAAAATTCCTTTGGAAACAATTTAAACTTTGTACGAGTCCATACCTCATAGAATTCAAGCTGTAATTACTACCAAAGGCAGTCTTACCCCATATTAAAATAAATTTGTTTGAAATCTTAAGGTGTTTCCATTATTTTGTCCAGCCTCTGTATATCATCATCATCATAAGTGTCTGTATTCCATGCTGGCATGGAGTCGATGGATTGAGAGGATCTCACTGGTCAGAGGACTGTGTTGAGCTCCAATGTTTGTTTTGATGCACTTACCATCTTGAGATGACAGTAAGCAAGCCCAAACTTCAAAGTCATTGTGAAACTTTCCTTGTTAAAACAAAAATGGTACTTTCGGAAATGTACTGCATGGTCCTATCCTTTAATGTTCAAGCATTTTACATGTATGTATGTGTGTGTGTGTGTGTGTGTATGCATGTGTATATGCATGTATAAGCACTTCACTGTCAACCCTGTAACACATTGAAACTAGATATGCTGGACCAGTTATTAAAACCCTGCAATGTAAAATCATTGGTAATAAGAGGGCATTTAGCCATGGAAGCCAAACCAGAATTATGCAAACTTTTGACCAAAACTTACGACCATATAAGAGAGCAATAACTTCAAATGGGAATTAATTTAGATCATAATGACTCATCTAACCCATGCCAACTTGGAAAGAAGACATAAAACAGTGATGCATGAAAGTCTATACATGACCTGAATACTACAATTAATAACGAGGTATTATTTTGTGTTCATATCAATAAAATGGCAATCTACTTACAGCTTGAAGGATGGATCCTGATAACATTTAAAACGAGAAAGTCGAAGTCCTAGTGGTCCTATGGGAGATATTTGTTCTCAGTTGGTTGGATTATTTCTCATAACTATGATCATTTCATGGTGGCAAGTCCACCATTGCATCCAGTGCAACACAATGTTCATACACCAAAATATTGCAGATAAACAACTAGGAAAGTTTGACCTTTCAACATTTAAACTGGCCATATCTGTCTCAAATATTCTATCTTGTGTTATGTTCAAACTGACCAGGTCAGGCGTGCCACACCTCCCTAAAATGTCAGTCTCATAATCAACAGTAACATCATTGAAGCCTCAAAGCTGTGAGATAATATAATGCATGATTAGTTCGAAATAATGTGAATAAGTAAGTATTAGATTTTTCAGAGTAATCTGAATGCTAAAGGGTTAAAATGTTCAGACTGTTTCCTGGTAGGAAAATAAGAAATATCTGCTGTAATTTACAATTATAGCTACATATTGCAATTACTTTGGAACAGAAAGATTTAGATAGTAATAAGTGGCTGATAAAATTAAGCAGGCAAATAACAATATTCAAAGCAAATTTGTGATTTATAATTATATTTTAAACATGCTGTATATCCAAAAGACTTTGAGGAGACTGCCACCAAATCAAAATTGAACACCACTGACTGGTGCGAAAAGCGCCACACTCTCTTTCTCTCCGTCTCGAGTTTGGACTTAACACTACAACTTGGGGTTCTGCAATAGCTTCTCAATATCCACTCATAAAACTTCAGGGTGTCTGCTTGCATTAAATACCAACAAATTCATTTGACACTTGCTAGTGCACTCTGTAAAGCTTAAGTGAAACCCACAATAGAATATTGTTACAGCATCCAACATACAGTAGCAATATGACTGTGTGTTGCTGTACACACAGTCATTCTGGATTACATTCAAAGGAGGGCCACTTGACTGATTGGCACAGATATGTTCCTACCTGTGGCCCATAGATGTGGTGTCTCTTCTATGTTTCTTTTCTATTGCTACTAATAATGATTCCGTTCTTCACAGCAAGTTGGTTTCTTACCTCCACCAGTCAGGCATCTCCAAACCATTCATCTTTCCATCTCTTATTATCCTTGTTGTGCTCAATTTCATCTATCCTCACCCCATGCACTGCATTAACTACTATTTCCCAAAATATTGTCATTCCGGAATCTTCCTCCTCCTTATGTCTTCTCTGCAGACATTGCCTCGCAATAGTTTAAGCATAACATTAGTGGCTTCAATATCATCTGTTGCAAAGGGCCTGGACATTTCCCCTTTTTTCCAAACTCAGCAGGAAAAAAAAAATGATCCCAGATAAAACTACACTCCAATTGAACAGAAAATAGCTTTAAATTTCTTCATTCATCAAATACAGAACAAAGGTTACAGCAGCAACATTTCAACACGACAAACATCTGTGATCTGAAACCATAAAATAAATACATTTTGGGGTAGAAAAAATATCCTAAAATGCATACAAAAACCAGCAACAAGCTATTATTGCAAATCATTTTACTTACAATTGTATATTTTTTCCTTTACTTATTACAATAGTAAAACCCATTCATTCATAAAACATACAGAAGTAAATAATTTGAAGCGTTTAGTATTTTCGTATTAAGTCAAATTTATTATGTCAAATTGAAAAACAATTTTTCAGTTACATTTTGGATTTAGACATAACACTCACAGTTACATAAAACAAATAAATAAATACAAACAAGGAAATAAAAGTAACAAGAACTATCAGTACACTATATGAAGAATTGTTGTTAGGAAAATTGTTATGGATTTTTTTTTTTAATGTTATATCACACAAGGATGGTGGATGGCAGAATTGGTAGAATGTGATATTTAGTTACATCTCTTCACATTCTTAGTTCAAATCCCACCATTATTGACTTTGCCTTTATTTCTTTGGAATAGATAAAATTAGTACAAGTTGCTCTGCGTTTTAAATTGATGTAATGATTGCATTGTTCAATTAAATGGAGTTGCATGAAACGATCGTACTGCATTAATAATCCTCTGAATAACCCTAAACTTTAACTGTATACAATATAGCAACATTGTTTAAAATATTTAACTATAGTACTATATGATAAGACTTCCTCTGTTTCATTATCAATGGTCTGCTGGTGGGCGACTCACTTAATTGTCAGCTAACATCTTGTTTTAAGTTTTCCTTTACCAAACCTCATGATATTGCTTCTAATAAATATTGATTTTTATGGCTATACCAACTATGATGTCTACTCCCTCAGCCCTACCCTTAATAGATACTGCCCTCTGTTCTCTCGGCCTCTTTTTTCTTCATAATTGGAGTGAATAGTATGTTTTGGGGGTAGTTGTTCTTAATAGATTGTTATTAAGCCTGATCATTTCTTCATGGTGGGTATCACAATCGCTACTAATATTCTTTGCTCGATGTTTTAGGCACTGAACAATCCCTCTCTTTACACTGTACGGATAGTGGGAATTGAAGTTAAGGTATCATCCAGTGAAGGCCGGCTTGCAGTATACGGATGTCCTCAATCCATACTTGGTGCATGTTATTAAAACATCCATGAATGCTAGCTGATTGTCTTTTTCCTTTTCCATTGTGAACTGTATGGATGGCTTTATTGAGTTCGCAGCCATTGGGTTGGTTTTAGTGGTGTTGATCCTAAAGCCAAATTCTCAAAGTATTCCACGTATATATTGGCTATTATCAGTGATAATAGCAAACCAATTGCTAAATCCTCTTCTTGTCGATATATATCAGTGTCCATACTGAAGCATGTAGTTTCCACACAGAAGGTCAACATTTCCATCAAGTTTCTTATTGGTTTACTAGTGTGTTCTTTTAGATGGGTGTCTGTTACTAGTTTCTCTTGAATCACCGACAGTACTTCACCAGTTGGGACTTTAGTGAACAGACTTATCACATCTAGACTCACCATCTGGTTGGATTCAATGGGAGTATTCTCGATCAATTCTGTGAAGTGGATGGAATTCTTCATGTGGGATGTTGACTTTCCTATTAACGGACTGATTATATCCACAAAGAAGCGACTCAGTGGATGACACGGTGAACCTCTACAGCTCACTATAGGTGTTAATGGAATACCATCCTTGTGAATCTTAGGGAGACCATACATGTGTGATAGTTAACTGTAGCGTTGAATCAGTTGCCTGTACTCCATTGGTGTAAAGTGATCCTTGTTCTTGATCAAGATCTGTGACAACGTCCTCTCTGTATATATATTCTGAAAAGAAAGAGGCTTGGAGAAGCCATTATGAAAGACTGTTGAATGTGGAGAATGAATGGGAGGAGGAGAGTCTGCTAAATGTTGACCCAGTAGAGGGACCAGCTATCCCAATAGACCGCTCCCTAGTAGATAAAGCAATTAAGGGTATGAAGCCAGGAAAAGCCCCCAGCCCACCAGGAATCACTGCTGAGATGCTTAAAGCATCTGGTGGTGTGGGCTATGGCCTAGTCACCCGCATTGTAGACCTGGTAGTTCATAACGGAGTCATAATCAATGACAGGCGTAGCAGCACCATAGTCAACTGCTACAAGGGTAAAGGTGATGCTCTAGATAGAAATAACTACAGAAGTATTAAACTGCTGGATCAAGTGATGAAGGTCACAGAGAGGATCATAGTCCATCTCATTAGGGAGAGAGTCTGCTTAGAATGAGATGCAGTTCGGTTTTGTGCCAGGTAGAAGCACCACTGATGCCATATTCCTGGTTCAACAACTGCAAGAGAAATACCTAGCTAAAGATAAACCCCTCTACATAGCTTTCGTGGACTTGGAGAAAGCCTTTGACAGGGTCCCCCAATCCCTTATCTGGTGGGTGATGCGGAAACTGGAGATTGACGAATGGTTGATAAGGGCTGTACAGGCCCTATACAGAGAGGCCGTTAGTAAGGTTAGGATTGGCAACGAGTATAGTGAAGAATTCTGGGTAGAAGTAGGGGTCCACCAATGTTCAGCCCTCAGTCCCCTTTTATTGATCATACTCCTCCAGGCAATAACAGAAGAATTCAAGACGGGTTGCTCCTGTGAGCTCCTCTATGCTGATGACCTGGCCCTCATAGTGGAACCACTACCGGAACTAGAAAAGAAAGTTCGGGTATGGAAGCTAGGTTTAGAATCAAAAGGCCTTAGAGTAAATGTAGCAAAGACCAAAGTTCTAGTAAGTAGGAAGGCGAACTCATCACACAACCCATCAGGTAGGTGGCCCTGCTCAATCTGTAGAAAAGATGTAGGTAGAAACTCCATAAGATGTACCCAGTGTAAGCTATGGATGCATAAGAAGTGCAGCAACATCAAAGGAAAACTAACCAAGAAGATAGCTTTCGTGTACAGAAGATGCACAGAGGCAATAGACAACACAGATACTCAGAAAACAGATTCCATCACACTCCAGGGGAAGAAACTAGAAGTAGTTTCTGCTACCTAGGTGACCAAGTTAGTAGTAGAAGTGGATGCTCAGAGAGTGTCACCACTAGAATACGAATAGCCTGGGCAAAGTTTAGGAAGCTTCTACCCCTACTGGTGACAAAGGGTCTTTTGTTCAGAGTGAAAAGAAGATTGTACGATGCATGCGTGCGAACTGCCATGCTTCACGGTAGTGAAACATGGTCTGTGACTGCAGGGGTATTAAACTGCTGGATCAAGTGATGAAGGTCACAGAGAGGATCATAGTCCATCTCATATATATATATATATATGGCAATCTTTCGTCTCTAGTAGACCTTTCCGTCGATTTCCGTAAAAACTTTTTTTTTTTTACATATGGGCTTGCGGGAACTTTTGAAATAATGAGAGCGAAAGAGACTAAGAGAAAGCGATTTTATGACGAGGGAAGTTCTTTTGAAGTTACCGTGCATGGCAAGCATTGATGTACATGTGTGTGTGTGTGTTTGATGGGGTGTGGGAGACAGACAGTATGTTGTGTAAGTGAAATGCTTCTGTTAGTGTGTGTGAAGAGACAGAGTAATGTGTGAAAGAAAGAGATAACTGAAATTTTTTACTCGGTGTACGTGTATATGTATGTATATTACTTCAAAAGTTCCCGCAAGCCCATATGTAAAAAAAATATTTTTTAACGGAAATCGACGGAAAGGTCTACTAGAGACGAAAGATCGCCATATATATATATATATATATATATATATATATATATATATATATAATATATATATATATATATATATATAACGGCGTACTACACCCTTGTACTCACCTTATAGAAGGTATGTATCTAAATTTTGTACGACTCTTTATCTTTTATTCCCCCTTTCATTTTCCTTCCTTTTTCTCGCACCCCTTCTCTCACATTTATTAGCCCTCTCTTTCTTTAACTCCCACTATTTCCCACTCGCTTATCTCCCCTGTACCTTTCTCTTTCTTTTCTTATCCTTCAATCCCGCTGTTCCCGACCCATCTCTCCTCCTTCCACGTGACCGGTGTCCTACCAACCGTGATCTTTCTTTCTTAAGCCTGACTGCCGACCGTCAACACCGCTTGTGTACATCTCCCATATTCCAGCCTTTAGACTTTCACTTCATACACGCCAGCTCAATTTGATTCGTTCTCTGTCGAAAGACGCCTGTTGTTATTTCTTTTTGTTTGTATTCGTAATTGTGTACTATGTTCTCCGTTTTGTTTTTGTTGTTGTTGTTGTTTATTTGCTTTGTTGCCGTACATATTAGCTAGCTTTCTTACAAAGGGGTCTAATGCTCTTAGCTTAGACTTTTTGAGGGCCAACCAGATCGAACCATCTCAAGTGTAACTGCCCGAAATGGTCATGACTTCTGGGACTTGACTGATGAAAGAAAGCCAAGAATGACTCGTCTTTTTTTGCCGGTCCTTCTAATTGTTGTTTCTCCTGTCCGCCTTTTTATATATATTCATATGATGACCGAGGAAGACCATTGCTGACCTTCAGGAACATTGTGTGCTCTAGGACTAACTTATATTTTGCATTTGCAGCTCCGTTAATGGCAAATGACCCTGTTCTTGACAAGCATACACGACAGGAAAAAAGTGTAGATCAAACGTTCCCCATTCACTACACCAGCATTGCGCTTTCGAACAGCATGCTTAATTTCTTCATGCAGAATACGTGCTTTCTCAAAAGTGTCGTCTTCCATTGTTCTCCCTGTCAGTCTCCTGCATATCACAGGCCTTTAATGAGGACTTGACACAGTCCTTAAATAGCAGCCTTGGTTTCTGCCGGGGTCTCTTTCCATTCACAATTTCCCCATATAGTATCTGCTTAGAAAAAGAACAGGAGTAAGAATAAGAACAAACATGAGGATGTGAATGAAGTACATCTTAGTATAATGATTCGGGTATAGCAAGGGGAAATAAGATACAGACTTCCCGTGATTTATTATAAGATCCATGTCATTTTGTCCAATCGTGGATAGGTGAATATAGTCATTCTCAGGAGGTGTTTTTCCAGAAGGGTAAATTTAGGCAGTAGTTCAACATTATGTTTACATAGAAGTTCAGTGGTGGGTTTGAAGATATGGTCTTTGTTACGGAGGTGAAAGTTTATATGTAATGTGCCAGTTAGTAAGTGCAACGTTGCGGATGGCATGGTATTAGCAGCTTATGCCATAAGTTTATGCCATACCATCCGCAACGTGGCACCTACTAACTGGCACTCCGTAACACGGACCATATCTTCAAACCCACCACTGAACTTCTATGTAAACATAAAGTGAACTACTGCCTATATTTACCCTTCTTGAAAAAAACCCTCCTGAGAACGACGACTATATTCACGACTGTGATGTATTATAAGATCCATGTTATTTGGACAAAATAACATGGATCTTATAATGCATCACAGGAAGTCTGTATCTTATTTCCTCTTCCTATACCCAAATCATCATACTAAGATGTACTTCACTCACATCCTCATGTTTGTTCTTATACTTACTCCTATTCTTTTTCCGCTCTTTTATATAAAAGACAAATACACTGTACCTGTTATTAACTGTTTCTTATATGTATTTGCCTTCCCAACCACTTAGACCCTCTGAAAAAGCCTAGAGACACATTCATCATCCGAGCCTTATCTACCCATCCCAACAGAACACTGAAGAGATGGTGATTAGCTGGAGGATTTCGTTGCTTCTTGGCAGAAACGGCCGTAAGGAACTAGCACCGACTGACAATTTGCTCAGTTCTGTACTACTAATACATGTGTATGCATTCATATAATACATTGGAATAAATAGACATACCAGAATGTTTACCGGCTGATGTCTGTCGATTTTGTATCCTCTCCACTGTTTTATTTGCCGTATACATCAAGGGTAAACCACTTTTTACCCCCGCCCATATATAACACTCAATTACGAGCTTGCCACGAAATAACTAACCCTTGGGTTAGAATAATTGGGTACACTACCAGCAATATATTGGATGGGTACTATCCCTTAGTTGGTTTCTCAACCTCTAAATCACACAGATATATATATCTGGGGTGGCTTCATTCGAAGGCTAAAGCAATGCGATCACGTGATATATATATATATATATTCATATATATATATATATATATATATATATATATATATATATATATGTTCATATATATATATATATATATATATATTATATATATATATATATATATATATATATATGTTCATATATATATATTCATATACATGCATACATACATACATAGACACACACACACACACATACACACACACACACCACACACACACACACACACACACACACCACATATATATATATATATATATATATATATATATATATATCAAATGAAA
Organism: Octopus sinensis; assembly: GCF_006345805.1. NCBI lineage: Eukaryota > Metazoa > Mollusca > Cephalopoda > Octopoda > Octopodidae > Octopus > Octopus sinensis. Next base: position 171,680,223 of record NC_042998.1, read on the forward strand.
GACAGAAGATGGAATATACGAGAATTTATTATTAATCATGACAATTGTTTTTACACATCTAGCATCAACAACTGGTTCAGGAGCATCCAGTGGTGCAGATAACTGTCCCGCAATGTAACCTTCCGTTTTGTAGAGAGAAATGCAGCCAGACGGAGGAAATATCTTCATTTATATAGAAGATTAAAAAAAAGAAACGAACGCGCAATCTAGTGAGTATTAAAAATAACCGTTAACAGATATGGATGTATAAACGCCCTCGGGCAATCTGCATGGCCCGAGTACACTCTCTCATAGAAGCATCCACAAAATTGTGAGCATACGTACACGTGAGGTTTGGTGCACTCATGATCATAAAGGGAGTTAGTTATCTACTTGGTGTTTATAAGAATGGAGAGATTAAAAGTAAACTTATATCTTCCGTACTTTAAAATAAATTAAGTTAACGGTTACTACTTAAAATTCATTCTCACTGCATTGTGCGAAAGTACATTTATATGCGTGTAGGCATCTCGAGAGTCATTCAGAAATTCTATTAATTATCTTCTCAATTATCCACAGAATAGACAGGGATTCCTCGGAGCAGAGACGGCATCTCCTGGAAATTATATTGTATGGTTTTGCATACCTTACTATGGACCAGTTAATGCTGTACTTCGTTTTGTCCTCCTTCAGTCGCCATACAAAATTTGCCAAAAATGTTAAATATCTCTTATTTATTGTCTTAAAGCTGGCAACATGGTTACGATAGCGATTCGTAAATGAATCAGCCGTCTGCCCAATGTAAACATAGAGCCCTCCCCATGTGTGCACGGTACATTTATATTCAAGTTTTGTACTCATACAGAGATTCATCAAAGGACATTTTGATTTTTCTCTGCATGAGCATTTATCGTATTTATTTGTATATAAGGCATTCCCGACTCCATTTACCGGCGTTGTTACCGTGCTAGCTGTATTTCTACTACTACAAATTGGTCGTAGTTAGTGTTTATCAATGCAGTTTACATCTCCTTGGTTGGTATTTAGATGTAAATGTTCGCTAGTCCCAGTAGGTGGGTTATTGAACATTTGCTGCATTTTGCTATTGTTTATGCTATGCATAATTTGCTCTAAATCAACCGAGTTGGCGTAGGATACCTTCATGGTGTGTCGATTAAAAATAGCATGACAACCGATTAGGTTTAGGAAAATACTTGTCCAAAGCAGTAAAACATTTTCCAGCGATTTTGGTTGAACCATGCAAACCGAAAATCGGGTTTGAACTAGAGGACATCCTTTTTCCTATATCTGTTGTTAGGTTTATTTGATCGAGTGTGTTGTAAAAGGATTGGAAGAAGCAGTTGGATTATATGTCACGTGTGTATATGAATTTTCGTTGGTAGTTCATTGATATGACCAATTCTTTCTGGCCAGTATTTTTTTATCTGAATGAATTCTCAAACGGTAACAATGTGCATCACAGTTGGAGGAATAATCAGTGTTGTGTATGCCTGCTTGTTGTATATATTGAATTTTTTCACAGTACCCAGCCCGAGCTAGAGCAGCATTATAACAAGTTGCATGAGATTCGGAAATTTTATTGTTAGAATTAATCTAGAGATTCGTGTAGAAATATTCTTAATTAGTCCCCGTATAATCGAAGGTGGGTGGTTGGATGCTACGTTAATGTACTTAATATGATCATTTGGCTTATGAAATGGTTCGAATAATCCAGTATCAAGACAGAAGGTAGCGTAAAGAACATTCACTCTACGATAATCTTTACCTATAGTAATGTTTAGCGCTAATTTTTTGAAAAATCTAAAGAACTTTTTCCTATGCCTTTCTAACTGTACTTTAATACTTATATCTAGAAAAATTAAGGTGTCATCCCAATATAGATCCCGTTACTTCCGGAAAGGAAGACTGGATTAATGAAAGGACATATATTCTGACTATATATATATATATAGATTATATATATATATATATATATATATATATATATATATATATATATGCATATATGAATATATATATTAACAATTAAGGATAACTTCTTAATAAGGAATCTTAACAAGAAATTATCCGGTAGTTAGCGTGAAAAACCTCATAAGAGAAAAAATTCGAAAAAACTTTTTTCTTTTGAACATATTAATTTATATTATATAGAGGGCATTATTACACATAAATGCCTCACACTAAGAGGGACATAAGTATTTACTACCAAAAAATTTTGAATATATATATATATATATATATATATATATATATTATATATATATATATTATATGATTGAACGCCACGCATCAATTTCCAAGAAAGTACATATATATATATATCACCGTGATATAATATCTCTCAGATGTTGCGACACACCGCTGGTCACAATGCGCTTCGCGTTGTTTTAAATGACGCCACCCCGCTGGCTAAGCGAGCAAATTTTCAACCCGGTAAAGTGGAAGCGGATTTGTAATTTAAACGCAGAAATCTAACCCTGCTGGCTAAGCGAACAGGCCAACAGAAGAAAGAGTGAAAGAAAGTTGTGGCGAAAGAGTACAGCAGGGATCGCCACCACCTCCTGCCGGAGCCTCGTGGAGCTTTAGGTGTTTTCGCTCAATAAACACTCACAATGCCCGGTCTGGGAATCGAAACCGCAATCCCCCGACGACGAGTCCGCTGCCCTAACCACTGGGCCATTGCGCCTCCACACACACACACACACACACACATATATATATATATATATTTTATATATATGAATATATATATATATATATATATATATATATATATATATATATATATATATATATAATATATATATATATATATATATATATATATATACTAGCTTAAGGTGACCCGCTCTACGCGCGGGTGAGGTTGTGGTTGTTACTTTCTGTTGCTTCCTTTCTTTTTTATCGCCACATTCTCCCTCTTTGTTTCTCTATCCTTTCTAATTTTCCCACTCTCTTACTCTTCCTTTCTCTCGGACTTTCCCTCGCTTTCTCTTACTCGCAATCTTTCTCTATCTATCTCTCTGCCATTTATAAAAAAATTAGATTTCTGCGTTTAAATTACAAATCCGCTTCCACTTTACCGTGTTGAAAATTTGACTGAAATCGGGCAAAAGGTGTCCGATCTAGCCAACCAAGTGTCCCCCCAAATCAATAAAATCCCTGTTTTCACAGCAAAGCAACCACTATAGCGTCACAAAACGTCTCCCAATCAATTTACCCCATCAAATTACACCCTCCTGTAAATTTGAATCCCCTTCCAACCCCATTTAGACCCCTTTTGACATAAAAATCCAATTTGTATCTACGTTCGTCTTCTTCATTTTATAGATAAAATTAGTTGCCAATCGTGCCAATCTGGAGGGGCTTAGAGCCCCCTTGAATCTTCACCATAGCAACTGCATCTTTTCAGATTGTGAGTTTTAATCTACTCAACTCTCTGCCTCATCACGCCTTCTTAGCCTGTGTCAATTTCCAGCTCGATCTGACCACTGGTCTGGCCGCCAACCTCTGACGTAGCAAAATATGTATATATACACACAATTTTGACCCAAAGCCTCTTTTATGTATAGAGATAGCAGAAAAACCCGGTCTTGCTCGGGATTAAAATAGTTTATCATTGTTTTATTTGTTTCGGTATTATAACCCGATTTCATTCGGGTCTACGCGGGCCACACATTAAAAGATGAGGAATTTTGCCCTAGAGGCCACACCTTTCAATTGAGCAAACTCAAAGTTACCATGCAAACTCACCAGGACTTTTAACATAGGTGTGCAAATTTTCAGCTCAATCCAACCATATTTACTAACACTTTTGCCTGTATAACTGTTGGGAGACAACGTCTGCTCTTTTCACAAATATGTAGTAGACCTACAGAAATACCTGACCTTACTTGGGATTAAAATAGCATAGTTCTTCATTGTTTTACTTGTTTGGTTAATATAACCCGATCTCATTCGCGTGTAATCGGGCCACATTTTAAAAGATGAGGAATTTTGTCTTAGAGGTCACGCCTTTCATTTGAGGAAAAAATAGTTGTCATACAAACTCGCCATCACTTTTAACATCGGTGTGCAAATTTTCAGCTCAACCGACCTCATAATGCACACATAATATATATATATACGCATTAAATATATATATGTACATATATATGCATTATATATATATATATATGTATGTGTGTGTGTACAAATTAGATATATATGTATGTGTGTGTGTACAAATTATAATATATATATATATATATATATATATAATAATGAAATAGAAAGATGAATAATCTTGTAGTAGATTAATCAAAAGTTTAACCGATACCTTAGTAGCAAAAATCACAGCAGTAAACAGCACGGTTGGAGGTACAACCATCTGGCGTTGGCAACCGTGCGTTGGTGCGGATAATTGAAATTAAAACGTTATTGGTGAATTGAAGAAATGGAGCTGAACGCAGATTGAACAGAAATCGTTTTATTTCATTCTACACGTGTTTCGAAAGGCACAAATTACCAAAATCCGATTGAATAATGGACCATATTGTGTCTTTCTCTTCAGGAAGAAAAAAGGAAATCCGCTGGAAAAACAAAAACAGAACAGAGGCGGAGCAAAAGCAAATCGAACTATGCTCCTAAGAGCCCATGGCGAAACTGTTTATCAGTGTATTTGAGAACCGGTGGCTGAAGAATTCAACGGGTCAGGCATCGGTCAATCATGTGGGTGAGGGTGTATAGATGTTCTTTGTGACCGAGCATAAAGTTCTGACTATTTAAGGAATATTGGATGTTTTATAAGGGGCGAGAAAAAATCTACTTAGAGACGTGGTGTGTGTATACTGTTCTATATATGTGTGTGTTGGCGTAGGGGTAGAAAACATTTTTGTGTACGTGTGTGCGTTTGATCGTTCGGCTGTCAGTGGCTACTGCCGTGATAACCGTTGGGTGGCAGAAAGAAAAAAAATATATATATATTATGTTTTATGTGTGTGTGTGTTCATCTAAGCCTGCCTTGTCAAGGAAACCCCCGCTGTGAAAAAACCAAGCCCCGTTTGTCTTACAGGAGTAATTCCCCTTGCAGTGGTTTAATCGAGATATCTTAAAGGCTATTTCAGAATTTGTTACCAAGGGCTATGGGTGCCGGTATATTTTAAACGCTATTTAAAAGCCAGATAAGTGTAACGCCGCCAATGGGGGCATCGAAAAGCCGACTGTAAGAGCCCGTTTACCATCCGGCCTCTGGCAAACAAAATATGGAAGAGTTCGGAGACACAAAGGTTGCACTGTCTTCTGCCCCTATCAAATGGGAGGGCCACCGACAAAATTGACCATTCCAGCCTATAGCTTAAGTTCGTATCCTTCAGTCGCCATATTAGCTTACTGAGTCCCGTGGTCTGGCGCTTGTTCACGTCCCGAAAAGTTGCGTAATGGTTGGAGACACGCAAAAACAATCTTGAGGATGATGCCCCTACATAAGTGAAGACATCTGAGTCCGTGTAAACCTTGCATTGGTAGACGGCGTTTTTGATCTTGGAGTTCGCCGACGTGAATCTTAATCTGCTCGGTCACAAAGAACATCTATACACCCTCACCCACATGATTGACCGATGCCTGACCCGTTGAATTCTTCAGCCACCGGTTCTCAACATACACTGATAAACAGTTTCGCCATGGGCTCTTAGGAGCATAGTTCGATTTGCTTTTGCTCCGCCTCTGTTCTGTTTTTGTTTTTCCAGCGGATTTCCTTTTTTCTTCCTGAAGAGAAAGACACAATATGGTCCCATTATTCAATCGGATTTTGGTAATTTGTGCCTTTCGAAACACGTGTAGAATGAAATAAAACGATTTCTGTTCAATCTGCGTTCAGCTCCATTTCTTCAATTCACCAATAACGTTTTATATATATATATATATATATAAATACAGATATATACACTTTGTATATATACATATTTATATATAGATACAGACATACACACAAACACATATAAATTAACCCAATAAATATCTGATTTATAATATTTGTTCTCATGATTGTGTAGTGGTGGTGGCGATAATAAAACTCCCTATGAATCCTGCAGACGTACAGAGAGAGAGAGAGGGGGGGGCAGTGGATGAAAGAGTGACAGCACTGGCGAAGGCGGCGGGGGAAAGATAGTAGTAACTGTCAAACGTCGTTATAGAGAGAAAGTGATGGGAAGGAAGGAAACAGAGAGAGACGGAGGAAGACAGGCAGATAAGAGAAGACTTATCAAAGTGTGCGTTTTTTGCTCTTTTTAAGATACGGATTTCTAACCTAGCCCACTCACATCCCCACCTCATTTTACATGTCGCTGTAAATTTTGGAGTCAATCCAACGGGATCTAGTGCCCTTTAACCCGTTCCAATACTAAAACCAGACAAACTTTCTCATTTCAGATTTATAGATATTGATATGTATATGAATGTATATATATATATATGTATGTATGTATGTATATCTATATACTATATATATATGTGTCTGTGTGTGTGTGTATGTATGTATGTATGTATGTATGTATCAATCTAAAAAGATGAAATGCGAAAAGTTTGTCTCATTTTGCGATTGGAACGGGTTAAGGAGCACTAGATGGGATCGGATTGGCTCCAAAATTTACAGGGACATGTAAAAAGAGGCGAGGAAGTGAGTGGACTAGGTTAGAAATCCCTATCTCAAAAGCTGTGGTTATTAGGGCAACAAAACACACAGTTTGACAAGCCAGCATGGAAAGTGGACGTTAAACGATGATGATGATGATATGTATATATGTACACGTATGAATATAAATATATACATATATGGAAAATATATATATATATACACATATATACATATATATATACATATGTATAAATATATATATGATTATGATATACATATACCGTTTATATATATGTGTGTGTATATATATATATGTATATATACTTAATATATATATATATACGTATATATATATATGCTTGTGAATATATATACATAACATGTATATATATATATATATATATATATATATATACATATATATATACATATACATGTATATTATATATATATATATATATATATATATATATACATATATATATACATATACATGTATATATATATATATATAGGTATATATATACATATATATATACATATACATGTATATATATATATATATATATATATATATTATATATATATATATGTGTGTGTACGTGTACGTATGTATCTATATACATATGAAAATATATAGTAGATATAAAATAGTGTACATGTAAACACCAGTGAAAACTACTTTTAACAGGAAATGTTTACCCGTTAGAAGAAGCAGTCAAAACGAGTACTGATTATACACTGGTATATAGAATTTATAATTTTAGAGTTACTTGACATAAACTTAATTCTGTTGGAATTGACTTCAGATACAATAACCTTGTTATCCACATTTCTAGAGGGATGGATGGTATAAGCTAAATTAATGTTAGTATTAGTAAATGTATTAATATTTAACAGCTTGTTATTACGTGAGGAGATAATTTGTAAGAGTACTCTTAATAAAGTACGATTTTACATTGGAAGCACGTCGTTACAGCTATCCAAAAGAATTTCTATCCATTACTCAACATTTAGGGATAGGAATAAACGTAACAGTACAGGGCTCAGTAAATTAATTTGCGATCTAAAAGACCACAATGAACAATTTAATTTAGAATGGTTGACTCTCTCAATCTCGATACCTTCTGACAAAGGAATTCTGTCTTCTCTGTAATTCTGAACTATTTTTCATCATTTTTTCTAAAAATCCCCTAGTAAATACGGTTATAGAGCGTGTACCGATGTAAACACTGGCAAAAACACATCTTTAGTTCATATAAGTAATCTCTATCATTATATATAATTTAAACATTAATTTTCTTTTTATATTTAACATTCACTAAAAAGAATATCCCTCCCCTTTCTTTAGGCTTCTTCTAACGTTATATCATATAACGTTTTTCAAACAATATTAATAGCGTTCAGTAAATCACTATACATATCCATCACTTTCTGTTAAAATGTCTTATTGACGAGTTTTATTTCTTCACTTCCATGAAGAGAAAATTACATTGCTTTATACCATTTATTCCTTTGGAATAATATCAGTGAAATCTTCGAAACATGTGTCGGAAGTAAAAGTATTTGAATTATACCTGCGTTAAACTCCATTTATATATATATATATATATATATATTAACATATATTAATATATATATATACATAAATGTATATATATATATATATATATATATATATATATATATATGAATATAAATATGTATATATATATATATATATGAATATGAATATCTCTTATATAAAATCCATTCGGTGTGTGTGTGGCTTCTATGATCTCGGGCATCCTCCATCCGATTGCGCTCAAATTTGATATGTAGATACCGACGGTATCAGGGCGTGTATAAATCTTGAAAAAATTACAAAAATCGATTCCAGGAGAGAATGAGATCGATAAAGCCGTGGGAAATCGTTTTTCTTTGGAATAGAAAAATAAGTCTATCGTTATTTCTTCTTTTGCTGGTGTCTCAAATTTAGGTTAAATCGGTGTTTCTCAAAGGGACGGTCGGACAAGTTATTTTGAGAAAGTTTGGTTTGAATGTTTGATAACTCAGCACCGTCCATTGGACGGGGGAAGAGGCATTTTGCTCGTATACATATATATATATATATATATATATATAATATATATATATATATATTATATATATATATATATATATATATATATATATATATCAAAGAGTGAAAAAACTAACGAAAGCTTGTGTTATATGGTTATAGAATATATTTAAATCGTTATGTTAGAAAAATGTTATAAAATTTTGCGTATAGTAACATAGTTTTTGGAGAAATAACCGGTTTCGTATTGTCATTTCAAATTTCTCAATTTTCTTTACCTATATCGTGTCATGTCTTCTCTATGTTGTGAAATATAGAGTTCCAAGCAGGGGAAGGTAATCAGGGATTTTTTTTCCGTTATGAGGGAGATAATCTAAAATTTTGGGAATGACTAGGCTTGAGTAATTTAACATGATTTGGTTTAGAAGGAACAGAGTGTTACGAGTGGTTAGGTTTTGCTTTATATTTTTTTCAATGAGGTAAGTTTCCTTATTTAAAAATGTTAGAATGGTTAAGTTTTAGCTAATATTTTTCAACGAAGAAGGTTTCTTATATATATCTATATCTTATATATATATATATATATAATATATATATATATATTATATATGAATCATCAGCCCTCAGTCAAATCCGTCCTACACATAGTAGCATGTCAAGCAGACATGAAATGACGATGATGATGATGACAATATTATGAAGATATATATATATATATATATATATATAATATTATATATATATATATATAATAATAAATATTACGGAATAAATCCAAATTACAGGGAAAAAATCAGATTTAGGATTAAATCCAATTTTATAGTAAAATATTATAAAAATTATTAGAGACAAAACCACTATTTTGCAAAAAAAACAAGGAAAGACTTAATCAATACATAAAATTTTAATAAATAGTCAAAAAAACCGCCACTACAATTGTTTCTTGTCTTGATCGGCAATCTTCAGGTGGACTTCCAATCTAAAATATCAATATTTTAAAATATAAAAATAATAATTTTAAAATAATTAAAGTATGAATGAAAAAATATAAATATATAATCCATATATAACCTATATATAATCCATATATAATCAATATATCAATATATAAACTAAAATAAACCTATCAACAATTAAATAACAAAATAAATATAAAATATAAAATATAAAACAACAAAAAAATAATAATAATATAATAATAAACTATATATACACCCATACACATATACCTAATTATATATAACCATATCTAACTACATACACTAAATCACACACCTATATATATATCCCTATACATACACATAAAAACGTCTAGGCAACTATAAATAAATAAAATAGCTAAATACTTCAACACAATACTTATTCATACTCCCACACACACACACACACAACCCACATTCACGCTCTAGAAAACGGACATCACTTAAAATTATGAACGGAGAAATGGAATAAATGGAATTAAAAATTATATTCACTTGGTAAAACGAACACTACTTAAAAATTATGAATGAAACAATGCAATAAAACAACAGACATCGCAAATAGACACAAATACTACTACGAATTCCTTAACAAACCTACCATGATAAACCAAAACTCATAAAAACATATAATGATAAAATCTCCCTTTACTAAACTCTATAACATACCTATATAGCAATCCCCCTAACCTAAACATTCACACACATACACACACGTAAACCACACACCCACGACATATACAAATACCCACACCACTTACACATACCTATACATACATATAAACCTCAACATATACTCCAAAAACCCACTCAACCCCACACAGACAAATAAACACAAAAATTATGAATGGATTCTTTTATAAAACTACCATGATAAGCTAAAACTCACAAAACATAAATGATAAAACCTCCCTTTACTAAACACTATAACATACTTATATAGCAATCCCTTTAACCTATACATTCACACACAACACAACACGTAAACCACACACCCATAACAAATACAAACACCCACCCCACTCACACACACCCACAAGTACATATACGCCTCAACATATACACCAAACAAAATTACTTTACCAAGGAACTTAACATATGTATAAAAAGTATAACCGCTCTGGAAACGAACATCTTTTAAAATAATGAATGGAGAAATGGAATAAATGGAATTAAAAATAATATTCACGTGGCAAAACGAACACCACTCAAAAATTATGAATGAAACAATGTAATAAAACAACCAACATCGAAAATAGACAAATACCACGAATTCCCTAAAAAAAACCATGATAAACCAAAACTCTTAAAAACATATAACGATAAAATTCCCTTTGCTAAACTCTATAACAAACCTATATAGCAATCCCCCTAACCTAAACATTCACACACAAAAAACACACACGTAAACCACAGACCCACGACTTATACACATACCTATACTAACTTATAAACCTCATATACACCAAAAACCCACTCCCTCCCCACACACAAATTAACACATACATCCCAAAACCTAAATAACAAACCCATATACACATTCACACACAAACACACACACACAACAGATACATATACTCCCTCACATATACGCATATACATACTCACTAAACTCGATATATACAACAATATTTACACACCCACACTCATATAGATAAATAAATTATACAACTAAAAACTCACACACAATCTCATATACATAAACACTCCAATAAAAAACAACATTAAATACATCGTAATTAACCAGAATATCAAAAATAACAATATGACATAAGGAGAAATAAAATACATACTTACAAGTCAGCTTCAAATTATGAAGTGAAATTAAATTCTTAGCCGTTAAAAAAATCAAACCAAAATTACGTTACCATAGAAATATAACTTATGTAAAAAAAGAATACGCGCCATGGAAAGTAAACGTCATTTAAAATTATGAATGGAGAATAAATAATAATGGAACTAAAAACTATATCCACGTGGCAAACCAACACTACTTAAAAAAAATTTATTATGAATGGATTCTTTAATAAAACTACCATAATAATTATTATATACAATTATGAGCTTTAGCTCATCTTAGCAGCTCTAACAAACAACTTGCAGTAACCCAAATCTATTCTCGATGCCTGCCTTACTACTACACTATTCCATTCCCAATTCCAAGCAACGCTAGCCCACCACCCGGTTACAATTCCCAACTCCACCATTCATTCACAATTTCAACGACGTTCACCTCCACAGCGCTACATATAAGCCTCAACATATACACCGGAGATTCGCTTTCAATCCGTGCGGATGGGTGAGATTATACATTGAGTGTAGTGATGGGGCTCCCATTACTATACACATTTGTACCTGTGTGGTAGTCTCCATGTGTATATTCACGCACGGGTATAAATGCAAGGGGTACACGCGCACGGCATGTACGTGTACCCCCTCACATGTACATATGCATGCTAGTTGGGCTCGATATGTGCAACAATGTAATCGCGCCCGCATACATGCATATGGGCGAGTTGCACAATCAAAATACGCACACGTGTGTGTGTGCGTTCCCTGGTTGTGCAATTCACCCATCTGGGTGTGAGTGGTGTAAGCGTATTGCTGTGGATGTCGAGCTTGATACGTATGTATATGAGTGTGTATTGGGGGTTGTACGTATTTATTGTGTGCATGTGCTTCACGCACGTGCGTCCATGTATGGATGAATATATTGGGATTGCTATGTGGGTGTAAATTGGGTATGGAGGGGGGAGTTTTGTCATTGTATGGGTGTAGGTTTCATTTGTGATGGTGGTTTGTTGGTGATTTTTAATATGTTCTGTATATTTGGGTTAGTTATGTATTATTCTAGTGTGTATAATTGTATACATATGATTGGTGTGAGTGGGATTACGCCCATTTTTGGGGATGTATGTGTTTATTCGTCCGTATGGGGCGGGAGTGGCCGTTTGGTGTATATGTTGAGGCTCACATGCAATTCCAGGTACGCGCGAATGAAGTGGGCACTTATATTTGTTATGGGTGTATACTTTATTATAACAGACAATACCCAAATAAAATCTGTCAATTCAACATACCAAATAAAAACAAAAAACAAAGGGATCGTAAACCTTCACACATACATACAAAACTCAATAAAACACCACTAAATAACACCCATCAACATATAAATATATCCTCCAAAATACATATAACAAATGCATAATAAAAATACATAATAAAATAAAATAAAAAAATATATAAATAAAGAAAATAAAAAAATCTAATATAAATTATTAAAGTTTTAACATACCATAAACTGTTATATTAATATACATTAAAAATGAACTAATTAAAACAAAGAAATATCAATAAAGACTAACTATAATTAAAGCCTAGACTACATACCAAAAAATATATTATCTAAACTAATTTAAACTAAACTAAAGTAACCTAATAGGGAACTATTATTGCTATTTATCATGAAACTTATTATATAGGTAAAGTAACTTATGTCTGCATTTTATTTTGCGCTCTTCACCAGTATTAAGTAAATTATCATACTTATAAAATAAAATTTCTTTAAACTCATTAGAGCATAAATAACAACAATTAGCTCCTATAGTATATGATTTAGTTTTACAAATTATTTCCCAAATTAAACTATAATTAATATTTAGTGATTTAAGACTCCAAATGTACTTACTAAGTCCAGTTGAGTTGATTAAGTTTTTATTTTTAAAAGAATTCATATGTTGTGCGATTCTTAGTTTTATTTTTGAGGAAGTAGAACCTATATAAACCGCTTTTGGGTAATTATTATTCTTAAAGTTATTATCATGTAATGTAACTATACATTTATACACTACATCGTTAATATCACAATTATTATTTAATATACAATTAGATTTATCTCTACATGTACAATTAATATAAGTCTTATCATTATTAATATTATTATCAAATAATTTCTTTTTATAAAAATTATTCAGTTTATATTTATTAAATGAAGAAATAATGTTACCAACATTATTAGTGGTAGAATAACCAACTCCAAAATTATTAAAAGAGAAAATGTTTCTATATTTACGATTAACTCTAATAAATAGTTCTATAACATCTAAAATCTCTTTAATAATATTCGTTTTTACTTGATCTCCATAAGGAACTATTAACCAAATTTATTCTTAATAACCTTATTATTATTATCATTATTATAAAATATTTATAATTCTTTATTTTATTAAAATTATTATCAAAATTATATCTATGTACAGCATTTAAGGAATTATTAATATTATTAATTTTATCAATATAATTATTATAATAATTATTAAATTTATTTTTATTTTTATTATTCTTATTTATATTATTATTATTATTATATTTATTATTATTATTATTATTCTTATTTATATTTTTATCATTTTTATTATTTTTTTTATAATATCTATTATTTTTACCACTAAACCTAACAAAATTATAATTATTATTAGAAGTATCTCGAAAATTATCAATTAAATCTTTATCACTAATATTATAAAATTTAATATTCCTATTATAACCTGCCCCTCTAAGGGCCTCATTATAATAATTAGCATGTTTATTAAAAATATCTATATCATAAGAGAGTAATGAAATACGTTTACTTATATTATTAATCAACGATTTTTTAATAGAAAATGGGTGATTACTATTAACATTTATATATCTAAGGTTCTCATTAAGTTTATGATATGGTTGTGTTTTACCTGTAATAAGATTAAAATTAACATCTAAATAATTAACATTATAATTCTCCTTATATATAGTAATACTTAAACCATATCTTTTAAAGAAACTATATAGTTTTTTCTTATATACTTCTAGATTCCTATTAGTACAATTCTTTGTAACTAGTAGAAGATCGTCTCTATATAAACCACCCTCTATCTTATGATTTTCTAATTGGAGTTCAGATAAAAGAAAAATACCTACTAAATCAGTAGCCTGTGCAGAATCTGGTGCTCCCATAGGTATATCAAAACAATCTCTAGTATCATTCCTAGCCCATAATTTATTTTTATATTAATTAGCGATTTCCTAGCCATTTTAATTACATTAACTTCTTCCCGTGACATACCCACTTTATTCATTGCGAAAATAAGCGCTTTATTAAACACAATTTCATTAATAGAAGAATAATAATTATCTATATCTATTTGAATAAATTTATAACGATTTTTATCTTTAATATTATTAAACCATTTCAATGTATTATTATTACTAAACCATAATTTTAAATAATTAAGTTTATTTAACTTATCAATATATTTATCTAAAATAAATTTACTTAATTTACCTAGGTCCGATTTACATGGGCAAATTAATCTAACTTTAGGGTCTGAATAAAAATTATCTTTATGGTCTTTAAGAGTAATTCTGGGGTGCAAAGGTACATAAGGTTCAGTTTTATTATCCAACTCATATTTTAACATTACTACTTTAGAGGCCTTATTAATATTATAAAGAATATCATCTGGAACAATTTTATATTTTTTATTATTTCTTTTCCTAATAGTTTATCATATAATTTAACATCTAATTTATATAGGTTCCTTGTTTTATCAGATTGTACTATAATACCATCCATATTTCTCATATCTTTAATTTTAATTGCTAAATTCCTTAAATATTCATTATTTCTATTTGGGTATTTATGGAATTCAATATTTTTTACCACCTTCCATATACTATCTTCAAGTAATTGTAATTCTTTATTAAATGGAGGTTCCTTTCTAGATTTAAATTTAGAGGTAAAATTATCATTCCTACTATCAATATCATTAAATAAAAAAAATTATAGTAAAAAGCTTTCCATTTAATTCTAGAAATAAAATCTTTAACATTATTAACAAGTTTCAAGATAAATTCCTTTCTAGAAGGAATAGGAATATCTTTCAAAGATGAATCCCAAAACAGCGGTTCTATCTTACCTGTAAAATCCATAATTTACGAAATTGAGGTATTACACACAATATACAAAATTATCAATATTATATAAATAATAAATATTAGGGAGTAAATCCAAATTTACAGGGAAAAAATCAGATTTAGGATTAAATCCAATTTTATAGTAAAATATTATAAAATATTATTAGAGACAAAACCACTATTTTGCAAAACAAACAAGGAAAGACTTAATCAATACATAAGATTTTAATAAATAGTCAAAAAAACCGCCACTACAATTGTTTCTTATCTTGATCGACAATCTTCAGGTGGACTTCCAATCTAAAATATCAATATTTTAAAATATAAAAATAATAATTTTAAAATAATTAAAGTATGAATGAAAAAATAAATATATAATCCATATATAACCTATATATAATCCATATATAATCAATATATAAACAATATATAAACTAAAATAAACCTATCAACAATTAAATATAAAATATAAAATATAAAATATAAAAACAAACAAAAAAATAATAATAATATAATAATAAACTATATATACACCCATACACATATACCTAATTATATATAACCATATCTAACTACATACACTAAA
The DNA here is from genome assembly GCF_006345805.1 of Octopus sinensis. Taxonomy (NCBI): domain Eukaryota; kingdom Metazoa; phylum Mollusca; class Cephalopoda; order Octopoda; family Octopodidae; genus Octopus; species Octopus sinensis. Next base: position 171,696,419 of record NC_042998.1, read on the forward strand.
TCACACACCTATATATATATCCCTATACATACACATAAAAACGTCTAGGCAACTATAAATAAATAAAATAGCTAAATACTTCAACACAATACTTATTCATACTCCCACACACACACACATACAACCCACATTCACGCTCTAGAAAACGGACATCACTTAAAATTATGAACGGAGAAATGGAATAAATGGAATTAAAAATTATATTCACTTGGTAAAACGAACACTACTTAAAAATTATGAATGAAACAATGCAATAAAACAACAGACATCGCAAATAGACACAAATTACTACGAATTCCTTAACAAACCTACCATGATAAACCAAAACTCATAAAAACATATAATGATAAAATCTCCCTTTACTAAACTCTATAACATACCTATATAGCAATCCCCCTAACCTAAACATTCACACACAATACACACACGTAAACCACACACCCACGACATATACAAATACCCACACCACTTACACATACCTATACATACATATAAACCTCAACATATACCCCAAAACCCACTCAACCCCACACAGACAAATAAACACAAAAATTATGAATGGATTCTTTTATAAAACTACCATGATAAGCTAAAACTCACAAAACATAAATGATAAAACCTCCCTTTACTAAACACTATAACATACTTATATAGCAATCCCTTTAACCTATACATTCACACACAAATACACACACGTAAACCACACACCCATAACAAATACAAACACACCCACCCCACTCACACACACCCACAAGTACATATACGCCTCAACATATACACCAAACAAAATTACTTTACCAAGGAACTTAACATATGTATAAAAAGTATAACCGCTCTGGAAACAACATCTTTTAAAATAATGAATGGAGAAATGGAATAAATGGAATTAAAAATAATATTCACGTGGCAAAACGAACACCACTCAAAAATTATGAATGAAACAATGTAATAAAACAACCAACATCGAAATATAGACAAATTACCACGAATTCCCTAAAAAAAACCATGATAAACAAAACTCTTAAAAACATATAACGATAAAATTTCCCTTTGCTAAACTCTATAACAAACCTATATAGCAATCCCCCTAACCTAAACATTCACACACAAAAAACACACACGTAAACCACAGACCCACGACTTATACACATACCTATACTAACTTATAAACCTCAATATACACCAAAAACCCACTCCCTCCCCACACAGACAAATTAACACATACATCCCAAAACCTAAATAACAAACCCATATACACATTCACACACAAACACCACACACGCAAAACACACACACACACAGATACATATACTCCCTCACATATACGCATATACATACTCACTAAACTCGATATATACAACAATATTTACACACCCACACTCATACAGATAAATAAATTATACAACTAAAAACTCACACACAATCTCATATACATAAACACTCCAATAAAAAACAACATTAAATACATCGTAATTAACCAGAATATCAAAAATAACAATATGACATAAGGAGAAATAAAATACATACTTACAAGTCAGTTTCAAATTATGAAGTGAAATTAAATTCTTAGCCGTTAAAAAAATCAAACCAAAATTACGTTACCATAGAAATATAACTTATGTAAAAAAAAAATACGCGCCATGGAAAGTAACGTCATTTAAAATTATGAATGGAGAAATAGAATAAATGGAACTAAAAACTATATCCACGTGGCAAACCAACACTACTTAAAAAAATTTATTATGAATGGATTCTTTAATAAAACTACCATAATAAATTATTATATACAATTATGAGCTTTAGCTCAACTTAGCAGCTCTAACAAACAACTTGCAGTAACCCAAATCTATTCTCGATGCTTGCCTTACTACTACACTATTCCATTCACAATTCCAAGCAACGCTAGCCCACCACCCGGTTACAATTCCCAACTCCACCCATTCATTCACAATTTCAACGACGTTCACCTCCACAGCGCTACATATAAGCCTCAACATATACACCGGAGATTCGCTTTCACTAAGTACGTACAACCCCCCAATACACACTCATATACATACGTATCAAGCTCGACATCCACAGCAATACGCTTACACCCACCCCTCACACCCAGATGGGTGATTGCACAACCAGGGACGCACACACACACGTGTGCGTATTTTGATTGTGCAACTCGCCCATATGCATGTATGCGGGCGCGATTACTTGTTGCACATATCGAGCCCAACTAGCATGCATATGTACATGTGAGGGGGTACACGTACATGCCGTGCGCGTGTACCCCTTGCATTTATAACCCGTGCGTGAATATACACATGGAGACTACCACACAGGTACAAATGTGTATAGTTGGGAGCCCCATCACTACACTCAATGTATATCTCACCCATCCGCAGGATTGAAAGCGAATCTCCGGTGTATATGTTGAGGCTTATATGTAGCGCTGTGGAGGTGAACGTCGTTGAAATTGTGAATGAATGGGTGGAGTTGGGAATTGTAACCGGGTGGTGGGCTAGCGTTGCTTGGAATTGGAATGGAATAGTGTAGTAGTAAGGCAGGCATCGAGAATAGATTTGGGTTACTGCAAGTTGTTTGTTAGAGCTGCTAAGATGAGCTAAAGCTCATAATTGTATATAATAATTTATTATGGTAGTTTTATTAAAGAATCCATTCATAATAAATTTTTTTTAAGTAGTGTTGGTTTGCCACGTGGATATAGTTTTTAGTTCCATTTATTCTATTTCTCCATTCATAATTTTAAATGACGTTTACTTTCCATGGCGCGTATTCTTTTTTTACATAAGTTATATTTCTATGGTAACGTAATTTTGGTTTGATTTTTTTAACGGCTAAGAATTTAATTTCACTTCATAATTTGAAGCTGACTTGTAAGTATGTATTTTATTTCTCCTTATGTCATATTGTTATTTTTGATATTCTGGTTAATTACGATGTATTTAATGTTGTTTTTTATTGGAGTGTTTATGTATATGAGATTGTGTGTGAGTTTTTAGTTGTATAATTTATTTATCTGTATGAGTGTGGGTGTGTAAATATTGTTGTATATATCGAGTTTAGTGAGTATGTATATGCGTATATGTGAGGGAGTATATGTATCTGTTGTGTGTGTGTGTTTTGCGTGTGTGTGTGTTTGTGTGTGAATGTGTATATGGGTTTGTTATTTAGGTTTTGGGATGTATGTGTTAATTTGTCTGTGTGGGGAGGGAGTGGGTTTTTGGTGTATATTGAGGTTTATAAGTTAGTATAGGTATGTGTATAAGTCGTGGGTCTGTGGTTTACGTGTGTGTTTTTGTGTGTGAATGTTTAGGTTAGGGGGATTGCTATATAGGTTTGTTATAGAGTTTAGCAAAGGGAGATTTTATCGTTATATGTTTTTAAGAGTTTTGGTTTATCATGGTTTTTTTTAGGGAATTCGTGGTAATTTGTCTATTTTCGATGTTGGTTGTTTTATTACATTGTTTCATTCATAATTTTTGAGTGGTGTTCGTTTTGCCACGTGAATATTATTTTTAATTCCATTATTCCATTCTCCATTCATTATTTTAAAAGATGTTCGTTTCCAGATCGGTTATACTTTTTATACATATGTTAAGTTCCTTGGTAAAGTAATTTTGTTTGGTGTATATGTTGAGGCGTTATGTACTTGTGGGTTGTGTGTGAGTGGGGTGGGTGTTTGTATTTGTTATGGGTGTGTGGTTTACGTGTGTGTATTTGTGTGTGAATGTATAGGTTAAAGGGATTGCTATATAAGTATGTTATAGTGTTTAGTAAAGGGAGGTTTTATCATTTATGTTTTGTGAGTTTTAGCTTATCATGGTAGTTTTATAAAAGAATCCATTCATAATTTTTGTGTTTATTTGTCTGTGTGGGGTTGAGTGGGTTTTGGAGTATATGTTGAGGTTTATATGTATGTATAGGTATGTGTAAGTGGTGTGGGTATTTGTATATGTCGTGGGTGTGTGGTTTACGTGTGTGTATTTGTGTGTGAATGTTTAGGTTAGGGGGATTGCTATATAGGTATGTTATAGAGTTTAGTAAAGGAGATTTTATCATTATATGTTTTTATGAGTTTTGGTTTATCATGGTAGGTTTGTTAAGGAATTCGTAGTAATTTGTGTGTATTTGCGATGTCTGTTGTTTTTATTGCATTGTTTTATTCATAATTTTTAAGTAGTGTTCGTTTTACCAAGTGAATATAATTTTTAATTCCATTTATTCCATTTCTCCGTTCATAATTTTAAGTGATGTCCGTTTTCTAGAGCGTGAATGTGGGTTGTATGTGTGGTGTGTGGGAGTATGAATAAGTATTGTGTTGAAGTATTTAGCTATTTTATTTATTTATAGTTGCCTAGACGTTTTTATGTGTATGTATAGGGATATATATATAGGTGTGTGATTTAGTGTATGTAGTTAGATATGGTTATATATAATTAGGTATATGTGTATGGGTGTATATAAGTTTATTATTATATTATTATTATTTTTTTGTTTTGTTTTATATTTTATATTTTATATTTTATATTTAATTGTTGATAGGTTTATTTTAGTTTATATATTGTTTATATATTGATTATATATGGATTATATGTAGGTTATATATGGATTATATATTTATATTTTTTCATTCATACTTTAATTATTTTAAAATATTATTTTTATATTTTTTAAATATTGATATTTTAGATTGGAATTCCACCTGAAGATTGTCGATCAAGATAAGAAACAATTGTAGTGGCGGTTTTTTTGACTATTTATTAAAATCTTATGTATTGATTAAGTCTTTCCTTGTTTGTTTTGCAAAATAGTGGTTTTGTCTCTAATAATATTTTATAATATTTTACTATAAAATTGGATTTAATCCTAAATCTGATTTTTTCCCTGTAAATTTGGATTTACTCCCTAATATTTATTATTTATATAATATTGATAATTTTGTATATTGAGTGTAATACCTCAATTTCGTAAATTATGGATTTTACAGGTAAGATAGAACCGCTGTTTTGGGATTCATCTTTGAAAGATATTCCTATTCCTTCTAGAAAGGAATTTATCTTGAGACTTGTTAATAATGTTAAAGATTTTATTTCTAGAATTAAATGGAAAGCTTTTTACTATAATTTTTATTTATTTAATGATATTGATAGTAGGAATGATAATTTTACCTCTAAATTTAAATCTAGAAAGGAACCTCCATTTAATAAAGATTACAATTACTTGAAGATAGTATATGGAAGGTGGTAAAATATTGAATTCCATAAACCCAAATAGAAATAATGAATATTTAAGGAATTTAGCAATTAAAATTAAAGATATGAGAAATATGGATGGTATTATAGTACAATCTGATAAAACAAGGAACCTATATAAATTAGATGTTAAATTATATGATAAACTATTAGGAAAAGAAATAATTAAAAAATATAAAATTTTTCCAGATGATATTCTTTATAATATTAATAAGGCCTCTAAAGTAGTAATGTTAAAATATGAGTTGGATAATAAAACTGAACCTTATGTACCTTTGCACCCCAGAATTACTCTTAAAGACCATAAAGATAATTTTTATTCAGACCCTAAAGTTAGATTAATTTGCCCATGTAAATCGGACCTAGGTAAATTAAGTAAATTTATTTTAGATAAATATATTGATAAGTTAAATAAACTTAATTATTTAAAATTATGGTTTAGTAATAATAATACATTGAAATGGTTTAATAATATTAAAGATAAAAATCGTTATAAATTTATTCAAATAGATATATATAATTATATTCTTCTATTAATGAAATTGTGTTTAATAAAGCGCTTATTTTCGCAATGAATAAAGTGGGTATGTCACGGGAAGAAGTTAATGTAATTAAAATGGCTAGGAAATCGCTAATTAAATATAAAAATAAATTATGGGCTAGGAATGATACTAGAGATTGTTTTGATATACCTATGGGAGCACCAGATTCTGCACAGGCTACTGATTTAGTAGGTATTTTTCTTTTATCTGAACTCCAATTAGAAAATCATAAGATAGAGGGTGGTTTATATAGAGACGGTCTTCTACTAGTTACAAAGAATTGTACTAATAGGAATCTAGAAGTATATAAGAAAAAACTATATAGTTTCTTTAAAAGATATGGTTTAAGTATTACTATATATAAGGAGAATTATAATGTTAATTATTTAGATGTTAATTTTAATCTTATTACAGGTAAAACACAACCATATCATAAACTTAATGAGAACCTTAGATATATAAATGTTAATAGTAATCACCCATTTTCTATTAAAAAATCGTTGATTAATAATATAAGTAAACGTATTTCATTACTCTCTTATGATATAGATATTTTTAATAAACATGCTAATTATTATAATGAGGCCCTTAGAGGGGCAGGTTATAATAGGAATATTAAATTTTATAATATTAGTGATAAAGATTTAATTGATAATTTTCGAGATACTTCTAATAATAATTATAATTTTGTTAGGTTTAGTGGTAAAAATAATAGATATTATAAAAAAAATAATAAAAATGATAAAAATATAAATAAGAATAATAATAATAATAAATATAATAATAATAATAATATAAATAAGAATAATAAAAATAAAAATAAATTTAATAATTATTATAATAATTATATTGATAAAATTAATAATATTAATAATTCCTTAAATGCTGTACATAGATATAATTTTGATAATAATTTTAATAAAATAAAGAATTATAATATATTTATAATAATGATAATAATAATAAGGTTATTAAGAATAAAATTTGGTTAATAGTTCCTTATGGAGATCAAGTAAAAACGAATATTATTAAAGAGATTTTAGATGTTATAGAACTATTTATTAGAGTTAATCGTAAATATAGAAACATTTTCTCTTTTAATAATTTTGGAGTTGGTTATTCTACCACTAATAATGTTGGTAACATTATTTCTTCATTTAATAAATATAAACTGAATAATTTTTATAAAAAATTATTTGATAATATATTAATAATGATAAGACTTATATTAATTGTACATGTAGAGATAAATCTAATTGTATATTAAATAATAATTGTGATATTAACGATGTAGTGTATAAATGTATAGTTACATTACATGATAATAACTTAAGAATAATAATTATCCAAAAGCGGTTATATAGTTTCTACTTCCTCAAAAATAAAACTAAGAATCGCACAACATATGAATTCTTTTAAAAATAAAAACTTAATCAACTCAACTGGACTTAGTAAGTACATTTGGAGTCTTAAATCACTAAATATTAATTATAGTTTAATTTGGGAAATAATTTGTAAAACTAAATCATATACTATAGGAGCTAATTGTTGTTATTATGCTCTAATGAGTTTAAAGAAATTTTATTTTATAAGTATGATAATTTACTTAATACTGGTGAAGAGCGCAAAATAAAATGCAGACATAAGTTACTTTACCTATATAATAAGTTTCATGATAAATAGCAATAATAGTTCCCTATTAGGTTACTTTAGTTTAGTTTAAATTAGTTTAGATAATATATTTTTTGGTATGTAGTCTAGGCTTTAATTATAGTTAGTCTTTATTGATATTTCTTTGTTTTAATTAGTTCATTTTTAATGTATTAATATAACAGTTTATGGTATGTTAAAACTTTAATAATTTATATTAGATTTTTTTTTTCTTTATTTATTTTTTTATTTTTATTTTTATTTTATTTTATTATATTGTTTTTTTATTATGCATTTGTTATATGTATTTTGGAGGATATATTTATATGTTGATGGGTGTTATTTAGTGGTGTTTTTATTGAGTTTTGTATGTATGTGTGAAGGTTTACGATCCCTTTGTTTTTTGTTTTTTATTTGGTATGTTGAATTGACAGATTTTATTTGGGTATTGTCTGTTATAATAAAGTATACACACCCATAACAAATATAAGTGCCCACTTCATTCGCGCGTACCTGGAATTGCATGTGAGCCTCAACATATACACCAAACGGCCACTCCCGCCCCATACGGACGAATAAACACATACATCCCCAAAAATGGGCGTAATCCCACTCACACCAATCATATGTATACAATTATACACACTAGAATAATACATAACTAACCCAAATATACAGAACATATTAAAAATCACCAACAAACCACCATCACAAATGAAACCTACACCCATACAATGACAAAACTCCCCCCTCCATACCCAATTTACACCCACATAGCAATCCCAATATATTCATCCATACATGGACGCACGTGCGTGAAGCACATGCACACAATAAATACGTACAACCCCCATACACACTCATATACATACGTATCAAGCTCGACATCCACAGCAATACGCTTACACCCACTCACACCCAGATGGGTGAATTGCACAACCAGGGAACGCACACACACACGTGTGCGTATTTTGATTGTGCAACTCGCCCATATGCATGTATGCGGGCGCGATTACATTGTTGCACATATCGAGCCCAACTAGCATGCATATGTACATGTGAGGGGGTACACGTACATGCCGTGCGCGTGTACCCCTTGCATTTATACCCGTGCGTGAATATACACATGGAGACTACCACAGGTACAAATGTGTATAGTAATGGGAGCCCCATCACTACACTCAATGTATAATCTCACCCATCCGCACGGATGTGAAAGCGAATCTCCGGTGTATATGTTGAGGCTTATATGTAGCGCTGTGGAGGTGAACGTCGTTGAAATTGTGAATGAATGGGTGGAGTTGGGAATTGTAACCGGGTGGTGGGCTAGCGTTGCTTGGAATTGGGAATGGAATAGTGTAGTAGTAAGGCAGGCATCGAGAATAGATTTGGGTTACTGCAAGTTGTTTGTTAGAGCTGCTAAGATGAGCTAAAGCTCATAATTGTATATAATAATTTATTATGGTAGTTTTATTAAAGAATCCATTCATAATAATTTTTTTTAAGTAGTGTTGGTTTGCCACGTGGATATAGTTTTTAGTTCCATTTATTCTATTTCTCCATTCATAATTTTAAATGACGTTTACTTTCCATGGCGCGTATTCTTTTTTTACATAAGTTATATTTCTATGGTAACGTAATTTTGGTTTGATTTTTTTAACGGCTAAGAATTTAATTTCACTTCATAATTGAAGCTGACTTGTAAGTATGTATTTTATTTCTCCTTATGTCATATTGTTATTTTTGATATTCTGGTTAATTACGATGTATTTAATGTTGTTTTTTATTGGAGTGTTTATGTATATGAGATTGTGTGTGAGTTTTTAGTTGTATAATTTATTTATCTATATGAGTGTGGGTGTGTAAATATTGTTGTATATATCGAGTTTAGTGAGTATGTATATGCGTATATGTGAGGGAGTATATGTATCTGTTGTGTGTGTGTGTTTTGCGTGTGTGTGTGTGTTTGTGTGTGAATGTGTATATGGGTTTGTTATTTAGGTTTTGGGATGTATGTGTTAATTTGTCTGTGTGGGGGGAGGGAGTGGGTTTTTGGTGTATATTGAGGTTATAAGTTAGTATAGGTATGTGTATAAGTCGTGGGTCTGTGGTTTACGTGTGTGTTTTTTGTGTGTGAATGTTTAGGTTAGGGGGATTGCTATATAGGTTTGTTATAGAGTTTAGCAAAGGGAAATTTTATCGTTATATGTTTTTAAGAGTTTGGTTTATCATGGTTTTTTTTAGGGAATTCGTGGTAATTGTCTATTTTCGAGATGTGGTTGTTTTATTACATTGTTTCATTCATAATTTTGAGTGGTGTTCGTTTTGCCACGTGAATATTATTTTTAATTCATTTATTCCATTTCTCCATTCATTATTTTAAAAGATGTTGTTTCCAGAGCGGTTATACTTTTTATACATATGTTAAGTTCCTTGGTAAAGTAATTTGTTTGGTGTATATGTTGAGGCGTATATGTACTTGTGGGGTGTGTGTGAGTGGGGTGGGTGTTTGTATTTGTTATGGGTGTGTGGTTTACGTGTGTGTATTTGTGTGTGAATGTATAGGTTAAAGGGATTGCTATATAAGTATGTTATAGTGTTTAGTAAAGGGAGGTTTTATCATTTATGTTTTGTGAGTTTTAGCTTATCATGGTAGTTTTATAAAAGAATCCATTCATATTTTTGTGTTTATTGTCTGTGTGGGGTTGAGTGGGTTTTTGGAGTATATGTTGAGGTTTATATGTATGTATAGGTATGTGTAAGTGGTGTGGGTATTTGTATATGTCGTGGGTGTGTGGTTTACGTGTGTGTATTTGTGTGTGAATGTTTAGGTTAGGGGGATTGCTATATAGGTATGTTATAGAGTTTAGTAAAGGGAGATTTTATCATTATATGTTTTATGAGTTTTGGTTTATCATGGTAGGTTTGTTAAGGAATTCGTAGTAATTTGTGTCTATTTGCGATGTCTGTTGTTTTTGCATTGTTTCATTCATAATTTTTAAGTAGTGTTCGTTTTACCAAGTGAATATAATTTTTAATTCCATTTATTCCATTTCTCCGTTCATAATTTTAAGTGATGTCCGTTTTCTAGAGCGTGAATGTGGGTTGTATGTGTGTGTGTGTGGGAGTATGAATAAGTATTGTGTTGAAGTATTTAGCTATTTTATTTATTTATAGTTGCCTAGACGTTTTTATGTGTATGTATAGGGATATATATATAGGTGTGTGATTTAGTGTATGTAGTTAGATATGGTTATATATAATTAGGTATATGTGTATGGGTGTATATATAGTTTATTATTATATTATTATTATTTTTTGTTTTGTTTTATATTTTATATTTTATATTTTATATTTAATTGTTGATAGGTTTATTTTAGTTTATATTGTTTATATATTGATTATATATGGATTATATATAGGTTATATATGGATTATATATTTATATTTTTTCATTCATACTTTAAATATTTTAAAATTATTATTTTTATATTTTAAAATATTGATATTTTAGATTGGAAGTCCACCTGAAGATTGTCGATCAAGACAAGAAACAATTGTAGTGGCGGTCTTTTTGACTATTTATTAAAATTTTATGTATTGATTAAGTCTTTCCTTGTTTGTTTTGCAAAATAGTGGTTTTGTCTCTAATAATATTATATATATATATATATAATATATATATATACTCTTTTACTTGTTTCAATCATTTGATGCGGCCATGCTGGAGCACCGCTTTAATCGAGCAATCGACCCCGGGACTTATTCTTTTGTAAGCCCAGTACTTTTCTATCGATTTCTTTTGCCGAACCGCTAAGTAACGGGCACATAAACACACCAGCATCGGTTGTCAAGCAATGCTAGGGGACAAACACAGACACACAAACACACACACGCATATATATATATACATATATACCACGGGCTTCTTTCAGTTTCCGTTTACCAAATCCACTCACAAGGCTTTGATCGGCCCGAGGCTATAGTAGAAGACACTTTCCCAAGGTGCCACGCAGTGGGACTGAACCTGGAACCATGTGGTTGGTAGGCAAGCTACTTACCACACAACCACTCCTGCGCCTATATATATATAACAAAGTGGAGTTGTAGGGTTCCGCATGAGTGTCCCTTAAAATAGATAATAGTATTTTACGTTAACATGGTGGACAGGTCAGTTTAAGCTTCCCTACTATTATAATGTAAACCTTTTTGAACTCATAATATTCTGTGCGTGTATACCAATATTCCACTGAACTTAATAATTCCTTCTGGAAACTATCTTTTACATTTTCTTGAGAATGTATATATTTGTTGTAATCTTTTGTGCCCAATATTTCAATGAACTTGTTAAACTTTTTTATGTTCTTAACATGTTCTTGTCACCAAAGAATGTATATATATGTATTGTAGTACTCTGTGACAATCAATATTCTGTGCGTGTTTGAATATACAGATACAATACCAATATCCCACTGAACTTTTTTATAATTCCTTCTGGAAACTATCTTTAGCATTTTCTTGAGAATGTATATTTATGTTGAAATCTGTTGTGCCTAATATTTTAAGGAACTTGTTAAACTTTCTTATGTCCTTAACATGTTCTTGTTACCAAAGACTGTATATATGTAATGTAGCATTTTGTAACAACCAATAATTAACACAACAAAACTTTTACATGTTACTTTTGCTAATCTTTTTTCCAAAGAGTGAAACCGGTAAAGTAAATAAACATCTTTTAAAATTGCATTTTCAAACCTTCTTTCGTATATATATATATATATATATATATAATATATATATATATATAATATATATATATTATATATAATTATATAACGGGAAGCTTTATGAAAATAAACAAAAGACGAAGGCAGGTGGAAAACAAACGAACAATTGTATTAGTATGGCGCTCAGGAAATATAAATAAAACAAGTCTTTAACGTTTCGAGCCTACGCTCTTCAACAGAAAGATACACAGAGAGAGAAAAACACAGAAAGAAGGAGAGAAAAAAAATGCGTGCAGTATATATAATATATATCATATATATATATATATATATATATTATATATATATATATACATATAATATATATATATACATATATATATATATATATATAATATATATACAATATATATACACATATATATATAAAAATATATATAATATATATATTAACATATATATATATATACATATATATATATATATATATACTACATATATATATATATATATATATATATATATATATATATATATATACATATATATACATATATATATATATACATATATATATATATATATATATATATCTCTCTCTATATAAACGGCAGCAGTTTGTCTGTGCGTTGTGTTTTCTGTGTGTCTGTTTTCTCGTACCCTCACCCTGACCACGGCTTTCAACCGATTCTGATGAAACTTGACACACACATAGGCCCAATGTCATAATTCAAAACTAACGCAGCGAAAATTTGAAAGTTCCCCCAGTTCTGAAAAAAATCGATAAATTCGAATGGGGTCGAGAATAAAAAAAACACCACAGACTGTCTAGGGGACGCAACTCACCTTTTATTACTCTCAAAAAAAAAATTTACCATCATTTTTTTCCATTTTTGGCTATAACTCTCTAAAAATGCTTATAGTTATTTCCTTACAAACCTGAGCAACGCCGGCGATACTGCTAGTATATATATATATATATATATATATACATATATGAATATATATGCATATACATATATGAATATATATATATGTGTGTGTGTGTGTATGTATATATATATGAATATATATATGTATAAATCTTAGATAAAACTTAGATATGTTTCGACCAAAGATTGGTCTAGGCTATGTCTAACTTAATAGCATTACCTGATAGGATTATTTAAATCCTTTATAAGTCAAGTTTGTGGTTCCATGGTCCATTCATGTAAGGAGTTCTTGTTGAGTGAGTTGTAGCCAGGTAAAGGTGGCTTATCTGTTCTTCCTAGAAGAAATTTGTCCAGACTCCGTTTAAAGATGATGGGATCCTTTTCCTCTTTCATCAGTTATGGGACAATGTTGAACAGGGCAGGGCCATTGATATATATATATATATATATATATAATATATATATATATATATATATATTATATATATATATATATATATTCATATATATGATATATATATATGAATATATATATGAATGTATATATATATTCATATATATATATATATATCAACAAGCCCTGCTCTGTTTAACATTGTCCCAAAACTGATCAAAGAGGAAAAGGATCCCATCATCTTTAAACGAATGTGTGCAGGCGCAATGCTCCAGTGGTTAGGGCAGCGGACTCGCGGTTTCGATTCCCATACCGGGTGTTGTGAGAGTTTATTTAAGCGAAATCACCTAAAGCTCCACGAGGCTCCGGCAGGGGGTGGTGGCGATCCCTGCTGTACTCTTTCGCCACAACTTTCTCTCACTCTTTCTTCTGTTGACCTGCTCGCTTAGCCCGCGGGGTGGCGCCATTTGAAGGCTAAAACAATGTGAAGCGCATTGTGACCAGCGATATGTAGCAACATCTGATAGCCTGGTCAGTCACAGTGATCATGGTGATATGAATGTATACATACATGAATATATGTATATATAAATGAATATATATATATATATATTATATATATATATATATATACATACATATATATATATACATCTATATATATACATATATATATATGAATATATATATGTATATATTTATGTAAATATATTTCTATATATATATCTTCGTATATATATAAATATCTTCATATATATATATATATATATGAAGATATTTATATATATAGGAAGATATATATATATGTGTGTGTGTATATATGAATATATATACACGTTTTGAGTATTGCCTAAATCGGTTTTCAGTATTGTTTTGAGTATTTTTTAACATTTTTTTTAACATAAGAGAACATTTTTTCGTTTGATACCACTTTTTGATTACTGTGTTTTGATCAGCCAGTTTTTCTCCTGTTTTTAATTACCCTTTGTTTGCCAGTCGGTTCTCACTTTTGCCATTTTCGTTTTGTTGTTGTGATTCAGTAAACCTAAAAAATGTGGTAACGTTTGTTGGAAATTAGTTACCTCAGTCCACATAACCAAACCCATTTCCGGTTCACCTACATTTTGTTGATTATCCAAAATTCTCCCTAAAAAAGAGACCTCACATTGGGAGAAGGACGGCTGATTCAGAGGCTAAGAGGGCCAGAAGGGTCAATGAAGAGCCCCAAGATAGATCTATTCGATTAGCTCGGAATGAGCTGCCACGGTCACCGCAAGGGCTGCTGAAACTCCAGAACAAACACAGGCTCGTCATTCTCGAAATGCTGCTACCACGGCCACCGCAAGGGCTGACGAAACTCCAGAACAAACACAGGCCCGCCGTTCTCAAGATGCTGCTGCCACGGCCATCGCGCGATCAACAGAAAGCCCCGAGCGGAGGCACACAAGGTTGCAGGCTACAGCTGCACGACGGGAGGAAAACATTAAAATTTCAAGCCCAAAGCCTAAATTCTGGGGCATGAAGGCCTTCAACTACGTTCCGACGACGAATTACTCCTCTCGCACCGACATTCGCATTGGAAATATGCACTCAATCTGCGAACACTGCAACGCTATGAAGTGGCCCGGTGAAACGTCCGGCATGTGCTGTTCCAATGGCAAAGTCCAGCTCAAAAGCAACAAAACTGGCCTGGGATGAAATCTGATAAGAAACTTAGCTCTTGATTTATGGAACGATTTTCACTGCGGCCTGGCACCGAAAAATAAGCCCTAGCACTAGACCCGGCAACGCCGAGTCATAGTGCTAGTATATATATATATATATATATATATATATATAATATATATATAACAAACTTTTCGCATTTCAGCTTTATAGATATTGAATATATATATATATTTGAATATCTATAAACCTGAAATGCGAAAAGTTTGTTTGTCTCATTTTGCGATTGGAACAGGTTAATGGGCACTAGATGGGGTCGGATTGGCTCCAAATTTTACAGGGACATGTAAAAAGAGGCAAGGATGTGAGTGGACTAGGTTATAAATCCCTATCACAAAAGCTGTGGTTATTAGGGCAACAAGACCCAAACTTTGACAAGTGTTTGTCGTTTCTGTTTTTCGGATATCACCCTCTCTTCCTCGGTCTCTCTATTTCCCCCTTCCCTCCAATTTCTCTCTATAACGACGTTTGACAGCTTCCACTCTCTTTCCCCCGCCACCTTCGCTGGCTCTGTCACTCTTTCTCCCACCGCTTCTCTCTCTCTCTCTCTGTACGTTTGTCTGCATTCATATAGTGAAAGCGTTAACAGCCGCAAAAGTTTGAATATTCCCTCCACAGGTCTTTTACAACGGTGAATTGTTATCGCCCACCACCACCACCACACAATTATGAAAACAAATATTATGAAACAGATATTTATTGGGTTAATTTATATATGTGTGTGTCTGTATCCATATATAAATATGTAAATATAATGTATATATATACAAAGTGTATATATCTGTATTTATATATATATATATATATATATATATATATATATATATATATATATATATATATATATATGTATGTATGTATGTATATATATATATATATATAATTATATATATATTTAATGCGTACATATATTATGTGTGCATTATGTGGTCGGATTGAGCAGAAAATTGCACACCTATGTTAAAAGTGCTGGCGAGTTTGCATGACAACTATTTTCCCCTCTCAAACGAAAAAATTCGTCATCTTTTAAAATGTGGCCCGAGTAGACCCGAATGAAATCGGGTTATATTAACCAAACAAGTAAGACAATGAAAAACTATGCCATTTTAACCCAAGCAAGGCCGGGTATCGCTGTAAGTCTACTACATATTTGTGAAAAGGGCAGACGTTGTCTCACAAACAGTTATACAGGCAAAAGTATTAGTAAATATGGTTGGATTGAGCTGAAAATTTGCACACCTATGTTAAAAGTCCTGGTGAGTTTGCATGGTAACTTTGAGTTTGCTCAGTTGAAAGGTGTGGCCTCTAGGGCAAACTTCCTAATCTTTTAATGTGTGGCCCGCGTAGACCCGAATGAAATCGGGTTATAATACCGAAACAAATAAAACAATGATAAACTATTTTAATCCCGAACAAGACCGGGTTTTTCTGCTATCTATATATATATAAAAGAGGCTTTGGGTCAAAATCGTGTGTATATATACATTATATATACATATTTTGCAACGCCAGAGGTTGGCGGCCAGACCAGTGGTCGGATCGAGCTGAAAATTGACACAGGTATAGAAGGCGTGATGCGACAGTGAGTTGAGTAGGTTAAAACTCGTTAACTGGAAAGATGCGATTGTTATGGTGAGAGGAGTGATTTTTTATCGATTCAAGGGGTCTCTAAGCCCCTCCAGATTGGCATCTAATCTGATCTATATAATGAGGAAAGTGAACGTTGATACAAATTGGATTTTTATGTCAAAAGGGTTCTAAAATGGGGCTGGAAGGGGATTCAAATTTACAGGAGGGTGTAATTTGAGGGGTGAAATTGATTGGGAGACGTTTTAGGGCGCTACAATGGTTGCTTTGCTGTGAAAACGGGGATTTTATTGATTTGGGGGGACACTTGGGGGTCTAGATTGGACACCTTTTGCCCGATTTCAATCAAATTTTCAACATGGTAAAGTGGAAGAGGATTTGTAATTTAAGCGCGGAAATCTAATTTTTTATAAATGGGAGAGAAATAGATAGAGAAAGATAGAGAGTAAGAGAAAACGAGAGATAGTCCGAGAGAAAGGAAGAGAAAGAGAGTGGGAAAGTGAATGAGAAAGGAGAGAGAAACAAAGAGGGAGAATGTGGCGATAAGAAACTGAAAGGAAGCAACAGAAAGTAACAACCACACCCTCACCCACGTGTAGAACGAGTCACCTTAAACTAGTATATATATATATATATTGATTAGAAATGGTAAGACAACAAAAGAATGAAAGAGACCTCGATAGTATATGAATAGAGGAATTTATCTGTAAATATAATATGGGACAATTATTCGGTAGCCATGATAAAACTCCGAGTTTCGGATGTTGGGACGGAAACCCACGCGGCCATCTCTTCAGTTATTCGGCCTTCGAAAAAATGCTATGAAAATGACCGTTAAACAAAGGAAAATTACAAAAGAGCTATTAGAATGATCACTAAGTGAGAGGAGAGAGTAAAGGTAAGGAAGTAAAAATGTTCATAGTATTCGCGTAAGCGTGCATGTCCATATCTACACATGTGCCCCTGAGCACTCACGTACATGCGCCAAAAAGTATATACTCATCCACCCTCACTTGAAACAAACACATGCTCACCCACACATTCGCCAATAAATATATACATACTCGCTCGCACAAAACAGGTTCGTGCTCACGTCTATATACGCACATGCACAAGAAAAAACAGGGCTAAAGGCAAAATACAGAAAAATGTGTAAAAAGGTATAAAAAAAAGCAATAAGGGTATACGGGTATGTGCCTATATAGACGAGCCCTAAAAGTGACTTGTGGATGGTAGTAGTCATTGACATTTGCGCAAATAACATAAATCCAAGCTTCAGAATTTTCCCCCCTCTATCAATTCGGGGGTGATACAACCTGTAGCCAACGAATTAATAAAGAGTCATTCTTTATCCAAAAATACAGACCCCTTTTGAATGCATTTACAACAAATGACATATCCACCACGACGTTAGAATAACACACACGCAAATATTAAAAATGATACATTCAAAAGAGATACCCCAAAATTCATTAAGAACAGTCCCAATCACTACTACAATCCACAACGATACACATTTAGATCACTCGACCATTTAACATCCTACTATAATCACGCCACTCCTGCATTCTTTTATTATTCTTTCTCTTCTTCTCCTACTCATTCTTCTTCTACGTCTTTTTCTTCCTCTCCGCCACCTCCTTCCTTACTTTACTAATGCTGCTTAGAATAACACCCACACAAATATTAATAACAATACATTCAAAACAGATACCTCAAGAATTCAATCTCTACTACCATCCACAACAAACCACTTTCAGGGCACTTGACCATTTAACATCCTACAACTACCATACCACTCCTGCATTCTTTTATTATTCTTTCTCTTCTTCTCCTAATCATTCTTCTTCTACGTTTTCTTCTTCCTCTCCACCACCTCTTTCTTGCTTAGAATAACACCCACATTCTGATCACATTCATTCTATGTTTGCAGAACTGTTTCCAGAAGAAAACACAATGTTTCAGGATGATAATGCACCAGTTCACACAGCTAAAGTTGTTACTGAATGGCATGAGGAACATTCTAGTGAAGTTGAACATCTTATCTGGCCACCGCAGTCCCCAGACCTCAATATTATTGAATGTCTATGATGCATTTTAGAAAAACAAGTAAGGAGATGATATTCTCCACCATCATCACTACAAGAACTGGAGAATATTTTAGCTGAATAATGGACAAAAATTCCTTTGGATACAATTCAAACTTTGTACGAATCCATATTTCATAGAATTTTAGCTGTAATTACTGCTAAAGTTATTGTTTGTGGACACATATCTGGGTGTGGGTGGTTTGTCTGGGACTGTTTGAAGGAATTTGTCCAAAGACTTCTTAAATTTTGTGTGGTCAGTTTCTGTTTTGATGTGTCCTGGTGTAATGTTGAAGAGAGCGGGGCCAATTGAGGTGAAATAATTGTGCCGTATTGTTGTTATGAGAAGCGATTTAGATTTTTGTTGTGAACGGATGGCACGGGGTCCAAGTCTTGGATGTGTTTTGAAGGTGATGCCAACATCATTTGGACAGTGGTGATGGAAAATTTTCCACATCATACAGATAATGTAGCGTTCACGGCGTCGTTGGAGCGAATACAGTTTCAGCTTTTCCAGTCTACCCCAGTAGTCAAGGACTGACATGCCATCTATCTTTTTCGTGATTGACCTTTGGGGAGCTTCAATTTTCATAATATTCTGTTTTGTGTAGGGAGACCACAGTGGACAGCAGTATTCAAGGTGAGGTCGGCAAAAGTCGAGAAAAGAAGGATAATGGTGTGGGAATCTCTTGACTGGAAGGTTCTGAGAATCCAGGAACACATTCTGAACACACACATATATATATATGTATATGTAGACATATTAATATGCATATGAATATATGTATATATGTATATATATGTATATATGACTATATATATATAATATATATATATATATATATATTATATATATATATAATATATATATATATATTATATATATATTCATATACATAAATATATTCATATCTATAGTAGCATAGGCTACTCATTAGTGACTTTAAACTCGAGGCCAAAAGGACATCAAGAAGCAGACCAAAAAAGAAGGATTTGGAAGCTAAAGAACCTTTCACGTGGTCAGAGATTTAGGGACATCCTCATCAAATTTGAGGAGAGGGAGGAGGAACTACAGACATCAGACATAGAAGGTAGCTGGAAATTCCTACGGGACAGCTTGCTGAGTGCCACAGACCAAGTCTGTGGTTGGCGCAAAGTCCCTTCCAGACCTAGAGTTACGTGGTGGTGGATAAGTATGGTAGACAAAGCCATTAGAGCAAAGAAACAGGCATGGAAAGCCTGGAAGGGTGGGGGTAGCAGGGAACTGTACCAGGTAGCCAAAAGGGAGGGTGGGCAGCAGATGTACATAGCCAAGAGCGAAGCAGAAAAGAAGTTTGCCAATGTCCAGCGATGTGAGGACCAAAGAACTGAGGTATTGTGAATTGCAAGACAGTGTGTGAGAGAAAATTGTGATATCACAGGGGAGAAATGCGTCCACATGGATGATGGTGCACTTACTTTTAATGATTTGGAAAAGAAGGAGGTTTGGAGAAGCCATTATGAAAGAGTTGAATGTGGAGAATGAATGGGAAGAGGAGAGCCTGCCAAATGTTGACCCAGTAGAGGGACCAGCTATCTGAATAGACAGCTCCCTAGTAGATAAAGCAATTAAGGGTATGAAACCAAGAAAAGCTCCCGGCCCATCAGGAATCATTGCTGAGATGCTTAAAACATCTGGTGATGTGATGGCCTAGTCATCCGCATTGTAAACCAGGTAGTTCATGATGGAGCCATACCCATCAACTGGCGTAGTAGCACCATAGTCAACTGCTACAGGGTAAAGGTGATGCTCTAGATAGAAATAACTACAGGGGTATCAAACTGCTGCATCAGGTGATGAAGGACACGGTGAGGATCATAGCCCATCTCATGAGGGAGAGAGCCTGCTTAGATGAGATGAAGTTTGGTTTTGTGCTGGGTAGAAGCACCACTGATGCCATATTCCTGGTTCAACAACTGCAGAAGAAATAACTAGCTAAAGATAAACACCTATACTTAGCTTTTGTGAACTTGTAGAAAGCCTTTGACAGGGTCCCCCTATTCCTTATCTGGTAGGCGATGTGGAAACTGGAGATTGATGAATGGTTAATTAGGGCTGTACAGGCCCTTTACAGAAAGGCTGTATAGTAAGGTTAGGATTGACAATGAGTATAGTGAAGAATTCTGGGTAGAAGTAGGGGTCCACCAAGGTTCAGCCCTCAGTCCCCTTTTATTCATCATAGTCCTCCAGGCAATAACAGAGGAATTCAAGATGGGTTGCCCCTGGGAGCTCCTCTATGCTGATGACCTGGCCCTCATAGCAGAATCATTACCGGAACTAGAAAAGAAATTTCGTGTGTGGAAGCTAGGTTTAGAATCAAAAGGCCTTAGAGCCAGTGTAGCAAAGACCAAAGTTCTAATAAGTAGGAAGGCAAACTCATCACACACCCGCTGCTCGATCTGTAGAAAAGGTGTTGGTAGAAACTCCATAAGATGTACCCAGTGTAAGTTATGGACATATAAGAGGTGCAGCAACATCAAAGGAAAATTAACCGAGAAGATAACTTTCGTGTGCAGAAGATGCACAGGGGCAATAGACACCACAGATACTTAGAAAACAGATTCCATCACACTCCAGGGGGAGAATCTAGAAGTAGTTGATAGTTTCTGCTACCTAGGTGACCAAGTTAGTAGTGGCGGGTGGATGCTCAGAGAGTGTTACCACTAGAATAAGAATAGCCTGGGCAAAGTTTAGAAAGCTTCTTCCCCTACTGGCGACAAAGGGTCTCTCACTCAGAGTGAAAGGTAGATTGTATGATGCATATGTGCAAACCGGCATGCTTCACAGTAGTGAAACATGAGCCATGAGTGCAGAGGGCATGTGTAGGTTCAAAAGAAACGAAGCTAGCATGCTCCGATGGATGTGTAATGTCAGTGTGCATGCACGACAGAGTGTAAGCACCCTGAGAAAAATGTTAGACATAAGAAACATCGGATGTGGTGTGCAGGAGAGATGTTTGCATTGGTATGATCGTGTACTACAGATGGATGAGGAGAGATGTGTGCCACTTCCAAACTGTTGAAGGAATCCAGGGTAGAGGTAGACTCAGGAAGACATGGGATGAGGTGGTGAAGCATGACCTTTGAACGTTTGGCCTCACAGAGGCTATGATGAAAGACTGAGACCTGTGGAGATATGCTGTGACTGCGAAGACCTGACAAATGAAGTGAGTTCATGACTCACAGGACGGCCTGCTGTGCTAACCTTGGATTCTACGGTGACCTGCTATGCTTGAGGAGACCTATTGAGTCAAGTACATCAACATCAAAATAAAAATCAAATGGAAATTGTAGTTGTGATACCAGTGCTGGTAGCACATAAAAAGCACCCACTACACTCATGGAGTGGTTGGCGTTAGGAAGGGCATCCAGTTGTAGAAACACTGCCAGATTAGACTGGAGTCTGGTGCAGCCTCCTGGCTTCCCAGACCCCGGTTGAACCGTCCAACCCATGCTAGCATGGAAAACTGATGTTAAACTATAATCATGATGTATATATATATATATATTATATATATATATATATATATATATATTTATGTATATATATATATATATATTTTTTCATATATATTTATATTCATATATATGTATATATATATATATATCTCTCTATATATAAACGGCAGTTTGTCTGTGTGTGTTTCTGTGTGTCTGTTAGCTTGTACCCTCACCCTGACCACGGCTTTCAACCGATTCTGATGAAACTTGACACACACATAGCCCAATGTCATAATTCAAAACTAACGCAGCGGAAATTTTGAAAAGTTCCCCCAGTTCTGAAAAAAATCGATAAATTCGACATGGGGTAGAGAATCAGAAACACAAACCACAGACTGTCTTGGGGACGCAACTCGACCTTTTTAACTAAAAAAAAATTTACCATAATTTTTTTTCCATTTTTTGGCTATAACTCTCTAAAAATGCTTTATAGTTATTTCCCTTACAAACCCGAGCAACGCCGGGCGATACTGCTAGTGTATATATATATATATATTTTCATATATATATAAATATATATACATATATATACATATATATACACAAGGAACACGCGAGTTGATATATATGGAAAAAAATGTCAAGGTAGAAAATGCTAAAATAATTTTATAAAAGACATTTCAGTACCAGTTTCAGCCATTGATACTTTTTCAACTGTAAGTATGGAAAACAATTAAATTTTGGGAAAATTAAATGTAAAGGATTTTTAAAAGAATATTTACATTGTGTTCAAATACAAGTGGCATTTTCCTTGCTTCTGCCTGTTTTTGCCTCTTGTTTACTTTTGTGTTTTCAAGGTTATTGTGAATTCTTGGTAGGGAAGAAGAAGAAGAAGAAGAAGAAGAAGCATGTATTGAATGGTTTGGCCAGGTCTGGGAAGCCAAGAGGCTGCACCAGGCTCCAGT
>NC_042998.1:171724774-171752274 GCF_006345805.1 Octopus sinensis
GACAGTGTGTGAGAGTGAACCGTGATGTTGTTGGAGAGAAATGTGTCCGCATGGATGATGGTTCACTCGCACTTAAATGAGGCTGCAAAGAGAGAGGTTTGGAGACACCACAATGAAAGGTTGCTCAATAAAGAAAAGGAATGGGAAAAAGAGAGTCTGCCGAATATCAACAGAGGGACCAGCTATCCAAGTTGAAAGTACCTTGTAGATAAAGCAATTAAGAGTATGAAGACAGGGAAAGACCCTGGCCCATCAGGAATCAC
Organism: Octopus sinensis; assembly: GCF_006345805.1. Lineage (NCBI taxonomy): Eukaryota > Metazoa > Mollusca > Cephalopoda > Octopoda > Octopodidae > Octopus > Octopus sinensis. Next base: position 171,725,038 of record NC_042998.1, read on the forward strand.
TGCAGAGATGCTCAAAATATTTGGCAGTGTCGGCTATAGCCTAGTCACCCATATAATAAACCAGGTGATACATGACTGAGTCATACCCAATGACTGGTGTAGCAGCACTATAGTCAACTGCTACAAAGGTAAATGTGACGCTTTAGATAAAAATAATTGCAGAGGTATCAAGTTGTTGGATCAGGTAATGAAGGTCACGGAGAGGGTCATAGCCCAACTAATTAGGGAGAGAGTCAGTTTAGATGAGATGCAGTTTGGATTCATGCCGGGGAAAAGCACCAGTGATGCTATATTTCTGGTAAGACAGCTGCAAGAAAAATACTTAGCCAAAGATAAACCTCTGTACCTGGCTTTCACTGACATGGAGAAAGCCTTTGACAGAGTCCTCCGATCCCTTATCTGGTGGTCAATGAGGAAACTAGGGATAGATGAATGGTTAGTGAGAACTGTGCAAGCCATGTACATGGACGCTGTCGGTAAGGTGAGGGTTGTCAACAAGTACAGTGAAAAATTCCGGATAGAGGTAGGGGTCCACCAAGGTTCAGTCCTCAGCCCCCTCCTATTTATCATAGTCTTCCAAGCAATATGATGCCATTGATTGAATGCAAAGTACATAAACTAAAAAATGATTACCAAAGCAGTGAAAGTGAATTCACTACTAGCTTGAAATATTCTACATTAACAGGTGAAGTAAATGTAGTGTTTAGGTGTAAACAAAATAAAGTCAAGTTGACTGAAGCAATGGAATGTGTGTGTGAGGGTTGTTATACTAAAATCATAATGCTATTTAGTTTTTGATATTTGTAGATTTTTCTGTTCAAATTCTACACAAGTCAGCTTTCCTATTCATTCCTCTGGCATTGATAAAATAAAGAGCCAGTAATATATTGGGTTGATTCAACTGGCAACACTATTCATGTACAAAAATTGGTCTTGTGTTTATGTAAGAAATAATAGTAGATAGTAATGAACACTATAGAGAAAAAGGTAATCAAGCCAGTTTTTATTCTTGTTTGAAGCCAATTCATTTCACTTATGCTGTTAAAGACCTTGAGAAAAGCATAAAAACCCTCTAATCTGACTTTATTTCTCTATAAATATGTATCCTACAGCTCAAGTATAAATCAATGAAAATGATAAAGAGACTTTTGGCAGAATCCATAATATCTAGAATACAACAGCTGAAGAGTCAATTGTTTTTAATTCCATTGCCAACAGTCACTGTATTGGCAAAGCTAAGTAAATATTAGTCCACCTAGCTGAAAAATAGAAATCATAGAGATGTACTGATCATTGTTTAATTAGCACATGATGTTGAGCTGAAATTCTAAAACAGGCAACAGGAAATCAGTCCAATTTCTGGTATAAAGATATTTAAGTTTAAGCAGTGCCCCGATAACCTAACATTTTATTCAAAGTGCATCTAATGTGTATTTCCTACTATTTTCCTTTGCATTTATTATTAGTTACATGTCATTTATGAACAAAAGACAGAAGCATTTTTAAGGGAAATAATGTAGATATTAATTGAACTTCTATCAATGATTTAAGACTTCTCTAAGATACATAGGTAAATACTCCTGCATTCATGCCCAAAATGTTTAACCATCTCTCCAAATAATATTTGATTTTTCAATTATAATATTTCATGATATCCTGTACTGAAGGAAAGTGATTCCACCTTCATCTTTATCATTTTATCATTTTATTTTGATGTTAAATGAAACTTAGTTATTTATCAAAAATGAAACACATTTATCAAATTTAGAGGGTACTATATTAAGTGTGATGTACACCAAAGTTGATTTATATTTCTTACTCTTACTTCTGTACATTAATGATCTACTTGTTGTCATTTCTTATCACACACATGCAGCAATTTTGCAGATGATGTCAACTTTCAATCCTCTTTGATTTTCCACACTCAGGTATCATCCACATTTCATGTTAGATATATGTTGCTTCCATGAACAGAGAACTCAAAAACATTCTGTAATGAAGTCATGGTAACTTTGTCTCCTTCAAAAACTCAAAAACATGATCACTACACATGTCAAAGTGTCTTGCAGTATATTCTCCCAATGCATGAATAATATGCAACTAAGTCTCACAAATCACTGCAAATGCTTGATAGACAATTTCTGACAATGTTTTTTAGTAACATCACATATATAACACAGCAATAACTGTATTGTAAAAATTAAACTTCTTCAGAGCCAGATACTACATCACCATTACCAGTTTCTGAATTTCACCTTAAATGAATTTTAGAATACTGTTCACATATTTAGGAAGGTATAACTACAACATACGGATGACTACAAGCATTGGCTCCAGACATGCTGTTTATTTGTACATATTCCCTATCACAATTACAACAACTCACTCCTTTGGACTAGAGAGATGAATAGACCACCTCACTAGCCTACTCAATCCATCTGTTTCTCTTCATTTTGTCATCCTTACTGTGTTTCACTGAGCAAAATCCCACACTAAATATTTTGTCCAATCATTCCTTCTCAAAGCAGAAAATTGTGAATATACTTTTCTACTTGCAGATGTTAAAAGTACAAAAGAACAAACTGAACTTTTGTATTCAAACTGAACTGCATCACAGTCATCAGTCTTGGAAAGGCTTATAAAGGTCATGATCACAATTCTTCCCATCTGACAAATTAATACAAATTAAGACATCTAATATAAATTATGTACATTTTTTATTCATTATTGTTTACTTTTTAAATTTTGATTATCAAAATGTTGCTATTAATTTATCAAAATATTATGTAAATTTACATCATATGGAAGTTGCAATGTGGGACAGGTGTTCCAAGCGAGATCCAGACACTGAACATCAATTTGACCAGCCAAATATGTTAGATAGTGTTGTTCTTGCCTCCCCTGAATTGCACCAGCAGGGTCTAAGAGAAGATTCTGATAATGGGACAAAGCAAGAGCTCATTGGCAACATGTGAAGCTTGTACTGTAAAAGTACTTGTTATTGATAGCTAGACAGATGAGAACTGATCACTCAACAAAAGCGCAAATATTAAAATTAGCAATGATATTCATAAATCAGAATGCTATCCATGAAAGATTGATTAAGTATTTGATTTGCTGGATCAGTTTGAAGCTTTATATTTTGAGGCTCAAATGAAGAAATATTGAGGTATTAAGAATAAATGAATCGTATTCACTGACATGGCTTGCATAATACTTGGTCCAATTTTGACTACTGCTCAGCAACAGTATTATAGTTTATAGCTACATAAGAGGTAACATTAGCTGTCAATACGATTTCAAGAATAGAACCTCTAGAAAGAAATTATAATTTGATTGCATCATTTCACAACAATAATAATAATAATAATAATAATAATAATAATAATAATAATAATAGTAATAAATAATAATGATAATAATAATAACAATAATACTCATTTGTAAATTGGTGGGTTTTCTTTAACGATAAAAATAAAATAAAAAGTAAAATGTCTGGAAAAAGGTTATAGAGACCCTAATTCAGTCACCACCCGTTTATCAATAAGTGAGTGAAAAAAAAAATTATTATATGTACACAAATGCTAATACAATCCCACATTCAGATCAACGTAATACAAAACCACTTTTTTCCCTGCCTTTCTCTCCCTTTCATTCGCTCCAATTTACCCGAGCAAACATGAACATGTATCATAATTTTGTATGTCTGCATATGTACATGGCAATATTTATAATTCTTAGGTTAGCAATACGATTTGGTTGTCACAAACACAGATTGATAAGCAAACATTTCTCGTTCCCGAAGACCTACATAGACAGAAACCATATAACTTGTCCCTGGAGTTAATTTGTCAATAGTTTCTGTGAACACTTTTTGTTTATTTGCTACTTTACAAAACAATTTTGCCAATTTTTTTCTTGATGCAACTGCAATGCACTGTGGTTGTACCTTTCTATTGGCTCTGATTTCGGGAATTATTTTAGGAATTTTACTTTTGTATACACAATAGCGTTGAGTCTTTTCTGTAGCATTCCAAGAAATTGTCACTTGGTTGCAGAGGGTAGAGTTGCTTAAAACTGTTATTTTTGCATTATGTGGAAGTCTAGGAACATCAATATGTGAAGAACTGTCTTGCAATAATAATGTAAGGGATTGCTGCAGTCCATGATTTTTTTTGTCTCGAGATACACGAATCTGGTAATTTCCAGCTTCAAGATCTTTCAAGACAAGTTTTCTAAAAAATGTTATGCTACTGCGTATAACTTTTGTTTTTTGCTTACTTTTAGTAACACGTATTTTCATGACATCACCACAGGCTTGCAAAAATAGATTCAATGCCTTAACATTTCGTGAAAGACTAAAATATAATTTTGGTATTTTTCTCCGTTTGATTACTAGTGTTTGCACTTTATTTTCTTTCACTACAAAACGTTTTTTCTTGTTTCGTTTAAGCTTAACTTGTACACCGGCGTAACTGATTGACATATTAGAAGTGGAGTTAATAGCAAACACATTGATAAAGTACTTTCGACCTGGTTTGCCTTTTTTAAATGTATAAGAAAGTTTACTTCCAACGCAATCATAAAAAATATGCCCTTTTGGAGCTGAACGAATAGGCTTTGCTGATTTTCTTAAAAGCCTTTTTTTCTTTTCTTCTTTAAATCCAAACCCAGTGTGAGGTGGAAGAGTGGGTTTTGCATCACCATGGAAATGTGCTAAAACTCCACAGTTGGTATAAAATTGTCTTTTCCGACTAAAAGATACACAGTACTTGATTTTATTGGTAGATGATAAACTTGGTTTCCATGTGACACTGACATCTTTTGCTGCTTTCATGGTTATGTTAAGATGGTTGTCTGCTGGTGGCAAGGGGAAAATGCTGTCAATATCAGGAGTAGTTGTGACATAGACTCTTGCATAAGTTTCAGAAGTTATTGCTTCTAATTCAACTATATAAAGACCCTTGCGTCCTTCCTTCTCTTGGTAGGTATTACTAGCATCTCCCGAAAAGTTTTGAAGAGCAAGAGACTGTGATACTGGTGTGCCTGCAGATTCAAACTGTGCTGCAATTGGCAGGGTAAAAAGAACAGAAAAAAATTACTTTGATTATCAGCATACACAAAAAATTCTTCTACATACACAAAATTATTCAATTTGATTAACCATAATTATAAGTATTACGAATAATAATAATAACAATAATAATAATAATGATAATAATAATAATAATAATAATAATAATAATAATAATAATAATAATAATTATTATTATTATTATTATTATTATTATTATTATTATTATTATATTATTATTATTAAAGGCTATAACAAAGGATATACAAATAGAAATTAGAGAAATAAATAAATAGTAAATAAATAGAATCCCCAATAGCAGGGCAATCCTTTTAGGTTAATGCAGAGTAAACCTCATAAAAAGATACGGGTTACTCTGCCATTCCCAAGGCATGGGTAATGCCATCTTCCAGTTTCTTTTCTCCTACTTAGAAAGGCATACTCAGAGTAGATCCATTCAGTCTCACCACTCTTATCTACCTTTTGATAAACACAATAAAAGCAGCACTTCCCTCTCTACCCTCACCTTCCTCTTCAGATGATATTTGAAGAAATTGATGAGTGCTCGACCAGGTAGGAAAGTGTCTGCTTTCAAACCTTTCAGATGGATTCACCACACAACCTCTTTTGCCACAGTCACTAAGCAGAGGAAAATCTGCCTCTCTTTTCTGCCAAAGCAAGGTGGTGCTTTGGTCTTCATTACATACTCAGTGGGCAGCTGGATTTGTCTTACATAAGACAGCAACTGCTCAACACAAACCCACAAGTCTCTAATGCACAGACACTGAATAATTGCATGCATCTCAGGCAGGTTTGGCTGTTGGCACTTCCATGCCTGAAGAGCTTATCTCAAACAGACAATGCCCCCAGTAAAGTGGTTGGCATTAGGAAGGGTATCCAGTCATAAAAAAACATGTCAAAGCAGACACTGGAGTGTCTTGCAGTCCTTGGATACATTAGATCCTGTCAAATCATCCAACCCATGCCAGTATGGAACATGAGTGTTAAATGATGATGATCTGTCTTTTAAATTAAATTATAATTTATTGTTATTTTACTCCATGTCTGCCATGATGCCGAAGACCTGTGATTGGAGATGCTCAAACCATGATCATGTCCATGTTTTCAGGCACAATGTACTTCGGACTACATTATCAATGTACTATTCCTTTTCAAAGATGGTAGGGATTGATTTCTTGTAGGTTGTGAGATTACACAAAGGTTTTCATATTAGCTTTTTTTTCTTTTGTTTTTCCAGTGGCAGGAATATTAACCCTTTCGTTACTGTATTTCTGTTGAGATGCTCCGTGTTTCTTTCAATTACTTTAAATATAACAAAGAATTTAGTAAAATAACTTAGTTATGATTAAGCTAGTTTTAGGAGCATAAATTGTGACTAAGGTTTGGTGGAAGATTTCAATTCAGAACTTATGAAAACAAGACATTTGTACTACAGAGCCAGAGCCGGTTTCAGCCGGGTTGGTAATGAAAGGGTTAAGAGCATAGATTAAGAAATAATAACATTCCTTAAAACTTATATTTCAAATTTTTCAATTAAATTTATCAGAAAGTGTAGCTTGCATGTTGGAAAGAGTGTAATAATTTAGCAGAAAGCATTACCATGCATACACCCTCTCCCACACATGCACACAAATTCATGGGTTTTAATGTTAAATTAATATTGACCATTTAGCATTCAGATTATCCTGCAAAATGTAATGCTTATTTATTCATATTGTTTTTAATTAAGCATGCATTATCTTGTAACTTTGAGAGTTTATTTTTAGAATGACAATACAGCGCAGATAGCAAAGGCTAGATCTGAACATAAAACAGGTAGAATATTTTGGACAGATATGGTTGCTTTGAATGCTAAGCAACAAGGGCAGTTATGTTTTTCTATACATAATATCAAATAAAAACTTACAATTAGAATGTAATCTTTTAAATATAACCCTCCAGTTTATGTCTGATGCACACGGTGTTACAGTTATGGATAATCTTGAATCAGCTGTTTCTTTCAAGAATGCAAATCTGCAATGTAACAAAACAAAAATAATGTAAAAACAACAATTTACTTTTAAAATGTGATACTTAGAAGCTATTGCACACCTGTTTGTAAGGAATGGTAGAATTTTCAGAAAGAGTAGTGTTCAGGAAAGGAATTTTTTTTTCTGCATAATTAATTAAAGTACCTTACAAAAAGATGATAGCATTATATAATAAATGTTTGGGATATTTAGTTTCTTTACCTCAATGTTCAAATCTTTCATTTTTATGCTTTATCCATTTGGAGTTTATAAGGCAAGTATTCAGATCAAATCAACTGATAACTTCTCTTCCCAGCATATTCAAAACTCTTTTGTCAATGTAAAGAAATCAGCTGAAAGCTAATTGAATCATTAACAACCTTTTCCTACACTTTGAATTCTATCCTCTCCTTACTAGCCAACAGTAAAGCCCAATCTATTGGGCTTTCTAAAATACTCAATCTACTGGACATTTACAAGATATCTGGTGAAAGCAGATTTGTTGTCCTTGACATCAAGAAGGCATTTGGCTATGCCTAACATGTGACTTTGTTGGCAGATCACACCATTGTGATGATAAAGTACTATTTGAGAACTCAATCAACACACAAATCTGATGTGCTCCAAAGTTAGGTTTTGTTCCCCAGTTTTTTCTTCCCAAATATCAAAAACCTGTTTGCCATCATGTTGAACTATGCTCATTCCTATACATCCAAGAACCATATACAAGTAACCCAAACACCTCACACCAAGCTTGCTCAGAATTCATGAAAAGACACCTGAAAAACATCTTCAGTGAGGACTAGCTAATCTTGTCTTCTCCAACAGCACAAGGTCATACTCACTATACATATCATATCTCAACTCACCCTGAGCTGAGATATAATGTTGATATATATATATATATATATGTCATCAAATCACATACCCTGACAATAATACTTAAATGGTCTTCCAAACACCATCATTTGCTCTGTTTTCAAATGGTACAAATAATACAAGTGGTAACGTAACTTCATTTCCATTCTAAACAAAAAAAAATCAATGTACCTACATTGGACGAACCAAAAGCACTTGCATCAAGCTTCAAATCATCCGACAATGAAAATATTTCAAAGCCAAACAAGGTTGATCTTCTTCAGAGCATGTATAGAGAACATTCTTCTTTAAAGAGCTGAATTCTGGACTATGAAGAGAGAGCTTCAAGATTGTCTTGATGGTATGAACATCAAATTTCCCCTGAAGGCTCAAAACATCTCATGGTATGAGTACAAGACCAAAGTGGAGATTATGGATTCATTCCACACTATACTGTTGTTGTTGAATGCAGAGTAAGTTTTACTAGTTACTACTATAGTTCTGGAAAGAAGACTATATCAGATGTTATATTTTGGTAATTATATTTTGGTAATATACCCTAATAGAGGATGAAGACCCCTCATCTACACTGATATTATTGGCAGAGACACAGAAAATGAAACCAAGTTCCACTAATGGCAGAGATTCCTGTTATGGTTTGTGAAACATATCTCAGTTGTGGCTGCATAAATAACAGCACATAACTAAGCAAACTAAAACATCTCTTCTCTGGGCATTATCTTCTGTTCCTCAGACACAGTAACCACAATCACTTTGGGAAACAATCATTGTAGCAGAACTGCAACTGTTATTTTCTGATGGATTTCATCTTGTCCATATTTGCTGTAGCTGTTACCAGAATCTGTTGGCATACATGACTGGACTGGATAAAGGTAAAATTCTAATTTATTCAGACTGTCAGCTGCACAATATATGGGTGAATACATGGTATAGCCTGGATGATAGATCTGTGGCTTCCAGCCTGTTATATTATAGGACTGCACAGTATCAGAATTGACTTGAGGCTACACTACCACCACCATCACTACCACCGCCACCGCCACAGTCACCACCGTTACCGCCACTGTCACTGCTGCTATCGCCACCACCACCACTACTGCCACAACAACAACATGAACAAAAAGGAAAACAGAAAAATCTGTTGAATTGGAAGTTGACACTGTCTACAGCAACCATCAGAATATGTGTGAATGCTTGCATATGTGTGTGTGTTTTCAAATGCTTTTATGCACCTGTATCTTCATCTGTGTGTGTAAGTGTGTTTCGTTTATTTAAAATCTGTCTGTAAAATTTTAGAAGGAAAAAATGCTTCTGTGATACAAACTTTGTCTTTCATTTTCAGTATGATATTAAATGATATCAAAAACCAAAAAACTAAAGTAAAAGAAAAATAATAAAAGAATAAAAAAACTGAAGAGGATTTAATTCCTCTACATGTAATTTAAAAAAAAAAAGAGAATGAAGTGTGTGAGAAAATATTTGCCATTTACTAGAATATATTTTCTCAGCTAACAAATCCTACTTTAGGAATTCAGGACACTTAATTCAGTTTATATTACTAACCTGTTCTTATAGCTAGCTACCTCCTGTTCTCAATTTTCAAAGGATTTGAAAGCATAACAAAAGATAAATGAACATCTATTTCATCACTTACTTTGAACTGTTTCAAGCTGACCTGGCTTGGCTCTCTAAAATGTAATTTGAAAAATATCTCCTTTAAGGAAACCTATTCAAGTGACTTTAGAACACACCTACTTCATTTTCGTTTTCCTGATTTTGTCTGGTTAGAGAGGAAGAAATTTGATGCTAAGCTCAGATGTTTATGTGTCTGAACTCCATACCATTCAGCTTTATGGTGAGCTTTTTGTAGCAGACTAACCCATGCACAAATACATACATGAAAAACCATGGAAATGATAAATAATTAAATAGATAAATACATGTTTAATTTCAATAGCAAATTTAAAAAATAACAAAAGAAAAACCCCACAAAACAGGGAAAAGCTTGTAGCCAACAGTGAGAATATGACAAATGAACAATCAAAAATATTTGCTGTAGGTATATCCTCTTCTTTCAATTATAATTTTATGTTAACTAAAACTGCAATATTCATTTACTATTTCAATTAATTCCTAGAATACATTTTGTTTTCCATTACTCTTTTACTTGTTTCAGTCATTTGACTGTGACCATGCTGGAGCACTGCCTTCAGTTGAGCAAATCGACCCCAGGACTTATTCTTTGTAAGCCTAGCACTTATTCTATTGGTCTCTTTTGGCGAACTGCTAAGTTACTGGGATGTAAACACACAAGCATCAGTTGTCAAGCGATGTTGGGAGGACAAACACAGACACACAAACACACACACACACACATATATATATATATACATATATACGACGAGCTTCTTTCAGTTTCTACACACAAGGCTTTGGTCGGCCCGAGGCTATAGTAGAAGACACTTGCCCAAGGTGCTACGTGGTGGGACTGAACCTGGAAGCATGTGGTTGGTAAGCAAGCTACTTACCACACAGCCATGACTATGATTCCACTTGGTTCAACAGGTCTTCACAAGCACAGCATATTGCCCAATGATTGAAGGATGCTTTTAAATGGGCCAGTTATGCAACACTGACATTGGCTACACCTATGATCTCACTTGGCTTGCCAGGTCTTCTCAAGCACAACATATCTCCAAAGGTCTCGGTTGCTTGTCATTGCCTCTGTGAGGCCTAACGCTTGAAGGTTGTCCTTCATCACCTCATCCCATGTTTTCCTGGGTCTATCTCTTCCACAGGTTCCCTCCACTGTTAGGGTGTGACACTTCTTCACACAGCTGTCCTCACCCATATGCAACATATGACCATAACAGAGTAGTCATCTCTCTTGCACACCACATTTGAAGCATTTTACAAATGCATTTCTGGTGCTTGTTTTATGAGCCCTAGATTAGTGGATCTCAACTGCAGTCCACATGACCTTTGGGGGGGGGGTCCATATAAGATTTTGGTGTTAAAATTTATGTACAATAAATTGGCTTTATTTCTACAATAGACAAAATGTTTTAACAATTTTTTAATACAATTCCTAATAATATTTAATTATAAAAATATAATATGATTTTTGAAAATATTGAATGGGTATGAAGGTCCAGTAGAGTAAAATAGGAATGAAAGGGGTCCATAGGCAAAAAATGTTTGAGAACTACTGCCCTAGATGAAAAGCTAAGTCATATCTAGTTTGATGTAAGGTCAAAATGTAAAAGCATAAATCTAAATAATATGAGGCATTTAGTACAGTGACTTACTATTTCTGAGAACTACTGAGGATTTGTCACCCTTACTGAAATAAATTTCTTTCGGTACCTGCATTACCTACTAGCACTTATGCTGGTGGCATGTGAAAAACATTCGAGCGAGGTTGTTGCCAGTGCCGCTGGACTGGCTCCTGTGTAGGTGGCACATAAAAACACCATTTGAGTGTGGCCGTTGCCAGTACTGCCTGACTGGCTCTCATGCCAGTGGCACATAAAAGCACCCACTACACTCTCAGAGTGGTTGGCGTTAGGAAGGGCATTCAGCTGTAGAAACTCTGCCAGATCAGATTGGGGTCTGGTACAGCCATCTGGTTCACCAGTCCTCAGTCAAATCGTCTAACCCATGATAGCATGGAAAGCGGACATTAAATGATGATGATGATGAGGGGGACAGAATGCTGAAAGATCAAGTCTATTTCAATAGGATGCAACATGTATCTACCAATTAATATAGTATATTTCTGAAAATTTATTACCCTTGTTCAAAACAAATAGCTAGGAAACATCACTGATGATATGTCCATCATCATCATCATCATCATCATCATCACCATCATTTAACATCCAGCTTTCCATGCTTGCATTGACCAAGTGGAGTTTCTATGGCCAGATACCCTTCCTTTACTCCTAACTCTCACCTATTTTCAAGTAAGGTAATATTTCCCATGGTCAGACATGTTTTTTGCAGAAGACTGGAAACAAACAACATTGCTTTTATGACTGTGATGCTCATTTATAACAATCATATGATGTCAAGACAAGGATATACAAGCACACACACACATGGTGGGCTTCTTTCAGATTCTGTCAACTGCTTTAGTTAGCCTGGGATTACAGTAGAAGTTTCTTACCCAAGGTGCCACAAAGTGGAACTGTACCCTAGACCACAAGGTTGTGAAGCAAGCATTTCAACAACTCAAGTACACCTGTGCTTCATTAATGAAGATAGGATAGCTTGTTGCTAAAATGCTGGTTGTGAACTGCTTGCAGGGAATAGCAACAACAGTGTATCCATTTCTGAAACAGCTGTAAGGAACAAGCTGTACAACTTCTTCCTTCTCTTTCAGTTTGGATTTTATCAATGATGACCTGCCTTTACTCATTATGTAATATAATGCTATGGACTTACCTGATACTTACTCTGGGGATATACCAGCATATACTACAACCATTATGAACATTCCTGAATCAATTTCTTGTAATATAAATTCTTTAAAGCGTTCTTTATTTTATGTAAGTTTTATAAATATATAAATGTCATAACCTGACCAGACACAAATTACTTGACCATCTATTTTTTATTTTACACACACACACAACACACACACACACACACACACACACACGAAGTGAATCATAAATAAGTTATGTGTAAAACAAATTTAGGTAATAAACTTGATATTGCAGTACTCACAAATTCTTTGTACTTTTGTAAATATATATATTTTTTACAACTCGTTCTGGAATCATGCGAGTGTCAAAAAATATTTCTGGTCGATCTTTGCTCAGCCTTTTTCCATCGTTATTTGGAGTTTTGTGAGAATAACCATGTTCAAGAAGAGTCAATAAAGTGAAAAAGCCAACTATTGAGTAAGTGTAATCAATTTTGTTTCGTATTTCCATCATCATCCTAAAATATAAAAAGAAAGAATTTATGAGAGAAACCACATTATCTCTTTCTGTAGTAAGAAAAGCTGCTTATTAATTAGTTGTATGTAACTTTTTCTATAAGTAAGCAATTATTGACCCTTTAGCATTTAAACTGGCCTTATCTGACCAAAATATTCTCTCTGTTGTATGTACAAACAAACCAGATCCAGGTGCTGCCGCCTACCCTCAAATGTCATTCAAAGAATAAAACAGTCATATGGAATAATGCATGATTAATTCAAAACAATGCATATGAATAAGCATTACATTTGACAGAGTAATCTGAATGCTAAAGGGTTAAAGTCTACACTGTCTAGATAATTCTTAAAGATTATAATTTTAATATACTTTTTTTTAATCAAAATGTGGTTTTCAAATTTCTGTTATCACTGAAAATTTCAACTAGAGAAAACTAATTCACTGTATGATAGTGTTTTTTGAACACTACTAGATTCTGTCTTTGTCTTTTTCTTTCTCTTATACACATCATGATGCTACTTTCTATTGACATATCACGAAAAAACATTTTTCCAAATTATAAGTTTAATCCAGCATCATCCAAAATAAGTTGACTTCAGTATCCTTTCATATTAATTGGGTGCTTTTAAAGAAATAGAAAGCTGAAGTAAAGAAGTGGTTTTAATTATACCAAATATAAACTTACATATATATAATGACATTGATATTGCTTTATCTTTTTTAATACTTCAACAGGTAGTGAGCCATTAGTATAACAGAGTATTACAAAGGAGTTTGCCATCACATAGAATCAAGAAAATATATGACAGAATGAATTACTGTTGTTATCTTCTTTACATCTACTAGAAGATTTATGCTTGATACTCTAAACTACAGAAATACTAATCTACTTATGCAATTTACAATTGCAAACCATACCTAACCAAAGTACCTATTTACAGCTAGTTGTAATACTTTACTTACAAGACAAGTCTGCTTCATCATACCTATGATCACAGGTGTTTAGGCCATAACCATTCTGTCTTTTTATACAGCCACAGCTATATTATCCATTGTGTCTTTGCTATATTTAATATGGATGTGATTTCCATGAACACATAATAGTTCCCACTTAGTCCTGCTTATAGCTGTTTTGGATGACTGAAAATGAAGATTCCCTGTCAGAAACAGTGCAGAACAAGAAACAGTTTTTCATGAGAAAGGGGAGGAAATCATGACTTATGAATTATTATAAACCACCACCTTGATCTCTGTAAGCAACCAGCTAGAAGTCAGTGGCTTGGTGTGGCTCTTTCATAAGCATAAGTTAGCTGGGACACTTTTCATTAATTGGTAGGGAAGAAAATACAGAATGATGTGCTAAATGACAGAGTAGCTTTGCAAAGAGTAACCTACAGGGCTGGAATCCTGTCTCATCTGATAGTGAGCCTAGTCTTTGTTATGAAACCTTTTTTACCTATACTCTTTGGCTTGCAGTGGCTCTATGAAGGATAGAATGCTGTTGGAAGCAGTACATTGAGATACTAGGTTATTCCTAAATCAAAATCTGGTCTGAATGCCTCCTAAAGATACTCTACAAGTGGGAGAGGGTGTTAAGCCAACCACTTATGTTAGGTCTCTGCCACCCATCATCATCATCATCAGTGTAAAACAGAATATTCTTTATAATAATACTGTATGAATTCTAGTTTTAGTATAAGTACTCAATATTCCTGTATGTTGTGAGAAGCAGTTAAAAGAGTTGGTGACAGGAAGGGCATCCAACTGTAAACTCTGTTTTAGAAAACCTATGCAACCCATGTCAATATGGAAGAGAGAACACAAAAGGACAATGATGATGATGATTAATGACTTAAAGCAGGAAGCACAGTACTTACCTAGGCCCTTTTTGGGGGCTTCTTAGACTTGTGGGAAGAAGTACACATACATACACACATACACACCATCATCATCATCATCACTGTTCTTTTATGTTCCCTTTCTATTCTGAAAGGGTTGGACAGACATTCCTGCTTTTCTAAATAGGCTGAGGAGTGATATCACACTCACAAGTTTCATTTTGATGTGATTTTCCTTGACTGGATGTCCTTCCAAACATCAACTATTTTACAGAATGTACTAGGTGCACTTTTCTTTAATTTGGAGGGAGGGCACCAACGCTAAGGAAGTTGTTATGTTTTCAACAAGATCAACCCCTGGATTTAACAGAGTGTACTGAATTACTTTATTATGGTATCAGCACCAAAGAAAACAGGGGTAAAAGAATGATGGATAGAAAGATGAAAAATGGATGTCAATACCAAATGCACAGTGGGTAGTATTGGTAAAGTGTTTGAAGTACATCTAGCCCTTAAGGATATGCTTCAAGATGGTGAGAGTGTGAGGAATGACAAGGATGAGAAAGGGAGGAGCAGAGTATTGGAGAGGCTAGTGGACTGATAGAAGAAGAGGTCAGATCGGTCCTGTGACATTCCTAGATACAGAAAGCAGCAGAGCCAGCAACAAAGGTAGATTTTGGAGTCTCCTGTTGCAATAGTATCAGTATTCATGCCACCAGCTACAGCTGTGGGGATAGCTAAAAGGATCTCCTCATCTTCAATCCTAAAAACCAACAATCAAGAAGTCATCAACCAGAATGCCAAGGAATTCCTTATCAGTAGAGTCATTCTCATTGTCTTGCATGAAAAGATGAAATCAAATGAAAACAGGTAATAAACAGGGGATAAACTACAGAGGACAGTGGAAAAAGAAAAGAAAATAGGCCCCAGAAAAGTGGGGGAAAAATCTATGAAGAAAGTGAAAAATACATTCCCTAACAATGAATATAAAACTTTTTCATATATTCATTTTACTATTTTCATTGCATAAATCCTGTTATACAGATTCTCCAGCACCTGTGTGTCCATATCAGTATATTTGTTTCATCAGTATTTTCATTACACTAATAACTTTAATTTTTATCATACTTTTTCCAACCCATGCCAACTTGAAAAATGGACATTAAATGACGATGATGATGATGATTTTTATTCTACTGTCAAAAATTTAGAGAAATGTTAGCTGAAACATTTGACAAAAGGGAGGAGATAGAGATGTACTGGACAGAGGACAACTAGAAGTCCTTATGGGAAAACTCACTAAGGAATGCCATGAAAATCTGTGTGATATGGTAGCGGAACAGTGAGGTAGAAGAAATAAAAGCTAAGAGACAGGCTTGAAACACTGAAATAATGCTTCTAGTCTTTTCATGTCAGTTTCTTTGTATCATGCTTCCTGTACAAGAGGAGAAACTGAAAGTAAGATATTTGTCAATGTTCCAGAGCAAGAGAAGTAGAAGGGTGAGGTGATCATGTTTGCAAGATGTGGAGTATTCAGACAGTTAGAGTTAGAAGTGTGTATGGATGGGTACTGGCACACATGTACTTAGGGATTTTGAAACAAAAATTTATGGAAGTGAAACTGTGAAAGATTACTAAAGGAGTAGAATGCATGGAAGAAAGAAGGTTTTGCCAATATTGATCCAACAGAGGGAGCAGCTATTATAATAGAAAGTAACATGACAGATAAGCAATTGAGGATATAAAAGCAAAGAAAACCCCTAGTCTGTTAGGAATAACTATAGAGATGATGTTTGAAATACCATGTCTAGTAGTATGTGGCATGGTCACTGTGTAGTCACTCTCATTGTAAAGTAAGGTATCATACCCAATAACTGGTGTGACAGTATCATAGTTACAAAGGCCTTAGGGAGAAGTAATTCCAAAAATATCAAATAGCTAGACAAGGTCATGAAAGTTAGAACACTTAATAACAGAAAGAGTCAACAAAAGTGATATGCTGTTCAATTTTGTGGAAGGAACACAAAACTACTGTTGCTCTCTTAGTAAGGCAACTGTAACAGAAGTATCTAGATAAAAGTGAATTAATGTATTCAGCATTCATTGACCTAGAGAAAACCTTTGATTGGGTCCCTTGCTCTGTGAGCTGAGGTGTTGCTGAAATAGCTAGGAGTGGACAAATGACATGAGAGAGCCATGTAAGCTATGTACAGAGTAGCTATCATTAAGGTGAGAATTAGCAATGAACAATACACCAAATTAAGTGTGCACATAGGGGTCCACTAGTGCTCAGTTATTTGTCCCCTACTGTTCATTATGATCCTTCAAGCTATGACAGAGGAGTTTAAGATGGGATATCTGTGGCAACTTCTATATGTTGATGACCTCTTCTAGTAACTGAATTTGTTGTAGAATTAGAAAGGAAATTCCAGGTATGAAAGCAAAACCTGGAACCACAAAAGAGCACAGGATAACTTCAAAAATGTTTCTCTTTAATTTCTATTTTTTTTTGCTTAATAAGCTAGAAAAATTATGTAACAAGCACTCACCTTATTTGATTTAACTCCAAATACAATAAAACAGAAAAAGCCATCTAAAGTTTAAAAAATAAAGCATATAAGGTAATCCATAACTGAAAAGATGTCTTGACAAAATTCAAATATCATAATAATAATAGTAATAATAATAATAATAATGATGATGATGATAATGGTTTCAAATTTTGGCCAGCAGTTTTTGAGGAGAAGAAGTTGATTATGACTACTTCAGTTCCAGACTGGTACTATTTTTTTTATTGACCCCAAAGGGATGGAAGACAACATTGACCTTTTAAGAATTTGAAATCAAAATGTAAAGACATACAAGATGTCGCTAAGCATTTAGCCTGACATGCTAACAGTTCCACCAGTCCACTGCCTTAATAATAGCAATAATAATAATAATAATAATAATAATAATAATAATAATAATGATAATAATGATAATGATAATAATAATAATAATAATAATAATAATAATAATGAGCAAGCACCATAGTCATGTATTGAGAGGAATTCTTTGGGGTTTGAATAATTAACCTGTGGAAAAAGTGGTGCATTTTGTTCATCATCCTTAAACAAACCTTATTCAGAGACCTTTTGAGTGGGATGGACAACTCAAAAATAAAAAAAAACTTCTATCTGGGCCCCCACCTGCAAGGTCATGTGCTGTTTATCTTGATATGAGATCACCATGTTGCGCATACCATCAAAGAGACACTGGGGTAAAATATACGCAGCCCATTATACCCATCATGACTACCCATCTGATAAGGGTACACTAGGCACATGCATAATCAACCATATGTGTACAACATGGTGATCTCATATCAAGATAAACAGCACACGACCTTGCAGGTGGGGCCCAGTTAGAATTTTCTTCTGGTTGAGTAACCCATCATGCTCAAAGGATCTCTGAATAAGGGTTGTTTAAGGATGTTGAACGGAACACCCATGTTTCCAGAGGTGAATGCACTGCTTTCTCACTCAATAATGATAATAACAACAACAACAACAACTCAATAATAATAATAATCTAAATGTAGGGCTACAGGATGCCATGATAAAACAATGGTAAGAAAAGCACCTGCATGGTCAGTTCTGGAAATAGCTGAAAAGAGTGGAAATAAATCGAGAAGCAGAGACCCCAACACTAACCCTAACCCCACCAGAAACCCACAAAGCATATCATGAAGCAATAAAAGACTACAGCCTATATGGAAATGGGGAAATAAGAAACAATTGAGTCAAGAGAGAATATAACCACAGGTATGACGGAGTTAAGACTCACATAACAAGTTATGCCAGCATTATGAAATACCAACATTAAAGAAATAGTACTGATACACCAGAAAATATTTCAGCAAATGAGAAAGCAATCATACTCTGGGATATAGATACATAGACAGACTGTGAGATCAAAGCTAATTGACCAGATATTGTTATCAAGGACAGAAGGAAAAGAAATGCCTTATATTTGAAGTATATTAACAGATGAAAAAATAGATTATTCCATTTACAAGGATCTGGAAATAGAGATACTTTCCTGTCAATAAAGGAAAAAAACCTGAAACCATCCCTACAATAACATGCATCTTGAAATGAACAAAATTATAATAAATATGCAAATACATAATTATAATACCAGGACTTATCATTATGTACAACATACAGAAAGAAGCACCTCAAGGCACAATGCTTATTACTCAGAATGATTTTAATACAACATAAAAAACAAAATATAAAAATGCAACAGAACACTCTACATACGGCTGTGTTGAGTAGAGTTTGAAACATGCATTAGCAATAAAACTATGATTAATGATAATAATAATAATAATAATAATAATAATAATGATAATAATGCCTTAATGCAGTACCCGGCACTGGTTGTCATGGCTTCTGATCTTAACTGAGTGGAAGTGTTATCATGTACATTGTTTTGTCTTGGTATAGAAAGATGGGCTACAGTAAATATTCGGCTGAATACCACAAATTTGCTTGCCAGTTGCTTGACCATAACCAGTTGAGCATGTCCCTTAGTGGCTGACGATATGTGCATCTCTGATCACAAGCAGAAGTAGTTGGCAATCACCATAGTCATATGTTGAGAGGAATTTTTGGGGGTTTGAATAATTAACCCATGGAAAAGTGGAGTGTTTTGCTCATCATCCTTAAACAAGCCTTATTCAGGGACCTTTTGAGTGGGATGGACAACTCAAAATGAAGAAAATTCTATCTGGGTCCCCACCTGCAAGGTCATGTGCTGTTTATCTTGATATGAGATCACCATGTTGTGCACATATGGTTGTGATGCATGTGCCTGGTGTACCCTTATCAGACGGGTAGTCATGATAGGTATATTGGGTTTTGTATATTTGTAGCCCAGTGTCACTTTGACGGCAAGCACTGCTTTTTCATTCATTCATTCATTATCATTATCATTATTATTATTATTATTAATAATAATAATAATAATAATAATAATGATAATAATAATAATAATAAACAATGATAATAATGATTTCTTTTATTGGGTACAAGGACCCAAAACATGGAGGACAATATAAAAAAAAATTATTAAAACATGTGGGGTTAATATCAATCAAGGAGAGATACTACCACATTAAAGGATATAACGGAGGATATATAAACAGAAGTTAGAGAAATAAACAATTAATAAACAAATAGAATCCTCAAAAGTGGGGCAGTCCACTTAGGGGAATCCAGGGTAAATCCCAGATTACTCTGCCATCTCCAAGGTATGGGAAAGTTCCATCTTCCAGTTTCTTTCCTCCTGCTTAGAAAAGCATACTCAGAATAGATTCATTCAGTCTCACCAGTCTTACCATTGTCAACCACCTTTTGATAAACACACTAGAAGGCAGCACCTCCCTCTCTGCCCTCACCTTCCTCTTTAAATGATATCTGAAGAAATTGATGAGGGCTTGACCAGATAGGAATGTGCCTGTCTTCAAACCTTTCGGATGGGTCCACCTCACAACCTCTTTTGCCACAGCCATTAATTTATTACTATTGTTATTATTATTATTATTATTATTATTATTGTTGTTATCATTATTTTTTTCTACTATAGGCATAAGGCCTGAAATTTTGGGGAAGGGGGCTAGTCAATTATAGCAACCCCAGTATTTGACTGGTACTTATTTTATTGATTCTGAAAGGACAAACTCAGTGAAATTGAAACTCAGAATGTAAGGAATCAGAAGAAATACTGCTCAGCATTTTGTCTGTCATGGTAATGATTCTGTTAGCTTGTTGCCTTAATAATAATAATAATAATAATAATAATAATAATAATAATAATAATAATAATAATAATAATAATAATAATAATAATCCTTTCTGCTAAAGGCACAAGATTTGAAATTTTTGGAGAGGGCACTAGTCATGTGCCTGATTGTGATATGTGTTGCATGTACCATTATCAGACAGGTAGTAATGATGGGTATACTGGGCTTCGTATATTTTACCCCAGTGTCACTGCTCTCTCACTCAATAATAATAATAATCTAGCAGTTTGATGAGAGGGCTTAGACAACACCCACAACTGCAGTACTAACACCTACAACTGCAGTACTAACACCTACAACTCCTCAGAAGGAAGAGAAGCAAATGTGACATTAGGCAAAATTTGAACTGAGAACATAAAGAACTAGAAGAAATACTACAAGTTGCTTTTTCCACCACTCTAACAATTCTGACCAATAATAATTAAAAATACAAGTCTGCTCTATGAAGCCGGTAGGGAGAGGTAGCTTTCATTAATATACCTCTGACCCAATAGATTGGATTCAAGGCTAATATATCACAGATAACTTTTCCCATAGGTGTTGGTACTTTTCTCTGACAGCTTGTTATTCAGAGGCATAACGAGTATCATGTGCAAGCCATGGACACAATGTAATACTGGTTATAGGATATAAAACTATCAACTCATTGATGAACAAGTGATGAACATCTATCAACTGTACCTTGATGAAATGGCAGAGTTGCTACAGGGTAGGGTTAAAATGCCTTGTGATATTTCTCCTGACTCTATGTGCCCTGTGTTCCAATCCTGTCAACTTTGCTTTCATTCTTGAGGGTTGATGAAATAAAGTATCCATCCAGAGCACTGGATTGGCTGGATTGTTAGAGTGTTGTTCTTGGATGGTGAGCTTAATCCATTACTAGAACTACTTAATTCTTGGGTGCCTTCAGTAAAGTACATTCTGTTGTAAGCATTCTGTTTAGGTCTCTGGTTTGAGAAGTTCTCTTCTTCTCATCAGTTTCAGAGATCTGGAAAAAATGAAGGGTCATGGAAAGCATATTGCCCCTTCTCTGGGGTTGATAAAATAAGTACTGGTCTATTTAATAACACCAGGAGTGATGCCATCAAGTATTCTCTATTAGATGGCACCTCAGCACGGCAAGAGTCCATTGACTGAAACCAGTAATAGAATAAAAAAACCTGGACATTTGCTGGAATTTGTGTTTTATAACTTCTCATTCAACAGAAATACATCTAAAGAGGTAAGTGATGTACTAGTGAGGACCCAACTCCATTTAAGTTGTTCTCTTGAAAGGATTTGAAGTCAATATGTGAACAGTACTCCTCCTAGATATGACAATAAGATGCACTGATACAGTATCTATTTATATCTTTGTGGATTAGCCAGGAAAGCTAAGTATGTTAACAGACATAAAATGCTAGTGAAGGAAAGTGAACCACCAACCCTTTGGTATACACATGAAAAATACCTAATAAAGTTGCCAGTTGTGTCCTTAACATATTCATTGTTTGCTTCCAATTGAACTTGTTTTTATTTTTTCTTTACAAAGCACAAAACTATTTTAATATGGTACCAGTAAAGGACCCTCAGAATGTTATAAATATTTTCTTTGTTAATACAGATGACAGTTTCATTTCTGAATATAACATAGACCTATTTTTATTTTCTAATCCTACATTCATCGTTTTATATCTTACAATACTTTTTTCTATTACTTTCATATGTCTTCTTGCTGCTTCATAGTGTTTTCTATTTATTTTAATGTAGATTATTTTCAAAGAAGATATTTTACTGTTTTATATTTGAAGTTTGAGCAGCAGCTACTTTTGCAAAACACTCAAAGAAACTATGTGATTAGAATTCCTAGGACCATTTCACGATCATGTTGTTCTGTTCTTATTTTTATTGCAAAACAAAACAAATCAACTACAACTACTAACCACAACAAAAACTTGAGTAAATATTTTAGCTGACAAATACTAAATATAAAGCCATACATATTTTAGCATATCTATGGACATATGGATCAAGCACATTAACAATAATATTATTGGTTAGAATACTTCTTAGTATTCTAGTATATAAACTGACATAAAAGAAATCTGTATGTAGTGAGAATTTGTTACATATATGGTATATGCCATTAAGTCAGGGCTACCCCTGATTATACTGCAGAAAAAGTAGAATTTTTAAAACTGCAATCTCCCCATACACTTTTTCAGGCTCTACACATCCTAACTCTCTGTTCTCTGTTTCCACTTCTATTCTCCTTCTTGTAACTTCAAGGTCAATCCTGACACTGTTTTATCTCTCATTTCAGCTCCACCCTGGTCACTCACTCTCACTTTTCTATTATGTGAGTAACCATGTAAGCTCCTCTACAGCAAGAAATATGCTTAGTTCTGACACTCTTCTTTATGCTGATATATTATATATATATATGTATCAGCATATTATATATATACCGATGCCTTCAGCTTAGAAACAAAAAAAATATAGCTTAGCCAGAGGAGAAATGGCAGCCCCCATGAACAACTTCTTACAGAACTTTTGACATCAAGGTATGGAAACGAAAGACAAAGATCCTTACTCATAGGTTATTATGGTAGGAAGCAACTCATCTACATGTCTAGTTTTTCTTGAATTAGAAACCTGGTTCAAATGCTTGCAACAGAGCCGATATGCTAAATGTATCCAAGGTCCACATGGAGATGTTAAACTAGGTGACACTGTGATATAATAGAAAACATGGTTGACACAGTGGAATCAAACCTGAAGCCATCTGATTGTGAAGTGTACTTTTTAACTACATGCTCATACTTGTACTCAATGAAAATATTTATAATCCATTTCATTGCCTTAGTTTATACCAAGTTAACTTTATCATAAGTGCCAGAAATAGTCTTTCAAGGTGATACCCCAGTATGGCTACAATCTAATGACTGAGACCAGTAAAAGACTAAATGAATGTCATCATCACCATTTTCATTGTTTTAACGTCCACTTTTCCATGCTTGCATAGGTTGAATAGAGTTTATTGAAGCAGATTTTCTATGGCTTAATGCCTTTCCTGTCACCAACTCTCTCCTGTTTCAAAGTAAGGTAATATTTCTCCATAGTGAAACATGCTTATGCAGGATATTGGAAATTAATGACACTGCTTTTGACAGTGACATTCATTTACAGTTGACACAATGCCAAGACAAGAAGACACTCAGATGTATACACATACATACATCTCTCTCTCTCTTTCTCTCCACACACACACACACACAGTGGGCTTCTTTCAGTTTCCATCAACCAAATCCACTCAGAAGGTTTTGGTTGGCCTGAGGCTACAGTAGAAGATACTTGTTCAAGGTGTCATGAAATTGTACCCATAACCACGTGGCTGGGAAACAAACTTCTCAACCACATAGCCACACCATTCATATATACTTGACACAGCAGTTGTGGGCTGAAAGAGGCTTTGTGGAAGGCCCTGCACCTCATGGCTGGACATGATTAAGGAAGATTTCTAGAGGCTCAATGTCCCCTTGGAGGATGCAGAGTGGCTGGCATGTGACCACCAGTGATGGAGAGCACTGGTGGACCTGGTCAACTCTACACATGATGATGTCTCTTGGAACATTAACCTGGGATGACCCCCCCAACCCCATCTTTCTCTCTCTCCACACACACAATGGGCTTCTTTCAGTTTCCATTAACTAAATCCATTCAGAAGGTTTTGGTTGGCCTGAGGCTACAGTAAAAGATACTTGTTCAAGGTGCCATGAAATTGTACCCATATGCATGAAAAATCCACTGGAAGATAAACAGTAAGTAATTTACACAAAGCTGGGCAGAGTTTGAATTTTAGAGCTAAATGCAGGTATTGCCAGTTCATTAGTACAAAAAAAAATTATGCTTTAAAGACTCACTTGTTTATGTTGATATAACATATTATCTATAGACAATTCCTGTATGTATGAAAGGGAATGTATTTTATAACAATAGTTTTAAGCAAATGGATCAAAATACCACTTTACTTCATGTTCTTGCTTGATGGGGCTGGGGGTCATCCCAGGTTATTGTGTTCCAAGAGACATCATTATGTGTAGAGCTGACCAGGTCCACCAGTGCTCTCCATCACTGGCAGTCCCATGCCAGCCACTCTGCATCCTCCAAGGTGACATTGAGCCTCTAGAGATCTTCCTTAATCATGTCCAGCCATGAGGTGCAGGGCCTGCCACAAAGCCTCTTTCTGCCCACAACTGCTGTGTCAAGTGAGAGTAAAGCCATGGTATTTTCAGTGGGTGCAAGTACGACTTACCAATTAATTTGAGCTGTAGGGATATTAAACACAGGTCATAAATTCAAACTTTACCCTAGGCAGTGCATTATATTCCAGAGAATATTTATGGTTTACCAACAGCCTGAGAACCCCTTCGGTCACGACACTGACCATGGGATTGCACCTAGAAAGTTACCCTCCCAGGCCCAAGTCCAAGCAAGGTTGTTTATGGAAGACCAGCAGTCACCCATGCATACCGGCCTCCCCTCTCCATGCCACCAGTGTTATCCAAGGGAAAGGCAACAGCCGATACAACTTGGCACCTGTGACGTCGCAACTCATTTCTACAGCTGAGTGAACTGGACCAACATGAAATAAAGTGTCTTGCTCAAGAACACAACACACAGCCCGGTCTGGGATTCGAGCTCACAACCTCATGAGCGTAAGCTCGACGCTCTAACCACTGAGCCATGTCCCTTCACTACCAACAGCAATATGTGGTTAATATAAGAAAAGACATTCAGTTAAAAAGACAATTACTTTGTCACAAAAGAAACCAAAAAAACATTTAACCCGCATTACAGTTGAAAAATATTTATAAAACAGCAACAAAATATAAATAAACAACTAAATAATGAATGCCTACTTATATAGATATGGGTCTGCAACAGGCAAGCTATTATATCAAGCATGGCTGCAAGCTAAGTTGAATTGTATCTAATGAGATAATGTAAGCAATATGATCCAGGGGTTGAATATTTAAGCACTCCCTCTTAGCAAAAATAGACAAAAAAAGTTTATATTCTTTTTACTTAGATTCCAGTTGTAAGTCCCATAACCCCTTGGATCAGACATAAATTTATAACACCATATGTAGCGTATTTAAAATAAGTCACTCTGTTGCAGCTCATCTTTTCCCCAAGATATAACCGTAGCAGGAGAGGAATTTAGCAGTTCAATAAATATAGCTTGATAAAATAATTATCAGATTGAAATTAGTGGCCTATATGATCAATTAAACCCTTGAAGCATGTGCCCTGCCATGGCTATAATCAACTAACTGAAACTACTAAAAGAATAAAAGAACATACACATATAGACATATATGGAATACATATATGCAAACACACAGATAAATAAATAAATCATCATCATCATCATCATCATCATCATTTAATATCTGTCCTCTATGCTAGATTGAGTTTGAAGGTTTGACAGGATACAATATACTGGAGGACAGCAGCAAGTGTTCCAATGTCCATTATAGCATGGTCTCTATGGCTGGATACCATTCCTAATGCCAACCACTTCACAGAGTGTAATGGGTACTTTTTCATGACACTGGCATAAGTGAGATTGCCAAATTATTCTCAAGATAAAAAAAAGCAAAGCAAAACCCTCAACTTAGTGGGGTTGCAATAGAGGTGTTTTATGCCAGGTGTTGGAAGACTAAAGTATGATAGAGGGACAGGTGAATATGGCTTGCTATAGAGGAGGTGCATGGCTACCTTGTATTATATATGGGTGGGAGTAACTGGAATGAAGACAATGATGGTGGTGATGAGTTGTCGGAGCAAATTCTAAAGATACAAGAAAGTGAGTATCTGAGAGAATAAAGATGGAGAATTGGGAAGGGTGGGTGGATAAGTTTATTAGAGAGTAAGAAGAGAGTGACAGTTAGAGATGGGTGCAGAGGTGAATGTAATAACTGGAACCAAAGTGAAGTTGTGGTTGATGGTGGGTGGGGTGGGAGTGGGGGAGAAACAGTAGGCAATGATGAAAAAAATACAAATGACTCAAGAAAGAAGAGTGGAGAGCAGCAGAATAATAAACTTGTAGATAGATGAGAAAATATGTAGATGATGTGCAGGGTGGGAGAGAAGGGGAGGCAAGAGAGAGAGAGAGGGGGGGGAGAGATGTACAATGAAGATGGATGTCAGGTATATATGGGTGGCTATACTAAGCGGGACAAAAATGGATGAGGAGGCTGTGGATAGCAGACATTGGCAATTCTAAAATGTATTGCAAGCAGACACAGAAAGGGATGATTTGAGGAAAATAAAGTGAGAAAGGACGACACTCATATATATACACACGTTATAAATATAACAGAATCATATCCTATATATATATATATATATATATATATATATAAATTAGAATGTAGAGTAAACTTCCATTAAAGACCAATCAAAAATTTTGTGGTGATTGATTTCTTTGTTGATTTATTAGTATCCCTTTGACTAATTCCCATTTGTTCATGTGACCTAATATACTATCTTTCCTCATGGCCTCATACTCCTCACTTTGCTCTGTGTAATCTCATATAAATATATACCTCATTGGGCCCAATCTCACTTCAAC
>NC_042998.1:171757274-171758843 GCF_006345805.1 Octopus sinensis
GATTGTGAAAGTGAAAGTTGTAAACTCCAAAACTTGCTGTTACATTGATCATACAAGTACAACATATTCAAAGGTTCGCCGTGCCTTACAACAAAGAGCAACTGCAACACACTATGCAGTAGAACATAGAATAAAATTCACTACAAAAATAGATGGTTAATGATGGAAGCATTACTCATAATACAATAAAATGCTTAAATAAACATCACAAACAAAAGAACAATGTGACTAATCACATATTAATTTAATGCTCAAATTTCAAGTATCAGTCAATACATCAATACATCTAAACAAGTTTGGGTAAAAAGCTCTATGGAAATCACATTTGCCTACAACTAAATGCAGCAGTTATACATGTCAGTAATAATTTACATCCTGATGATATGGCAGTGAAAGTCTAGAAACACTGGTGGTTATGACAGGTTTAGGGATGTTATTAAAACTAATAAAAAAGTTAGAACTATAACTTTATTGTATTTGCAACACAACACACAAATATATGATAAGAAACAAATGCACAAATATATACATACGATACACATTCTATACATACACGCACGCACGCACGCACGCACGCACGCACACACACACACACACACACACACACACACACATACATACATACATACATACATACATACATACATACATACATACATACATACATACATACATACATACATATATCAACAAGAAATTTCAAGAAACACTGCATGAGTTAAAAAACAATTTGACAACTTCAAAATATGTAGGAGTGATAATAGTAACACGTTCATAATGGAAAGAAATGAGTATAATGCAAAACTAATGATTAATTCAAGGAAAATAGCATAGCAAATTTATAAAGATCCAGGAAGACAACAACATCCAACTAAAAGTTAAACGCAATAAACATGCCATGTTTCAATCCTTGCATTGGGATTTCATCAGCGACTGTGCACCCTGTTTTACTGTCCACAAACACATTGCATATAAAGCTTTGTTACTCACAGCTTAAACCTTTAGTGTTTAAACTGGCCATATCCGGCCAAAGTTTTCTACCTATTTTATGTTTAAACTGACCAGATCAGGCCTCTCACACCTAACCTACATTGACATTCCAAAAATGAACAATCACGTCATTGAAACCTCAAAGCTATAAGATAATGTATGATTAATTAAAAACAATTTGAGTGAAAAAGTATTACGTTTGACAGAGTAATCTGAACACTAAAAGGTTAAGGTAAACTGGATTGGCCATTTTATATAAATAATACTTTGCTGGAAGCTCTTTCAAATATTAAATTACTGGTCAGCTAACAGTATTTGGTTTCATTGCTAATAACTATAAAATATAGCTAAGAATTTTTTAGACAACATGGTTTATCAATGATACTAAGTAACATGTCAATGCATTCAATATTTTCATGGACAGAAAATGCAGGAAACAGCCAGACATAGGGATTTTATCAAGGACTGTATATCTTCTTTTACTATCCATGAGCATATTGCTTTTAAATAATACTTCTTATCAGAATCTTAAATAAATCAGATATACTGTGTTTACTCATGTGTAAATTGCACTTATTT
>NC_042998.1:171763943-171838943 GCF_006345805.1 Octopus sinensis
TGACAGATATTATACCATAATGGGATTTTTTAAAAACTTCAAATGGCTACTGGAGTCCAGCAGAGTCAAACAGGAATCAAAAGGGTCCACAGGCAAAAAATGGTTGAGAACCACTGATGTAAGCAGTTCTCAACCACTTTTTAATCTATGGACCCCTTTGATTACTATTTTATTTTGGTGATCCCTACATAGCCATTTGATGTTTAAAAACTAGTTTTAAAGACACTTCTTTCAAAATTCTTATTTTATTTTTCACCCATTATCTTGTGTAAGTTGAACTATGTAAAATGTTAGACAAAGAAACTTAGCTGTTTTTTGCAATGCATACCAATATAGACATCAGAAACAAAAACTTTTTAAGGGGTCCTTAAAATACTATTGTAGATCCTAAATTTATTATTTTGTTGTGTGGACACCCAGAAGTCTTATATTGACCCTCAGGGGCCATATGGACCCTGGTTGGGAACCACATATATAAATGGACGCAGTTGAAGTTCGTTTATATGTCATTCATTTGTTAAACGTTCATTTTTCATTGCCAACATGGGTTGGACAGAATTATTCAAGACAGGATTTTACAGATAGCTCTTCATGTGGCCAGCCCTCACCTGATTTTCGAATTAGGACTTTTTTAATTCCAGAGGTCTCGAAATGTGCAAAGTGACCAGTCATAATGTTAGCAAGGGATGTTAACATCATCACCTTTCAACTAAAGCAGTGACAAGAGTGGAAGATCAACATTCACATACATTTATGCTAAAATACACATATCATCATCACCACCATCATTTGATGGACTGTCAGGGATTGAACCAGTTCTTATTGGTATCTACTGCGCTTATAGACTGGTGCTACTTTGTGTCATTTTAGATTAATTTCTATGACTGGATGTTCTTTCTGTTATCAACCACTTTACAGATGTCACTGGGTGCATTTTCTTGTGGCACTAGAGATGTCACATCTTTGGTGAAACAGAAGTAAAAGAATCTCTCATCTTTACTTTTCCTCTGCATGCTTAGCAACCACTCTAGAGAAGTTGCCAGGGAAGCTATTTGTCATGGTATCAGCAAACGCAGTGGTGCTTTATACATTATCAGTGTAGAGAGTATCGAGTATATTAAAACTGGATACTTTTGCTCAGGTAATGTAACCAAGGAAGGGAATAGGAGAGAGAGAGAGAGAAAGAGAGAAGAGAGAGAGAGAAAGAGAGAAAGAGAGAGAGAGAGAGAGAGAGAAAGAGAGAGAGAGAAAGAGAGAGAGTTGGGTGAGCAGAGAATATGAACAGTAGAAAGGCTAAAATGGTTAGGAGCAAGAGTAAGATGGCAAAATCAGTTATTTGAATGGAGATAGAAGGGGAATGATGAGCAATTAGAGAGGTGGACAAAGACAAGAGTAGGTAAAGTGTGATGATAGAAGTGGCTCCTTCAGGTGCGTGTGTGCATGTGTGTGAGACAGAGAGACAGAGGAGAGAAAGAGAGATAGTTAGATATAGTTAGATAGATAGATAGATAGATAGAGAGAGAGAGAGAGAGAGAGAGAGAGAGAAAGTAAGTGTGTGTATGCACCCACACCACTCCAATCCTAATCACTTCACATACACATTAAAGCAACATATTTATACAACACACACAATTCAAACAAATGTACGCAAACACACACACCTGCATCAACATGTACATAAACTACACCAACCTTCTGTCACAGTAGGGAATCTACACATACTTAATGCTACAAAATACTCATACATCATCATCATTGTCATTGTTCATTTAACGTCCGCTTTCCATGCTGGCATGGGTTGGACGATCTGACTGAGGACTGGTGAACCAGATGGCTGTACCAGACTCCAATCTGATCTGACAGAGTTTCTACAGCTTGATGCTCTTCCTAATGCCAACCACTCCAAGTTTGTAGTGGGTACTTTTATGTGCCACCGGCATGAGGACCAATTAGGTGGTACTGGCAACTGTCACACAGGAGCCAGTTCAGCAGCATTGGCAACGACCTCGATTGAATGTTTTTTCATGTGACACCAGCACAAGTGCCGGTAAGGTGACACTGGTAACCTCATGCTTGAATGGTACTTTTTACATGCCACCAGTACAGAAGCCAGTCAGCTGCTCTGGCAACGATTATGCTCGGATGGTGCTCTTAGCGCTCCACTAGCACGGATGTCAGTCATCGAATTTGATTTTGATTTCACTTACCGCAACAGGTCTTTACAAGCAGAGTTTAGTGTCCAATGAAGAAAAGGTATGCATAAGTGGGCTGGTTACACCTCTGGCATAGGCCACGAGGTTATGGTCTCACTTGGCTTGCCGGGTCTTTTCACACACAACATATTTCCAAAGGTCTTGGTTACTAGTAATTGCTTTGGTGAAGCCTAATGTTCGAAGGTTGTGCTTCACCACCTCATCCCAGGTCTTCCTGGGTCTACCTCTTCCACAGGTTCCCTCAACTGTTAGGGTGTGGCGCTTTTCCACACAGCTATCCTCATCCATTCTCTCCACATGACCTTCCAAGTGCAGTCGTCTCTCTTGCACACCACATCTGATGCTTCTTAGGTTCATATTTTCTCTCAAGATACTTACACTCTGTTGAGTATAGACACTGACATTACACATCCATCGGAGCATACTGGCTTCATTTCTTGCAAGCTTACGCATGTCCTCAGCAGTCACGGCCAATGTTTCATGGCCATGCAGTATGGCTGTTTGTACTCATGCGTCATACAGTCTACCTTTTACTCTGAGTGAGAGGCCCTTTGTCACCAGCCGAGGTAAGTGCTCTCTGAACTTTTCCCTGGCTATTCTTATTCTAGCAGCTACACTTTTAGCGCACCCTCCCCAGCTACTAACTTGGTCACCTAGGTAATGGAAGCTATCAACTACTTCTAGTTTTTCTCCCTGGAATGTGGCGGAAGTTGTTCTCTGCACATTTTCAGTGTTTATTGCACCTTGAGCATCTGCCACATACAAAAACTATCTTCCCAGTTAGTCTTCCTTTGATATTGCTGCACCTCTCATGTGTCCATAGCTTACACTGGGTACATCTTATAGAATTTCTACCTACGCCTTTTCTACAGATCGAGCAGGGCTATCTACCTGAAGGCGTTTGTGGTTTGTCTGCCTTCCTACTTATTAGGACTTTGGTTTTAGCTAGGTTGACACTAAGGCCCTTCGATGCTAATCCTTGCTTCTCCTCTACTTCTGATAGTGACTCAGCAATTAGAGCAAGGTTGTCAGCATAGAGGAGCTCCCAGGGGCATTCTGTCTTGAATTCCTCTGTTATTACCTGGAGAACTATGATAAAAAGGAGGAGGCTAAGGACTGAACCTTGGTGGACCCCTACCTCTACCCGGAATTCTTCACTGTACTCATTGCCAACCGGCATCTTACTGACAGCATCCCTGTACATGACTTGCACAGCTCTCATGGCTTCCGATCTTAACTGATTGGAAGTGTTATCATGTACATTGTTTTGTCTTGGTATAAAAGATTGGCTACAGCAAATATTCTGCTCAATACTACAGATTTGTTTGTCAGTTGTTTGATCTTAACCAGTTGACCATGTCCCTTAGTGGCTGATGATATGTGCATCTCTGATCACGAGCAGAAGTAGTGGGGGAGCATCATAGCCATATGTGTTGAGAGGGTTTCTTTGGGGCTTGAATAATTCACCTCTGGAAACATGGGTGTTTCTTTCAAAATCCTTAAACAACCCTTATTCAGGGACCTTTTGAGCAGGATGGGTTACTCAACCAGAAGAAAATTCTAACTGGGCCTCACCTACAAGGTCATGTGCTGTTTATCTTGATATGAGATCACCATGTCGCGCACATATGGTTGTGATACATGTACCTGGTGTATCCTTATCAGACGGGTAGTCATGATGGGTATACTGGGCTTCGTATATTTTACCCCAGTGCTACTTTAATGGCATGCACTTCTCTCTCACTCAATAATAATAATAATAATAATAATAATAATAATAATAATAAACGAAAAATTTGATCATATGCACAGTGTTGTTCTGGAAGAAGTTTAGGTTCATGTTCGTTCACAAATGCAGCCATGTCTTTGATGTCATAATTTGGCTCTTGCTATGCTTCTTGAAGTTAAATCACTAATTTGACAGTTTGGTTTTGGCAGTCCAGACTCTTGCAAATTTTTGCTGCCCATGGTCAAAACTTGATCCTCAATTTCAGTCAGTTCTTGGTTAAAAATTGTTTCAGAAAACTGAATATTAATAGTTGGGTTTGTCTGTTGAACTGCGTACTTTAAGTCTTCAACCATGTCCTAATGGTGTTTCATGCAAAGCTGTAGGGGACTGCCAAGTTGACACATGTTCAGTATAATTGCAAATAAAGTTACGAAGTTTCCTTGGAGAATTTGATAGTGATACTTCAGTCAATGCAAGGTCCCAATGCTCATCATTTTTTTAAAAAACCTTGACCGTTTAGTTTCTACAGCTGGATGCCCTTCCTAATGCCAGTCAGTCCAAGTGTGTAATGGTTGCTTTTATGTGCCACTGGAATGGGCGTCAGTTACATGATACTGGCATCAGCCACGATTACAATTCCACTTGGTTTGATGAGTCCTATCAAGCATGGTATATTGCCGTGCATGAGAAGATATCACCACCACCACCACCACCACCATCATCACTGATTTAATTTTCACTGTTCCATGACTGCATTGATTGGACAGAATTCATTGAACCAGATTTTCTGCAGTCAAATGTCATTCCTGTTGTCAACCATTACTTTTTTCCAAGCAAGGTAAAATTTCCCCATGGCTGGGCATGTCTTCATGGAAGATATGAAAAGAAAGCCACTGCTCATATGACAGTGAGGCTCATTTACAATTACCACATGATGCAAGACAAAGAGATACAAACAGAGAAAAACACATATATACATATATGTGTGTATCATTTCATACATTGTATATGGCAATCTTCGTTCAGTTTCCTTCTACCAATCCATTCACAAGGCTTTGTTGTTGGGCCTGAAGCTACTCAAGGTGACACACAGTGGAATTGAACATGAAACTACATGGCTAGGAAATGATCTTCTTAACCACACAACCATGTATACATATGTGTGTGTGTATGTGCATGTATAAGATATAAATATGTAAATAAATATGTAATGATCATTATTTATGTCTTGTCTTGTCCAGCAACATGAGGACCAAAGAACTGAAGTATTTTGGATTGCAAGACAGTGTGTGAGAGAAAATTGTGATGCCATAGGAGAGAAATGTGTCCGCATGGATGATGGTGCACTTGCTTTTAATGATACGGAAAAGAAAGAGGCTTGGAGAAGCCATTATGAAAGACTGCTGAATGTGGAGAATGAATAGGAGGAGGAGAGCTTGCCCAGTAGAGGGACCAGCCATCCGAATAGACAGCACCCTGGTAGATAAAGCAATTAAGGGTATGAAGCCAGGAAAAGCTCCCGGCCCATCAGAAATCACTGCTGAGATGCTTAAGACATCTGGTAGTGTGGGCTATGGCCTAGTCACCCATATTGTAAACCAGGTAGTTCATGATGGAGTCATACCCAATGATTGGAGTAGCAGCTACAAGGGTATCAAACTGCTGGATCAAGTGATGAAGGTCATGGAGAGAGTCATAGCCCAACTAATTAGGGAGAAAGTCTGTTTAGATGAGATGCAGTTCGGTTTTGTGCCAGGTAGATGCTATATTCCTGGTACGGCAACCACAGGAGAAATACCTAGCCAATGATAAACCCCTATACTTGGCTTTTGTGGACTTGGAGAAAGCCTTTGAAAGGGTCCCCCTGATCCCTTATCTGGTAGGCAATGTGGAAACTGGGATTGATGAATGGTTAATAAGGGCTCTACAGGCCCTATACAGAGACACCCTTACTAAGGTTAGGGTTGGCAATGAGTACAGTGAAGAATTCTGGGTCCACCAAGGATCAGCCTTCAGCCCCCTCTTATTCATCATAGTACTCCAAGCAATAACAGAGTAATTCAAGACAGGTTGTTCCTGGGTGCTCCTCTATGCTGATGACCTGGCCCTCATAGCAGAATCACTACCAGAACTAGAGAAGAAATTTCAGGTGTGGAAGCAAGGTTTAGAATCGAAGAGCTTTAGAGTCAATGTTGCAAAGACCAAAGTTCTAGTAAGTAGGAAAGCAAACACATCACAAACCCCTTCAGGCAGGTGGCTCTGCTCAATCTGCAAAAAAGTCGTAGGTAGAAACTCCATAAGATGTACCTAGTGTAAGCTATGGACACAAGAGGGGCAGTAATATCAAAGGAAGATTAACCAGGAAGACAGCTTTCATGTGCGGTAGATGCACAGGGGCAATAAACACTACAGATGCTCAGAAAACACATTCCATCACATGCCAGTGGGAGAAACTAGAAGTAGTTGATAGCTTCCACTACCTAGGTGACCAAGTCTGTAGTGGGGGGGGGGATGCTCAGAGAGTGTTACCACTAGAATAAGAATAGCCTGGGCAAAGTTCAGAAAGTTTCTACTCCTACTGGTGAGAAAGGGCCTCTCACTCAGAGTGAAAGGTAAATTGTACAATGCATGGGTGTGAACTGCCATGCTTCACGGCAGTGAAGCATGAGCTGTGACTGCTGAAGATATGTGTAGGCTCGAAAGAAATGAAGCTAGAAAGCTGGCAGAAACGCTAGCACATTGGGCAAAATGCTTAGCGGTATTTCGTCTGCCGTTACGTTGTGATTTCAAATTCCGCTGAGGTTGACTTTACCTTTCATCCTTTCGGGGTCGATAAATTAAGTCCCAGTTACGCACTGGGGTCGATGTAATCGTCTTAATACCTATGTCTGTCCTTGTTTGTCCCCTCTATGTTTAGCCCCTTGTGGGTAATAAAGAAATAGGTATTTTGTCTGCCATTACCTTCTGAGTTCAAATTCTGCCGAGGTCGACTTTGCCTTTCATCCTTTCGAGGTTGACAAATTAAGTATCAGTTACGCACTGGGGTCGATGTAATCGACTTAATCCGTTTGTCTGTCCTTGTTTGTCCCCTCTATGTTTAGCCCCTTGAGGGCAATAAAGAAATAAGAAATGAAGCTAGCATGATCCTCTGGATGTGTAATGTCAGTGTACACACCCGACAGAGTGTAAGAACCCTGAGAAAAATGTTGGACATAAGAAGAATCGGATATAGCATGCAAGTGAGACGTTTGTGTTGGTGTGGTCATGTACTACAGATGGATGAGGAGAGCTGTTTGGGAGTGGCACTGTTAGAAGTGCCACTCCCAAACAGTGGAAAGAATCTGGGGTAGAGGGAGACCCAGGAAAACATGAGATGAGGTGGTGAAGCATGACCTTCGAATGTTGGGCCTCACAGAGGCAATGTCAAAAGACTGAGACCTCTGCAGATATGCTATGACTAAGAAGACCTGGCAAATAAAGTGAGTTCACAGCTGTAACTTGCACCAGTGTCGCATAACCAGCCCACTCAAAAGTACCTTGGATCATAGGGTGACATGCCGTGCTTGAGGAGACCTGTTGAGTCAAGTACATCAAAATCAAATGGAAATTGTAGTTGTGATCCCTGTGCCAATGGCCCATAAAAAGCACCATCCAAATGTGGCTGATGCCAGCTCCACCTCAACTGTCTTCTGTGCTGGTGGCACGTAAAAAGCACTGACTATACTCTTGGAGTGGTTGATGTTAAGAAGGGCATCCAGAAGTAGAAACACTGCCAGATCAGACTGGAGCCTAGTGCAGCCTCCTGGCTTCCCAGACCCCAGTCAAACCGTCCAACCCATGCTAGCATGGAAAACGGATGTTAAACGACGACCATGATGATGATGATAATGATATATATATATATATTTTCTTTATTACCCACAAGGGGCTAAACACAGAGGGGACAAACAAGGACAGACATAAGTATTAAGTCGATTACATCGATCCCAGTGCATAACTGGTACTTAATTTATCGACCCCGGAAGGATGAAAGGCAATATATATATGTATCATTATCATCATTATCATCAGTATTTAATGTCCATTGTCCATGTTGGCAAGCTGGAGAGCTGCATCAGGCTCCAGTCTGATTTGGTATGGTTTCTATGGCTCGATGCCCTTCCTAAAACCAACAACTTTACAGATTGTGATTGCTTCCATGAGGCCCAACACTCTAAGGGTGCTTTGTATGTACCACTGGCACAGGTGCCAGTTATGTGACACCAGCATCAGCCATGATGACAATTTTACGTGACTTCGAGAGTCTTCTTAAGCACAGCATACCGCCAAAGGTCTCAGTCACTAGTCATTGCCTCTGTGAGGCTCAAAGTTTGAAGATAATGCTTCACAACCCCGTCTCATATCTCCCTGGGTCTACCTCTACCACAAGTTCCCTCTATAGTTAGAGATCAGTACTTCTTTACACAATTGTCCTCATCCATACGCATCACATGCCCATACCAGCACCCTGTCAAAGACTTTCACAAAGTCAACAAAAGCTGAGTACAAAGGTTTATCTTTGGCTATCTTTCTCCTACAGCTGCCTTACCAGAAATATATCACCAGTGGTGCTTCTCCCTGTCACAAAACCAAACTGCATCACATCTAGACTAACTCCCTCCCTAATTAGTTGGGTTATAACCCTCTCCATAACTTTCTTCATTTGATCCAACAATTTGATACCACTGTAATTATTTCTATTTAAGGCATCACCTTTATCTTTGTAGCAGTTAACTATGGTACTGCTATACTAGTCACTGGATATGACTCCTTTGTGAACCACCTGATTTACAATATGGGTGACTAGACCATAACCTACACTGCCAGATATTTTCAGCATCTCAGCAGTGATTTGTGATGAGCCAGGGGATTTCCCTGTCTTCATATCCTTAATTGCTTTATCTACCAAGGTACTGTCGATTCAGATAGCTGGTCCCTCAACTAGGTCAACATTTGGCAGATTCTCCTATTCTCATTCATTATCCACATCCAACAGTCTTTCATAATAGCATTTCCAAGCCTTTTGCTTTGCAGAATCATTAAATGCAAGTCGTCATCATTCATGTGGACACATTTCTCTATGATATCACAATTTTCTCTCACATGCTGTCTTGCAATCTGAAGTTTTCGGACCTCACAAACTTTTTTTATTTTCAGTTTTTTCCCTGGCTAGATATACCTTTCTCCTAGCTTCCCTTCTGACTATATGATACAGTTCCCTACTACTCCCATTCTTCCAGGTCGGTTTCTTTGCTCTAATTGCCCTGTCTACAGCATTTTTCCACTTCCAGGTCACCCTAGGATGGGATTTTGCACCAGCTGCAGACGTGGCCTGTGGCACTCAGCTAGCTGTCTCACAGGAATTCCCAGTTGTCTTCTATGTCACAAGTCTGTAGCACCTCCTCCCTCACATTAAATTTCTCATTTAGGATGTCCCTAAATCTCTGATCATCTGAAGGGTCCTTAAGCTTCCAAATCCTTTTCCAGATTGGTCTACTTCTTGGCATCCTTCTGGTCTGGAGTCTAAAGTCACTAATGACTAGTCGATGCTGAGGGTATTTAAGAGCAACCATGCATCCAGCTGTCTGGTGAGATTGTAATCAATCTGGCTAGCACAGTCACCTGTAGGTTATCAGGTTATTGATAGGTGGTTGGCTTCATGAAGTTGGTGTTGCAGATCAATAGGGTATTTGCATCACAGAACTCCAGTAGCCTTGTTCCCTCTTCATTTCAGGAAATTCTGTTTTGTGCCAGGAAAAACAGTGGCCAAAACAATTGCCCTACCTCAAACAGCTTACAAGAAAAGCTGGTAAACCACTAATCTGATTTGGCATGGTTTCTACAGCTGGATACCCTTCTTAATGTCAACAACTTCAAGAATGTCTACTTTTATATATATATATTGAGTTGTCCGCAAAGTTCATGCCGATTTTTAAAGGAAAGAAAAAGTCAATAAATACTTGCCATTATATTTTTAATCAAGCAAATATGAACCATTTTGTTGCACAATGTGTCTCCATCTTTCCTTTAACTTGAAAATACTCTCTTCCTAGAATTGAGGTGGTTTCAGGGCAAAGAATTCATCAAGGTATCTTTTTACATCACCCAATGAATTGAAATTTTTACCATTAAGACTATTCTGCAGAGACCTGAATAAGGGGAAATCCGAAGGAGCAATATCTGGTGAATATGGAGGGTGGAGTAACACGTCCCAGCCGAGCTGCAGCAATTTTTGTCTGGTTCCCAAAGAAAGATGCGGTCTTGCATTATTATGTTGGAAAACAACACCCTTCCTGTTGGCCATTTCTCTTGAATTGCTGCTTTTAACTCGTCCAGTTGTGTGCAGTATTGTCTGGTTACTTGGGAGAAGCTCATAGTACTGAATTCCTTTCCAATCCCACCAGATACAAAGCAAGACTTTTTTAAGGTGAAGACCCACTATTGGGGTGGCTAAGGGTGGCTCATGTCGCTTACTCCAAGATCGCTTTCTCTGAACATTTCAGTAGATAATCCATTTCTTATCACCTGTCACAATTTTCTTTAAAAAAAGTGTGTTTTCACTCCGTTTATAAAATGAATTACAGATGGAAATGCAATCCAAAAGGTTCTTCTCACTCAACTCATGTGGTACCCAAACATCATAGCGATTTGTGTACCTAAGCTTTACCAGGTGCTCATGAATGACGGATTTTGATAGGTTGAAGCTTTCTGCCAATTCTCGGGTTGTGCAATGTGGGTTATTCTCAATTAATGACTTGATTTGGTCATCATCTGTAGTGGATGGTCT
Source organism: Octopus sinensis (assembly GCF_006345805.1). NCBI lineage: Eukaryota > Metazoa > Mollusca > Cephalopoda > Octopoda > Octopodidae > Octopus > Octopus sinensis. The sequence continues at coordinate 171,774,712 of NC_042998.1, forward strand.
GCCTGATCGCTCTTTATCAATAAGGCTACAATCTCCAGCTCGAAACCTTGCGAACTACTTAAAATGAAATGTCAGTGTTATTTTCATTTTTGTGTAATTTAGATGACAGTTTATTATTCACTGCACCTTGGGTATGTATACACACACACAAACTAAGGAAAAAAAATCCTTCAAAGAGGTGTGTAAAACATTCAATTTACTGGTGCGTCAGTTGAATACCACATAAATGTGGGTATAATTCAAATTACAAACAATAAATTATTAAATAGAAAGATACAATTGACAATCCCATAATTTATTTATATTATAATATAACATGAGTATGATATAATATAATATAAGATAGCATAAATATAATATATATCATATAAGATAACATATCAAAAAATGTATATGGGTCAAAACATATTGTTGGCTTTTTTGGTTGTTTATTTTATCTTATATTATAATTATATTATATTATATTCATAGTATATTATGTTATAATATAAATTATTGGATTGTCAAGTGTATCTCTCTATTTAATTTATTGTCTATACATACATATATGTTTCTCTCTCTCTCTCGCTATATATATATATATATATGTATATGATGATGATTGCCTCATCTTGTCCACTAATAGATATCTCACAATATAGCAAGTATCTTTACATCATTGGATTTAAGTGACAAAGCTTGTACATTTTTGCCACTCTCTCAGTCACCATGAGAGTGGCAGAAATATAGTACAAAGTTCCAATGACAAACATTACAAGATGACTGGTACTAGTTTGACTGCGAGTTTTATGGCAGAGTATCTTTCTCCTAGAAGAGGTTCCTTGACCATGGTTTTGTCAAAAATAAAAGCAACTTTCTACACTCCTGGTAAATCTGTTTGACCCTGACATGTACTACCATTTTGGATCAGATCAGATAAGGAAGTAATGGTAATAAAGTGATTCCATGCTCCCCACAGGTCCAGAACTCTCAAACTGAAACCTTCCCACAGGATGCAGTTTAATGTCATACCCAGGACATAATATCATCATCATCATCATCATCATCATTTAACGTCCATTGTCCATACTGGCATGGGTTGAACGGTTTGACAAGGGCTGGTAAGCTGAGGGGCTGCACCAGATTCCAGTCTGATTTGGCATGATTTCTATGGATGGATGCCCTTCCTAACACCAACCACTCTGAGAGTAATAGGTGCTTTCAAGTTCCACCGGTATGGGTGCCAGTTGCGTGGCACCAGTATCTGCCATGACTGCAATTTCACTTGGCTTCATGGATTTTCCTTCTCAAGCACATCATATTGCCAAAAGTCACTGTTATTTGTCATTGCCTCCATGAGTCTCAGCACCGTGGTTGTTACTTCCTTGACACCAGCATCAACTACATTGCCTCCATGAAGTCCAACGCTTGAAAGGTGCTTTTTACATGCCACCAGCATGGGACCCTGTTACGTGACATCGACAATAGCCCCAACTATGCTATATAATATCAAATAATAAATTATCCAGAGAAAGAAAGGAGAACAGCTGCATAAAGAAGTGCCAATCACTAAATGTGAAAACATTTATATCCTGTGTGTTCTTAGTGTTTATTGCTCCTGAACATCTGCCACATGCTCCCTGTCACAATGAATTAAAACAAGTAATGGTTTTATGATTAACATAACAGACCATTCCTGATGGTTTGGGTAAACCCCATTTTCAAATTAATTTGACTTAATTATGTACCATAGTTATGTATTCATACATTTGGTGGTATTTATCTTAATGGAACAAGAGTTAAACACCATTAAAGTATAAAGTAAAAGTGAAATTTATACTTCTCTACTTTACTAAGTACGTCGCTCTTAAAGAGTATTTTAGATGATTATGTATATACATGTAAGTCAATCCAACTTGGATTAACTGCAATGTAATAATGTTTTGGAGCTTTACCACCTGTAATTAATTGAGCTCTTAATTACTGTGGACTTATTCTTCAATCTCTGTACATTAATTCTCTAAATGAATATATACACACAGAGAGATAAATGTGTGTGTGTAATATATATATAGTTGAAATTTACAGAAAAACAAAAGACGAAGACAGGTGTATGAACAACAAGCAAGTGTATTAGTTTGATGCTTGGGAAAGTGAGAAAGTCTTTTATGTTTCAAGCCTATGTTCTCCAACAGAAAAGAATAAGAGAAAATAGAAAAAACTTGTGGATTTAGTGATCAAGCATGGCAAAAGATATATAAATCTTTTATCTTTTACTTGTTTAAGCCTTTAGCATTCAAATTATTCTGTCAAATGTAATTCTTATTTATTCACATTGTTTTGAATTCATTGTGCATTATCTCATAGATTCAAGATTGTGATGTTGTGATTGTTCATTTTTAGAATGACATTGTGGGATAGGTGTAAGAGGTTGGATCTGGTTGGTTTGAACACAAAATAGGTAGATTATTTTGGTCAGATATGGCTGGTTTAAATGCTAAAGGGTTAAGTCTGCATTAGACTGCAGCCATGCTGGAGCACTACTTTGAATTTTTAATCAAATGCATCAAACCTAATATTTTCTTCTTTTTTTTTTTAAGGTCTAGAACTTATTCTATCAGTCCATTTTGATGATGCAATTACAGACTGCAGGTATGATTATCTCTGAACTTTCTCATGTACAGAGCATCAAGATTCTCCAGTTTTTAAAGAATTTTAGCCTCAAGATCCTGCAATTTTTAAGCAATTTGAATTTACTCAAACTGCAGGATAGTGTTACTGGTTATTTAATTCCTTTTGCTATTGTTCAGTGTAGGATGCTCCCCAATGAACAGACATGATTTTCAAGGACTTAAAGTTGTTATTTGTCTTATCATGCAGTGCTGGGGATACTTAATGTAGGCAGGGATAATAATGAGATATGTTTGGGGGTTGGGGTGTGAGATAATTAGGGCTGAGAGAGAAGAGGGCCAAGCAAAACCAGGGTGGTTTTAGGATGTCATTTCTGCTGTTATGGATGGTTTTCTTGAGCACAGCAAATTGCCAGTCACCTTGGTCCTTTGTCATCCTCATAAGGTTCAGCATCTTAAGATGCATTTAATCAGAGCTTTTTTCCACCTCTCATCTTTGTAATATCCATCCCATCTTTTTTCTTACTATGGCACCTCACATGACAACAAAATCTGCACATATTTCATCTCCTTCTTTGTGCTATTAATTGCCTCCCCATCTCCCAGGAACCACTTTCCAACCCTCATTCTCAAAGCATCTCTTCTCACTTTATTTTCCACTGATTACCAGGTATCTCTTCTCCCTTGAACTTCATCTTCAATGTTCTCTCATACTTGCTATCATTTTCAACATCCTCTCACCACTGATGCCCTGCTCACTGCAGGTACCAGCACAAATTTGTGACCTTTATAACTATCTCTGTACATCTATTGCTCTCTTTATTTCTCCCACTCTCCCACCCTGCACATCATCCTCTTATTTTCTGATCTAGCTACATGTTTATTATTGCTGCTCCCCATCCATCCTGAACTGCCACCTATCGCCTCCTCTTTCCAGAGCTATTTCTTTTACTTTCCCCCTCCATGCTCAACCAGCCCTCCACCCTGGTATATTACCTCACCCACATCTCTAACCACCTATCATTTTCCTGTCACACTCCTATGCACTTTCCACTTACCCATCTCCATCCTTAATCTATGTTCACTCGTATACTCATTTTGTACCTTGAGCGTATGCTTTAATATCTTGTCACCATCTTCATCTCCTTTCCAGCTACCCCACCCACTTCTATATAAGGCTATGTAGCAATGTACTCATCTATAGCAAGATACCAGTAACTGTCCCTCTATGAAACTTTAGCCTTTTAACACCTGGCATAGAGCCACCCACACCCTCAATTTCAACTGTGCTTGTTTAAAAGGGCTTCTTTTTATTTCTTTGCTTTTCAGGTTACTTGGGACCCTCACAAGTGCTGGTGTCATAACAAAATAATTACTCAGTAAAGTGGTTGGCATTAAACTCTGTTTAGTCTTCTGGTTCACTGGATTCTGTCAAAGAATCCAACTCATGCCAGTATGGGAATGAGCATTAATATGATAGTGATGTGATGATAATAACATATATAGTTATATGTATATATTATATAGGTATACAAAATAACGTGTATGTATATATATGCATACATATACATACATTACACACACTAGTGGGTGAACAAGCAAAATAAAGTATCACTGAACACATTTGTTCATATATATATATAAATATATATACATACATACATATACACACACGTGCATAAATATATACATTCACACACACACATATATATGTATATATATGCATATAAATAAATATATATATATATATATATATATATATACACATATATATATATGTATGTATGTGTATATATATATATATAGAGAGAGAGAGAGAAAATTAGTATAACAACTACATCATGAAAACTGTATTTTAGACATTTAAAAATACACAAAAAACTGTTAAATTCACTTTCCATTTATTTCTTGAGGTGTCAAAATTTTTATTGCGCAACTGTTACCTGATTTTTGAGAGAGTGCAACTGCAATTGTGTGAAATTTAATTAACGGCAAGCTGTCATATGCCTTAGAATTTATTTTAGTTTTTTCGTTTCGATGAAGTGACTTATGGTTCTGTTGTTGACCTTGACCCCTTGATATTGGTTATCATTAGTCACTTCCAGGTACTCTTCTTTTGTAATTCCTCCTTTTTTTTCTCCCTTTTGTCTTCTTCTTTCTTTTATTTTGATGAATTTACCAATACATTTTTGTGTCGTATTATTCATTATTCGTATTCATTATTTTCGTATATTTCTTTTTCGTTGTTCACTTCTACAGAAATTAGGGAGTTGCTCTATGGATTAAATTTTATTTTAAATATGTTTAAGAAAAGGTGGGTAATATGCCTGTCTAAAAAGAATGTTGATGAACTTATGTGGTTCCTATCTGTATAACCGTATGCTTATATATATATATGTCTTGCAAACAATTTGCACATGCAAGTGCTACCAGTCAAAAACCCTCTGCATACTGGAAGCCAGCAAGTGTATGGGGTCATCAGGAGGGAATGAATGCCGTTTCAGGGCCTACCTCTCGACGGCATCAATGCACACCAGCCCCCCCCCCTGATATGAGCTGGTTATCAAATAAAGCTCAATATTCTTCTAGCCATCGCTCATTGTAACCAAATCTAGTGGCTAGCCTTCTCCATATATATATATATCATCATCATCATCATCATCGTCGTTTAACGTCCGTTCTCCATGCTAGCATGGGTTGCGCGTGGTTAGGGTGTCAGCATTGTGATCGTAAGATTGTGGTTTCGATTTGTGGACCGGGCGACGCGTTGTGTTCTTGAGCAAAACACTTCATTTCATGTTGTTCCTGTCCACTCAGCTGGCAAAAATGAGTAACGCTGTGATGGAGTGGCATCCCGTGCAGCTGGGGAACACATAGACCATTGAAACTGGGAAACCAGGCCCATGAGCCTGGCTAGGCTTTGAAAGGGCACATTTATTATTTTTTTTTATATATATATATATATATATAATAAATATTAGGGAATAAATCCAAGTGGTTTTGTCTCGAATTAATATTATATATATATATATATATATATATATATACACACACCTGCAAGTATAAATTTAAATATGCATAAAACTAATCTATGAGAGGTGAGGAAATATATATGACATGTGTGGCACATTGATTGGTGTTACTCCATTCAACTTACAGTTAAGACTGACTTGTATTCTCATGTGCTTATTGATTCAGTTACATGTCTTAGTGCTATATTACAAGGATATATAAAAATGCTATCTTTCAACAAAACCATTGTTTATCTGAAGCATATTGGTAAATAATAGAAGAAGCATCCTTTTTTAGTATAGCAGTCTTACTGCTCTCCAATTCTCATTAATATTATGAACTTTCTCTTCTATGTATGTTTGAGGGAGGTTGCCATGTGTTCCTTCTTGAGACTTTATGATACCCTGTATTAAAAAATACAGCATGTCATAGAAGTCCCTTTGTAGTTGAATGTAATTTTGTATCATATATATTGTAATCATTTTTACAGGTGTCATTGTCAAGGATGAAGAACTTACAGGTAATAAATTTAATGAATCTATCAAAAATTGTTGATTCTGGTGGCTTTAAAACAATTTTTTCTGATTACTGAAGGATTTTCCATGAGTTTTCCATAATGTGGGTAGAGAATGCATATTTTGGGTGTTCATCTGAAAATGATATTTTCTATCCTTAACTTAGTGTCCAGAAGAGTTAAATTTTATTGAGATGCACACAGGGACAGTCAATAGTGACTTTATTTTATTAAGAATAAAATTTCTTATGCCATGTATAGTACATGTGTTTTTTTCATTCACATGGTTGTCAGTATGAAGAGTCATTTTAAAAAGTTTAATTCCATAAACATATCAAGAGAACAGTGGTAGATTAACAATACAGCTAGGAAATTACTGTCTAAATTGCCTATCCACCACACCATACAAAGGTTGGTGACACCTCTGGCAATTGCAATCCGATCACACCACCTTTCATTTCTTTATAAAGTTTCTTGTCAAATTTAAATATGTAGTTCTTTAAAGTGGCTTTAAGACTGACACCAACTGCATGTACAACCATGGTTCTAATGCTGTGAATATCTGAAAAACAAAAAACAAAATAAAAAAAAAAATTTTGACACCTTATGGAATAATTGAAAAGTAAATTTAACAGGGTTTTTGGGTATTTTAAATGGCTAAAATGGCTCTTCCATGATGTAATTGCTTCAGTTTCAACACATGGCAACAGATCATATCACTTGCTAAACAAGGTACAATGCTAATATATATCATCATTTCATCTCGTGAAAATTTGAACATTCCATCCCTTTTATGAAATTTTGAAACACTAATTTGGTCTGTCTGCAGATTGATATTTCTTCCTCCCATGTGAGTGTAGTCGCTTGCTGTTCACTTAATATCAATGTTAATTTCTCTCATGGAAATTTGAATTTTTCATTTCTCTTGTGAAAATTTGCAGCTCATTTGCTCGTGATGCACCCATACTTATACCAGAAATCTTTCTTCTGCCCCTTCCTAGCCTCCTCATCTATATCAGTATACTATCAATGACAGTAATAAAAAGGCAAAGCAAACACCCACGACAGCAGAAATGTTAACAAAATTAGGAATACTTATTAGTTATTATTTATTTATCAATAATAGTTGCAAACTATAGCTTTTGAGGTAGATGCTGTAAGTTTGAAGAATAAATGAATGATGATAAAATTAATGCAAGGACACATATAATAATGTGTGTAAATCTGCCAGGAGCTGTCAAACCATGGTGCAACCATTCTTATTCCCCTCAGGTGTAGATTGTTCATACAGTAATGGAACAACCGTCAAACAGCCTTCCCATCAAAAATACACCTCCTTTTTCTGTGGATCCCAAAATTTAGGGGCTGCAAGCACAAACGTTGGCATGATGAAAGATAGATCTAGTGAGATTTCAGAAATGCTGGAGCAGAGACAAGTGAATGTATACAGTGAGAAAGAGGCAAGATAGAAAGAATCCTTACGCAAACTCTTCTCAGGTAAGAGATCATCATCATCATCATCATCATCGTTTAGCATCCGCTTTCCATGCTAGCATGGGTTGGACGGTTCAACTGGGGTCTGGGAAGCCAGAAGGCTGCACCAGGCCCAGTCTGATCTGGCAATGTTTCTACGGCTGGATGCCCTTCCTAACACCAACCACTCCATGAGTGTAGTGGGTGCTTTTTACGTGCCACCGACACAGGCGCCTGATGAGGCTGGCAAACGGCCACGATCAGATGGTGCTTTTTTCATGCCACCGGCACGGGGGCCAGGCAAGGCTGGCAATGGCCATGATCGGATGGTGCTTTTTACGTGTCACCGGCACGGAGGCCAGTCAGGGCGGTGCTGGCAACAGCCACGTTCAGATGGTTCTCTTATGTACCACCGGCACTGATATCACAGCTGCAATTTCCATTGATGTTGATCGATTTTGATTTTGATAGTGATACAAATTCTTCTGGAGGAGTAATAGTGATAATAGGGGTTGGTAGGCATACTGTTAGCCAAGTAACAAAAAACGTAATTGAAGTAGTAAGGTATGCAACATGATAGGTAAAATGAGACTTGTTATAAGCAACTCAACAGCAACAGATATCTTTGCATAGGCAAGATTAACAGAAGTACAGTATGACTGCTTCTATGAGATCCTTCTACAAACTACCTCAACAACAATTGATGGCCAACACACTAATAACTTTCACAACATGTATAGAAGCTATGGATATGGTACAAGAAATGAGGATGGTATAAAGTGTCTGAAGTTCTGTGATACAGATGATCTAACATTTTGCAACACACACTTTAGAAATCCAGCTAACAACCTATCAATTACCAATCTGGCGAAAAAAAAAAAAAAGACAGAAGAGCTACTGTATATGTCAAAAGCCTTTCTGAACAAACAATGCAATATACAACATAGATTAGTGGTGAGTGACTTCTAAGTTAAAGCTAAACAGACACTGAAAAAAATGATGCCAAGGAGAAGATAGATATGGAAACTAAAAGATGCTGCAGTCTAATTGACACACCTGACTGTAGGGAGGTTGATTTAGATACCTGTAGAGTAGATGAAAACTAAGAACTTCTACAAAACAACTCCCTCAAGTCTACAGAACAGAGATGTGATTGAAGCAAAGTTCTGATGAAGCCAAAAGTTACATGAGGTGGAATGATACAGTTGACAAGGCAGTAAAGGCTTGGAAAACTTGGAAGGAAGGTTATAGTAGGGAGTATTACCAAATGGTCAGAAGAGCAGCTAGGCAACAGGTATACTTGACTAATGGCAAAGCAGAGAAGAAGAGATTTGTGCATGTCTTGCAACATGAGGATCAGAGGTGTTCAGGTTTCAAATATAATGCAGGATGAAAAAGCATGCCGTTCTCATAACCTTAGCTCTCAAACACAGTGATTCTGAGATTGCAATCTTTGCAATCTTGTTAAATGTTGTCAGGCTCTTCATGTTTAAGATTAGAAAAAAAACTCCTGGCCACTGGTGGGAATGTGTTTTCCATGGCCAAAGAAGCATTCTTGGTGGTTAAACAGTCAGAAATGTTGAGTTTGTTCAGGAAGGCCAGAACATCATCAATTAGAAACCAAGCAAGTCAATGAGGACCATTGCGAATAACCTCTGTGAATTAATGTCAGCATTTGCACATGCAATGCATGAAGACATCAGGCACAAACCCTATGTTATGAGAACCTTTTGATCTAGTTGAAGCACTTGCTGAACAAACTCAAGCACCCTAAGAAGCCTGACATGTTCTGGTTCTCAGATGAAAAGAACTTCATTCAAGATCAAAAATTGAACAGAATGACAGATGGGTCTGTGCCAGCCTTGCTAAAGTCCCCACTGTTATGCACACCTAGTTTCCATCATCTGTGGTGGTCTTGGGAGTTGTGAGCAATGAGGGCTTGGTCATATTTCCTTACTTTTCCCATGAGGTCAGAGGGTCAATACAGCAGCCTACATCAAGACAATGGAAATGGTTACCAAGGCCTGAATTGAAAGAGCTGTGCAGGGGAGGCTGAATGCATTCCCATGTTCTGCACCATCTCACACAGCCTGCACAACCCAGGAGTAGATGGCTGAAAATTTTCATGATTATGTCGCCCCTAATATTTGACATTCAAGCCTTTCTGATTTAAAGACTCTGGATTACTATGTCTGCTAGATGTTATTAGAAGAGAGACCAAAAAGCATGCTCAAGGTATCACTGGAGATGCTATAGCCAACATGAATAAAGATCACTTGATCAATGCATTAAGTTATTTTAGAGGCCGTATCAAAGCAGTAATTGAGGCTGATGATGGTTTTATTGAATAGCCTTTTGGTATGTATCATCATCATCATCGTTTACCCTCCGCTTTCCATGCTAGCATGGGTTGGACGATTTGACTGAGGTCTGGCGAACCAGATGGCTGCACCAGACTCCAATCTGATCTAGCAGAGTTTCTACAGCTGGATGCTCTTGCTAATGCCAATCACTCCGAGAGTGTAGTGGGTACTTTTATGTGCCACCGGCACGAGAGCCAGTCAGGTGGTACTGGCAACGGCCACACTCAAATAGTGCTTTTTATATGCCACCTGCACTGGCAATGACCTCACTCAAATGTTTGTTCATGTGCCACCAGCACATGTGTAATGTCAGTGTGCATACACGACAGGGTGTAAGTGCCCTGAGAGAAAAGTTGGACATAAAGAGCATCAGATGTGGTGTGCAAGAGAGATGACTGCACTGGTATGGTCATGTGCTGTGTATGGATGAGGACAGCTGTGTGAAAAAGTGTAGCACCCTAACAGTGGAAGGAATCTGTGTTAGAGGTAGACCCAGGAAGACCTGAGATGAAGTGGTGAAGAATGACCTTTGAACGTTGGGCCTCACAGAAGTAATGACAGGAGACAGAGACCTCTGGAGATATGTTGTGACTAAGAAGAACCAGCAATTAAAGTGAGATTGCTACTCTCAGCAATACCAGTGTTGCTTAACCAGCCCATTTAAAAGTACCCTTGAATTGCAGGTGATGTGCTGTGCTTGAGAAGACCTGTTGAGTCAAGTGAAATTGTAGTTGTGGCCAATGCTAGTGCCACCTGACTGGCTCCCATGCCAGTGGTATGTAAAAAGCACCCACTACACTCTCGGAGTGGTTGGTGTTAGGAAGGGCATCCAGCTGTAGAAACCTTGCCAGATCAGATAGGAGCCTGGTGCAGCCTACTGGCTTGCCAGTCCTCAGTCAAACCGTCCAACCTATGCCAGCATGGAAACAGACGTCAAACGATGATGATATATATATGGATAATCCTAGATGGCCTAATATCCAGTGTGGGGATAGAAAAATATACCAACCACCAAACTGGGCGCCATTGCATAGTACTAAAGATCCAGCCCTCTTCAGCTAAAGTAAGAGCCCAATAGTGTAATGGCTTAAGGTTCAATAGCTCACAGCTTTCCAATGTTTTCAAAAAGCCTCAGAAATCTATAAAGTATAGTTGTGGATGTGCTCACAGAATATTTAAACAATATTTTATTTGAGAATCTAGACGTACCAACAAGCAAGAAGCTCAAAGAAGGGCAGTTTTGTCCAACTCACTGCTTCACTGGAACCAATTCTGGAAAGACAGCTGGGAAATGAGTTTGAAATAAGTAATCGTTAACACTAATGGTTGTGCCCCAGCATGGCCACAGTCACTGGCTGAAATCAGTAAAAGAATACAGATATATTTCTGTATGTACAGATATATTTCTGATATATTTCTGTATGTACATATATATATATATATATATACAAACATATGTGTACACAAACACAAAAAGACCGAGGAAGACATAGGATAAAGTGATGAAAAATGACCCTCTGATGTTGAGTCTCATGGAAGAAAGGATTGGTGATTTGCTGTGCTTTAGAAGACCTGTACCTTTAAGAAAACATGTGGCCCTAAAGGCATGTCATTCACATCTGTGTCTCTCTCCACTACAATTCATCTTTCTAGCATTCCCAGCTCCATCCATGTTCACCACTCACTGCATTCCCCTACCCTATCTCCCACTCACCCACTTTAGTAAACTTACCTGCACAGAGCTTGTATCTCTTCCCTACAACAAAGGGAGGGATGTTCTTAACACTTATTCCCTTAGCCTGTGTTCATTTACTGCATTCTCCTCTGTTATCGCTCACTCTCTTTTGCAAATTTTCCTGCCCTCTTCCTTGATCCAGTCCTTTGTACCACTTCACTTATATATCCCTTCTTTTCACTTGAGGGTGTGCCCATCTCTCTCCTTCTCTTCTCCTTTTCCAACTGGAGTAACCATGTATCTCCTCTACTTAAAGACATTTGTTTCTGTTCATCTCTCATACCCTAATCCCTCATCTAACGCAAAGCCACTTTCCTCAATACTATCCCCCTTGAATGAGGGGTCTTGTGTTTCAAGTTATCTGGTTATCTTGCTGGTGCTGGTGTCACATGAAAAAGCACCCAGTACACTTTGTACAATGGTTGGTGTTAGACAGGGCATCCAACCAAAGCAGACAGTATAGCTTGGTACAGTAGTCCTCTGGCTCATCATCTAATGCATGCCAGCATGGAAAACAGACAAATGACACACACACATACACACATGTAAAATATATCATGATTATCATTTTATGTCCACTTTCCATGCTGGCAAGGCTTGGAAGTTTTGGCAGAATCCAGCAAGTCAGAAAACTATGTACTTTTCCAATGTTCCAGTTCTGTATGACTTCTACAGCCCTTCATAAGGCAAGCTACTTAATGAAATGTATTGGGTGCATTCTTTGTAACACCAGCAGTTATGAGGCCACCTTGTAACTTGCGAAACTAAAGAGATGGTGGATAGGAGACAGAGACGTCACATTAACCAAGGTGTTGAGAAGATTCACGTCTACCCTGCATTTTACATAGGTGGGTCAGGGAGGCTGGATTAGAACCCAAACAAAGGTAAATATGTGAATGATGAGGTACCAGAATGTACCTATATGTAACTTGACCAAGAGATAAAAAGATAAGAACATGCATACAGAAAAATCAGAAAGGTTGGTAAGCAAGGAAGTAAGAATGCGGGAGTAGAGTGAAGTGAATATGAAACAAGATGTGGAGGCAGTCAGATGTAAATAAGGGATGTAGATGATGAATGGTGAACAAGGGTGGAGTACAATAAAAAGGAGTGTTGGAGGCTGGTTGGGTGAAGTACAGAAGAGATTGAGTAGTAACCAGCAGTGCAGAGATGGTGATATGGTATGGTATAAAGTAGCAAGTTCTGCTTTCATTTCTTACAACAGCAGAATAATAAAGTAGATAAGAGAGTGATGAAGAGGAGATTGATAGGGTAATGAGGGTTGATGTTAGATGTTGTGAAGGGGCAAGTGTAAAAGATGGATACCAACAAAGGTGGGTTAGGGGTGTCAATGGTAAGAATGAGGAATGAATGTCAATAGGAAGTGGCTCAAGGGAGGAGCCCAGTGGTCTGGGTAGAAGGAAGGGGACACAGTTGTGTGCATAGTATGCATGTACATTACACTTTGAAAGCCCTGGACACAACCTTCTAACATGGTTTGTCATCTCTTTAGTGAGACCGAAGATCCTGAGATCTACATTCTCCATCTCATACCATATCTTCCTGTGTCTTCCTCTTTCTGTGAGCCATTGGCACTTCTTTATATAATTATCCAACCAATATGCCTAACATACTCAAAACAATCTGTCTTGTACACTACATCTTATTCCTCTTATACTTAGTTCTTCTCTAAACACATTTGTACTCCAATCATACACACTGGTATTGAACATTCAATACAGCATGCTTAATTCTTTTCTTTCTAGCCTTTGCAGACCCTGTGAATTCAGAACACATATCCCATTACAATATAGCTTTGCAGTTTGTATGCAAGCATCATACAGTCAGATTTTCAGTCTGAGTAATAAACCTTTTGTTACCAACAAAAGTAATATCTCCATGAACTTTCTTCCACCTGTTCTTACTCTGGCTACTATATTATTCTGACCATCCTCCACCACTGCTCATTAAGTCACCTAAATAAAAGTTATTTACCACCTCAAATGTTCCTCCTGAAAATTTGGGGGGGGGGGGGGCATTTGCTTTCCTTGTGCTCTTAAGAGTTTATTGCTTCTGTGCATGTACCATAGGTAGTCAGCCCTCTCTTTTAACATACCTTTGATTCCACTGCACATCATCTGCATCCATAATGTGAATTGGGTACACCATATTGAATTTCTATCCCCTCCTTTTCTGCATATGAAGCAAGGCTATTTCCTTGACAGTTGCAGGATCCTAAACTTTGAGGCCCTTTGATTCCAGATTTTCTTGTCATTCTGGAGCAGTACGTACAATAAATACACTAGAAATAGATTTTTTTAAATGCGTGGGTGGCCTACTAGAAGGAGCTGATTGCTTTTGTTACCAAGGATATGCAATTAGCAGTGCAGGTATTTGCTCTGAAAGTATAGTAGTAAAAGCAAGACTAGGTTGGAGGAAGTTCAAGAAGCTTTTGCCACTGTTGGCAACAAAGATATTTACACTTAGAGTGAAAAACAGATTAGTATGATGCTTGGGTTAGAACTGCGATGTTATGTGGTTGTGAAACATAGGCTGGAAAGAAATGAAATGAACATGTTCTGTTGGATGTGTAGTGTAAATGTGCAAGAATAACAGTGTGCTGAGAGGAAAACTGGGCACAAAAGGAATCAAATGTAGGAAGCAAGAAAGACTGTGCTGGTATGGACATGTGATACGTATGAATGAAGACAGCTGTATAAAGAAGTGCTGATCATTTAACATGGGTTGAGATTGTGGAAGAAGGAGAGCCAAGAAGACACAACAGGGTGATGAAGGCTGATCTCAGGACCTTGAAACTCAGAAATGACAAAGGATTGGGATGACTGGTGAAATGTTGTTCTCAAGAAGACTCACCTACCTTGGTAAAACAAAGTTCTGGAAATGTGATGTATGTATATACGTGCACAAGTGGGCCTTTTGCTTAATTTCCTCCTCAAAGCATTCCCAGCACTCATCATCTAACTCCAGCTCTTCCTTAATACCACTTATTTTACTCCTCAAAACCTTTTCATTTATTATTTATACTCCATTCATTAATACTGTTCTCTCTGTCCACTCTTAACATTGATCACACACAACCATTGAGCCACTAAATCATCTCTCCTCCTCAGCCACTGTATATCTCTCAATTTCCTCATGTTCTATGTGTGCTGTATCTCCCCCCACCCACCCACTACTTGAGATGACTTAGTGTAGCTGATTTGAGGCAGATAACTTGGCACAGCTGACTAGATATTCAGCTTGTTTTAGTGATAGTACTTTTTGGTACTGGAGGCAAATGCATGCACACATGCACAGAAATATATACATATTAAAATGGTTGATGTCAAATAAGTCAGCATTGAGTCAACAATGCCAGATAAGTGATGCCAAAATGGCTGTGTCAGAACATCTTTGTATTCCATGCAGCATTGCAGTTTGAACACAAATATTACATATTCCCCTTCACTTTCAAGGAGGAAGGACTCTGTTGCCAGCAAAAGTAATAGATCCGAGAAATTTTCCAACCAGTTCTACCCTAGCTTTTGTACTTTTGGAGCAACCACCTCCACTGCTAATTATGTCACTTAGGTATTTAAAACTATCCACTACTTGTGAGCCAGCCTGGTATTTAAGTAAATCTATTTCTAGAGTGTTCTTGGTGGTTATTGCTCCCATTGCATATGCTATATACAAAGCATGCTTTCTCGGTTAGCCTGCTTGTGATTCCACTACATCTCTTGTGTATATGTGTGTATATATATATATATATATATATATATATATATATATATACACATATATATATATATACATATATATACATATATATATACACACACACACACACACCCACACACATATCATCATCAACACTATTGTTTTTAACTTTAACTTTCCTATGCTTCAATGGCTTAGACAGAATTTGTTGAGCAATATAATATATATATATATACAAATAAGATACACACATATGTAGAGGTATAATAGTTTTCTAATGACATATTTATCCATTTTATAACCAGATTGAATTAGTTTTTAGCAGTATAGGATGTGGTTTGTGTATTTTTAATAGTTGTTGTATCTGTTGTAACATTGTGGGGAAATTTGTTATTATTTTATGGCTTGGGCCATTAATTATTCATTATTACCCATTATTAGCTAGTGTTTGTTTTATGCTAAAGGTTTCTTTTGTGTATGTAAATTTAAAAGCTTGACTAAAAAGGGATTTGTCAACGGATTTTATATTTATGGGGCATTCACTGTTACCATGTTTACATAAGCATTTTTTCATGTATTTTGATAAACTGAAGTGCTGTATGTATTGTTCTTTATTTCTTTGTCACTTTATATAAGAATGAAGCAGTGATAGAGTCTGAATTTATGTTGGAGCTATGCTGGATCAAAAATATAAGGATAGAGCTTTTTGAAGTTCATATTTAAACCTATCAATCTGTTTGTACCTGTTGCAATAAATATATCACTAATATACTTAATGGGAACAACTTTGTTTTCTGCTCTAGCCATATAGAATGCCTTGAATACAGATGTGAATTTAAAATCCATAACCACTCTATCCTTCTAGATGTATAGATTACCTTGAAGATAGCTGAAGAGAACTGTATGTGCTGGCCAATAGAAACTTATAATGTTTCATGCAATAACAGGTGGTTTTATTGTATAGAGTATGTATATATCATCCATAATTATGTTTATAATTTCCATAAGTGGACATTGATAAACTTTTGATGTTCGTGAGGGAAATTTTTTCCAACTTTCTCAGATTCCAGTTGAATTTCAAAGAACTTATCAGATGACTATATACTGTACCTATCCAGTTTGTACTTCTTTATAGTGCAGGCAAGTATTTCTTGGAGATTATGGACCGTGGAAAGTTATTAGGTTTTAAACACGCAGATAAAACATATGTAAACTAAATCAGGAATTCTACAAGGATTGACCATTAAATGATTTTTAAACCCAGCGTTGGTGATTTTATCAGTTATAAAAGTATTCCTACCATTCTTTCCAACCTACTACAAACAAAACAGCATTATTGCCATCATTTTGCTTTGAGAATGAAATAGGGAAGGTCTGGGAATATTAATGGATTTAGGAACACATTTATTTGAAACTAAATATAAAGAGCTAAAAAGAAAATACAAAAAGAAATCTTTAATAAGAAAGATCAAACTTGAACATAGACATGTCTTTATTGCATGTGCATATGTACACATACATATATGCACACACATACATGTAAGTGCAAACAAGTATTACTAGACACAGATACATATTCATTTACTCATCCCAAACCACTACAAATATTAGTTCATGTAGAAATGTATGCCTACACTTATACAAGTGCATACACCTATATTTACACATACAAGCATTTAGTTGTAGGCGTACAAATGAGAGTATAGACACACATGCAACCTTTGCCATAAAATCCTGTATTCAACATGCATATATTAAGGATGTGTGGAAGGGAAAACACAAGGTTGGTGGAATGTGGGAAGACTTTGCATGAAGATATTGAGATTATAGGCTGTAGGTCTAGCTGAATTAGAAGTGATGCAGTTTATTACCTTTGAAGATTTTGTGTTTGTATGAAGAGACCAACTCAGTGTTACACGTAAGGTGGTTTGTTTTAGAGTAGGGAATTTAAAAGGGTTCAGAAGTATATAACAATCTATTATAGGCTTGGAAAGGCTGGAAATGTGTGTTTTCCAATTGATAAAACTGGGTATGTTGCTTGATTTCAAAGACCATGTATAGCTATACAAAGAACTGGTTATTAAATGTATGGTAGAATCTGTAGTACATGAAGTTGGATGTGTGTGTTGTAATAGTGACTACTGTAGTCATATATTAGGTTCTTTGATAGAAGACAGTCTCTGTTTAAAGGATAGGCTGAAGGATTCATGCAACTGTAATTAGTAGAACAAGGTATCAGGTTAAAATTGTTAGAACTAGACTCCTTACTGTTTTTTTTTTAAGTCATAGAGAATAATATTTTTATTTGTGCTTGTTGATTAACTTGTGATATCTATGATTTGGAGGGGAGTGTTTTAAAAGTAATTTAAAGAACAGAAGAGCTATGATGGTGAACCATTGTAGGTTGATTGGTGGATTAAACAAGATGGTAATTTTTTGGTGTCAATTGTTGCTTTTTGAAATTGGTGTAGTTTGGTTTGTGTATTTTACTTTGTTCTGTCTTTGGAGTTTCTATTCTTTAGTACAGTTTTATAAAATGTTGAAATTTCAGGTACTTTCTTATTAGATGAAAGGTTCAAGAACCTAAATGAATATGCTTTGTGGGTCATTAGTGGATTTATGTATGCATTTGATCTTTTTCCTGTTTTTTTTTGTTTTTTTTTCTGAAAGGTTTCTAAAATGTTCATAGTTTTAAGTTATTTTACAGTAAGAAAACACCAAGTCTTTAAAGAACTTATGAAGGATTTTCTTAAATCTACCAGTTTGTTGTGGGTTAAGGTTTCTGTGGAGGAGTAAGCCATTCCATCTATGTAGTCCATCATGACGTATAGCTTTTAAATGCATACACTGACAAAATTGTTGTCCTCAGTTGAATCTTTTGAACCCATGCCGACTTCAAGTGAATGTGTCTATGACCTGCCAAATGAGGTGCTCAAGAAACTTTGTTATCTCTAAATGTAATAAACAAGCTACCAGATAGTGCCTCAACTTGGACAAGTCAACCACAACAAGATTTAAACACTAGTTTGCACTTTTCACTTCTAAATAACATTTTAGTTACAGCCAAATATTTTTTTTGAAAATGCACTACATCAGTACAATATGTCCAGAGAAATAGTTTGGATAGAATTATGAATTTTGATAAATAAATTACATGCCCTGATATGCTACTGACGTGAGCTGTAAGTTTAGTTTCTGATGCAGCCAATACATTCCTCACACACACACACACACATACACACACTCTCTCTCTCTCTCTCTCACACACACACACAATCTCTACTGGTACTTTACAGGAAAGGAATCATCATCATCATCATTGTTTTATGGATATCCAACTGTAAAAACAATTGCCCAAAAAATAAACCATCTCACCTGTGGTTTTATATAGAGTGAGAAAAATCTATTTGATAAAACAGTTTTAAAAAATGACTATAACTTATTAATAGTTATAATGCTATGTATATATATGTATGAGTCAATGAGCTAAGCTGTTAATGCTCCTTGTGATTGTTTTTTTTTTAGCACTCAGTACCACTACCACATGATGTTGAGTGTGAAAATAGTGGCTCAGAGCCATGAACAATGAAGTAACAAGAAAAGAAAAAGAATAATATGACTGTTAGAATACAAGTATCATACAATCATATGCTACTGTTTGGCATACTGCTTCTTTACTGCTTTATATAATATTCAGTTGTATATCACATTTACCAACAGTGTTTATGAACACATGATATTGGAAAATTTCCTAAGGTTGCTTTCTGCATAAGAAGCATATTAGTTAAGGGCAGACTATTATTCATTATGTGGCAAGCTGCAAAGTGATTTTTAATTAATTGAAATTATAACCCTTATGAAAAGAAAAGTCATTGGTATGAATAAAAATTGTTTTCAGAAGGAACAAGGGAGAAACCTCTGAAAACTTCAATCCAAGAATAATTAAATTGAGATATGCAGGAGAAGAGAGTGAGTCTCTGTTCTTTGATATCAAGGGTGGACAACTTCAAATATGTTTCAATATTACCGGACCTCCTCAGCAAAGTATTGATACCTACATATGTATACCATGCAATAGTGCCTATTACATTATTTTATTATTCAAGATACATAAACAATCACAAGTATTTTCATTTGTGCTACTCACCTCACATTAAGCTGGTCACAAGTCCACAAGCTCTCCCAATTAAAATCCTATTAGTAGAGGATGTGTGATCAGAAAGTTGAAGCTCTGAAGCCCATTCGTTGATGAAATTAAAGTGCTGGGAATTATACAAATATTGGTACATTATCCTAGTATTGTATAACAAGCAGCACTTGTTTTAGTTCTTGGTACAAAAGATTTTCACTCTAGAGCCTTCTGGTCAAAGTATGCCTGCAAAATATATATACATAATGTATACATAACATGAAATATCATATACATATGAAATATATATATTCCATAATAGTAGATTCCATTCCCAACTACTTAATCTTGGGGTTCAGTCTCACTGTGTGATACCCTGGGCAAGTATATTCTGCTATAGTCCCAAGATGATCAAAGCCTGATGTGTATGTGTGTGCTTTTCATTTCCAATCTTCTGTGAAAACGTCCAGCCAAGGGGAAAACATTGCCTTGGTTGCAAACAGGTGATGGTTGATGAGGGAAAGGACATCTGCTGCAGTCAATTCTGTTTGACTCATGCAAGAATGGGAAAATATATTTTAAAATGACGACAATGACGATTTCGTACACATTTCAAAAAATATCTTATACATATGATAATATATTATACACATACAAAAATTCTTAATATTTTGAAATATCATCATCATCATCATCATCATTGTTTAACGTCCGCTTTCCATGCTAGCATGGGTGGGATGGTTCAACTGGGGTCTGGGAAGGCAGAAGGCTGCACCAGGCCCAGTCTGATCTGGCAATGTTTCTACAGCTGGATGCCCTTCCTAATGCCAACCACTCTGAGTGTAGTGGGTGCTTTTTATGTGCCAGATGAGGCTGTCAAATGGCCACGATCGGTTGGTGCTCTTTACATGCCGCCGGCACGGAGGCTAGTCGGGACAGTGCTGGCTACAGCCACGTTCGGATGGTTCTCTTACGTGCACCAGCACTGGTATCACAGCTACAAATTCCATTGATGTTGATCGATTACGATTTATGTACGATTATGATCGATTTATGATCGATTACGAAATATGTACATACAATATCGTATATCCAAAAATATCACATATACATAATAATGATGATGATAATACTAACAACAACACTATGGATAAATATACCACAAAATATCATGCATCACAAGTTATCATATATATATATATATATTACCAACATCATCATCATCATTTTAACATCCATATTTCTATATTGATCTGGGTCAGGTGGAATTTGTTGAGGTAGATTTCCTGTGGCTGGATACCCTACCTGTCATTAATCCTCATCTGTTTCCAAGTAAGGTAATATTTCCCCTTGGCCTGATATATTTTCATAGAAGACAGGAAATAAATTACACGCGCACACACACACACACACACACATACACACACACACACACACATTAAAATATACTGCCTTTGTTGATTTAAATTTCAAAAATTATAAATACATTAGTAAAATAACCTTGTCATTAGTAAGTTGGTATAGAGAATATAAATTATCATGAAATATGAATGGAAGATTTTAATTTTCATTACTTAAGAATATGAACTTTGTATCCCAGAACCCAAATTGATCTTAGGTGGGTTGGTATCAAGAGGGTAAATAAAAGAATATAAAGTATACACCTTTCTGTTGGGAATAAAAATCTAGGTCTTTGAACTGTTCATATTTCTTCCCAGCATGTGACTAAACACAAGGTGACATTGTGATGTTGTCTAAGGAAGAGTTTAACAAGAGAAGGGAACACCTGTGGAGAGATAATCTGTTGTGCAACATTTCTCTGAATATAATTTTTTTTTTTTCTGTGATAACTTACAATACATGTGTCTTCAAAACCAGATATAAATCTACAGCAAACTCAACCACTTAACTGTATTAACTCTTGGTCTACCAGAGAAAATGCCTGTCGCTAATTACCCATATGAAAAGAAGTTGTTTAAGCCTTAAGACCAAAACAGTAATTTAATGTAAATTGCATTACTGTCAAAGTCAATAATAATGATTCATAAATTTTCTTATTTCAGATGTGCCCCATGCTGGTTCTTATGCACTTGCAGTTCACTCCAGGAACTAAAAGAGTTCTGTAACTCCCATTCAGACCATCAACATTATAATAATTAGGTTTGCTTTCCATGCCAGAATAGGTTGGACACGTCACCACAGTTCAAGTCAGTTATTTTTGGAGTTACTGTCCTTTGAGATGATTTAGAAGACTATGTCTTGCTTGTAATTTCAATTTTGAGCTTGGTTTCTATGGCTGGATGCCCTTGCTATGACTAACCACTACTCCTTGTTCTAGTTACGTTTTATCATGGTATCCATACCTGAAAAGTTGACATGTCTTCAGCATGACTAAAGAGTTCTTTTGAGCCTAAATTATCTCTACCTGTTTGCCAATAATTTTACAGTGTACTTGGTGTAATTTTATTGAGGCATCATCATTAGCAAGGGTGCCTTGCATCGGGAAAACTAAAGAGTTCTCATGACTCTTCATTTGCTCAAATGAGAGGACAAGTAGATGAAAGTATGACTCAAAAAGTAGGTAAATAGGTGGATCTCCATCGTTCGGCAATGATGATTCAGTTGTTTGATAATCTGAATTACTTGCTCTCAAAGTAATGTGTAATTGACTGAACTTTCTACATACATATATGCCTTTCGCATAATTCCCAGAGTGACACAGTCTGACAAGGCTGTAACTTCCAAAATATACTGGTACAATTCGCCTAACAGGATTTTCTACAGTTTCCTCCAACCCTATTCCACTCATAAGATATGATGGGCTGGAGGTTATAGAGAATGACATACAGAAACTTTCATCCATCTGTCAGCTATTTGGAATAGATAGATGACAACAAAATCATAGCGGTGGTGTGTTACCCTGAAGATCATTTGCAGAAACACAAAACATCACAGACAGAAATGCTGTAAGGCAGTTCTCTTGACCAAAATATTATCAACGATACAGTTGATCTGAGAGACGATAGCGTTGATTTATGGTACTCACCCTTAATGTAGTATATGATAAATTTATAGTTATTCCAGTATACAGTCACAATATACTAATCACTTGCACAGAATCGCACTTTTCTCCCACCAAAACCACTTTAAAATATCTCTCAACAAGTGTATGAGGGAACATACTAAATTTGCCCACCCCCTTTCACAAAATCTCCTCGTAAAATAGGGGAATATCTTATGCAAGAGTGCCTCTTATACGCCGGGAAGTTCAGTGTAGACTCACACAAACGCGCGCGCGCACACACGGCAGGCACACACGCTTATAAGCGCAAGCATCTGAATGCATACATGTCTGAACGCATAATCAGTGTCTAGCCGAGTTTATCTGTATGTAAAAATCATTGTGAAATGCCTATGCTTACCTCCTCCCAACCCCACAAAGAGGAGAGAGAGAGAGAGAGAGAGAGAGAGAGAGAGAGAGAGATCAAAAATCAAATATCTTCGACCAGAGTTGTTTTGTGTCAGATTGTTAGTTCGGTAACACTAGTTAAGTCTACGTATTTTTGATTACAATAAGCGTCGACAACTTCATCAGTTGACAGCGTCTTTTAGAAGTTGTATTCCTTTTGTTATATCTTCAATAGGCTTAATACAGGGAATTAATTGCAATTTCAAGTTATTCCTGCCTCAAAAGTAAGGATTCAAAAGCTTAAAAGATTGAGAGTTAAAAATAAATATATAAATGGCGGTGCCCCAGCATGGCCACAGCTCGTGAGCTGAAACTAGATAAAAAAAAAATAAAATAAAATAAAAAAAAATTAACACGACTCCATAAAATGTATTGGGGAGTGTTTTTATATATGATACCCAGAGTATTTGTTCTATAGTCAGTTGTGTATGGCCTAATTTTATAATTACGTTTACGCCTGTACAAAGAAAGCAGATGTCTAGTGACAAAGATGAATTGATGACGTATCTCTGTGGTCAACAGGTGGATCTTCAGATGTGCTTGCTCTCACAAGAAGAGTATCAAGATTATTCAACAACTTGGTCTTCATTATCATTATTATTATTATTATTATTATTATTATTATTAAATTTTCACCCTCCCGCTTTTTATAGTAAAGAAAGTCGATAAACTTTAGCAAATTAAATTACAAACGGATATAAGTTGACAATCATAAAAGTATCTATATTTACTTTTTGTAATTAGAAGCTATACATTGTAGCATGTATACACTTCAGTCGAAAACTTGTCTGAAGCAGCAAGGGTGGCATCAACGACCAGGTTTTTGACAATGCTCGTCTTTTCTCTAAATGCGAATCAAGCTTAGTGACCCATAAGGGTCAGATGTATCACATACAGTGTTGCTTTAGAAGGAAGGGAAGATGAAGACAAAATAACGAATAATAGTTAAGATGAAATAAAAAAATAACGGCAGTGTATAGAAAGCGAAATAAAAGAACTGATTGAAAGCCGACGTTTTTACATTGCATTCATACCTGACAATTTAAAAGGTAAATGCTTGAGACAGATTTGATGAGAAATATACATTTCTTACATACTCAACTGTAAGAGGTTTATAATGTCTGTGATGTCAATTGATTTAAGTATTTTACAATTACAAGTTATTATGCACATACCGCTACAGACGGCTTCCAAATAAATAAATGTAAGGTTGGTCCATAAACGAATCATGCTCGTATTAAATGCAGATTATGATATAATGATTTACGAGAGTTGTATAATATGGTTGAATGTATGGCAATATACGTCTACACAATCATGCAAGCATAAAATATAAGTGTAAAACATACACACACACCCATTTTAAATAGAATTAAATTTCTGAGGAAGTAAATTAGCCAAAATAGAACAAAGGATTTTACACACACACACAATATATATATATATATATATATATATATATATATATATATATATATATATATATGTATACGTGCGAGAGCGCACAATAGGCTAACTAAAAAGACTGAAATAAAAATCTAAAAGCTGAAACATTTCCACCAGGTAAGAAACTGCTGTCTCCCTCAGGCAATAACCAACGGTGGCATAACAAAATTCTTATTGTTAGTAATGCATTATACAATGACACATTGTACAACAAACATTCAAAGGTTGATTTTTCTATAGAAAACCTGAGTGTAAAATAGTAAAACATTTTACAACTAGAGTGGTGTAAATGATCCCGCTGAGTGAGAAATTTAAGTCTTAAGTACTTGGCCTTAAAACTGGTACTCATTGTCACATCATTCAAGCAGTTCGACCTCTTTTGTGTGTGAAATTCATAACATAATTTCTGAAAATGAAAGAATGCAGCTATGTTTTGAAACATTAACAAACACTTGAGTAAACGGTGACCTTAAAAGTGGTTAGAGATAATTTGTCGTATAAAGACTCTAAAATGAGGAAAAGAGAAAGCAATATTTAACGTGTTATATATTGAAGTGATCAAAATCTATGAAGTTCATTGAGCTTAATATGTCGCATAAAGCGTATTGAAATAAATTGAATATTTCAACAAAACAAGGATCTATTTATGATAAAACCATGATATACATTTAAAGAAAAAGACAGGTCTTTTCTGTTAGGTTTACACACCCCAATTTTACAAAACTTTCCATGAATACGTAATTTTGCATGTTAAGAAAATTGCATACATTTCTCTCTCTCTCTCTCTCTCTGTCTTTGTAGAAATTAATTACAAATCATTAAAAGTTAAAATTTTGGATAATTTAAGTCAATCAAATCTATTCATTCTCCACAACGCCGTTGTGATGTAAGGAAGTGCGACTTTTTTTCACTTTTTTTTTTGTTTTTCATATGCGCATACGAAAGATCACAATTTGTTATTTTTGAGAAATTAATAATAAAAGCTTTACAAAACATTTAAAGATGGGGGGAAAAAACTAATGAAACGTTTTGTTTGCAATGAAACTTTAGACTTCACTACAAACCCTAATCTTATTCAAAACCACAATGTTTCCATATTCTTTCATTAAATTCTTTATATTTATAACAACAGTACCACGCTTCGTCTCACGCAAACAAATAACACCTTCCATAACATCATCGCCCAATGGTAATTGCAATTTCTAGTATGTGCATGATAGAGGTTTCTAATTGGTTAAAGTTATCAAAATTTGCAGTCTTTAAACTTTTTTTTAAAATTATTAATTCCATCCTCTAAGGCGGTGAGCTGGCAGAATCGTTTGCACAGCGGGCAAAATGCTTAGCGACATCTAGTCCGTCTCTATATTCTGAGTTCAAATTCCACCGAATAATACTTTAGCTTTCATTCTTTTGAGGTCGATAAAATTAATATCAGTTGAGCACAAGGATTGATGCAATCGATTTAGTCCCTCCCTTGAAATTTCTGGCCTTGTGCCAAAATTTGAAACCATTATTAATTCCACCCCATTCCAAACAACATAAATGGTGTTCTTCAAAGAGTCTTTTGCGTAATTTATTACAGAAACTTCCAGCATCACCCGGAGATTTAATTTTTAGGATTCTGTAAGAGTCTTCTGTAAATTTGAAGAGTTTATGTATAGGTGTCAGTGGTAATTGTAGTTGCTGGATCCATTGCCTGGGGAAGCAGTGATGTTCAAGACAAATTCTACAAGCACGGAAGTGCCGTCGGTTGTATCTGTCCGCAGTGTGCATAGTGCGACAGTGTTACTGGAGCTTTGTCAAACAGGTGTTGTCGTAGGTTCATCGCCTGTCACCTGGGTCCATTGTAAAGATTGCCTCGCTGCCTTTCTTTGCCTGAGAAGGTGATTGTGGCAAAAAGACTGAAGACAAATCTTCTCCGGTCAAGCTTCCATCACCTTTTTTCAAGTTTATTTTGGAGAGGGAATTATTGCTTCTAAGCAAATGTGTTGATAAGTGGATGAAAGTAGCAAGGATGGTCCGAGTAAATGGGCCTTCTCTAAGTAGGGGTATCGAAGTTTTGAGGAGTTTTCTTGATTGGCCCCTCAACAGCTATTCTTCTTGTTCTGGAAATATATTTGTTATTGCTTTTTAATACCTACCGCAAACATCCCGCTATGTTTGTATTTTTGCCATTTTCTATTGTTTTTTTTTCTTTTGGAGCCCTTGCAGTTAATAAAGAAGGAATTATTGTTTCTATATTCATTATTTTCTTAGAGTGGTTGAATGGTGGAATCATTACAGGCATTCGAAGGTAAAAATCTCGCCGTGGTCAACTTTGACTAACTTCCTTTCAGGGTCAATAAAGTAAGTACCAGTTGAGCACTGGGGTCATTATAATCAACTAACCTTATTACCTAAAATTTTGAATCTCATGCCTATACTGAGGCAGTGAGCTGGCTGAATTGTTAGTACGTTGGACAAAATGCGTAGTGACATTTCATCCTCTTTACACTCTGAGTTCAAACTGTGCCGAGGTCGACTTTGCCTTTCGTCTTTTCGGAGTCGATAAATTAAATACCGGTGAAACACTGAGGTTGATGTAGTCGACTAGTCCCCTCCCCCAAATTTCAAGCCTTGTACCCATAGTAAAAAGGATTATTCTTATTACTAGCAGAAAGACCGCACTTCGGGCGATTTTCTGCTGGCCCCTTGATAATATTTTCACATTTGATTCCTAATTTTAATAATTTTTATTTCGGTTTTGAATTTGGTTTGCAAGACGCAATGAAAATAAAAAAAAAGTAAATGAGTAGAAATTTTACCAATGAGTGTGTTAAATTACAAGGCACTAAAAGAGAATGACTCTTCCCAGACACAACAGAATAGTTTTAATATTTTACGTCAAATTATTTCTTTGTATAATAGTGCTCACTTGCTTAGTAAATATTCTTTTCTACTTAAAGTAGAAGGCCCGAAGTTTTTGGGGAGGGTCCAGTCAATTAGATCAACCCCAGTACACAACTGGTACTTAATTTATCGACACCAAAAAGATGAAAGGCAAAGTCGACCTCGGCGGAATTTTAACTCACAACATAACGACAGACGAAATACCTATTTCTTTACTACCCACAAGGGGCTAAACAGAGAGAGGACAAACAAGGACAGACAGACGAATTAAGTCGATTATATCGACCCCAGTGCGTAACTGGTACTTATTTAATCGACTGCGAAAGGATTAAAGGTAAAGTCGACCTCGGCGGAATTTGAACTCAGAACGTAGCGGCAGACGAAAAACCTATTTCTTTATTACCCACAAGGGGCTAAATATAGAAGGGACAAACAAGGACAGACATAGGTATTAAGTCGATTACATCGACCCCAGTACGTAGCTGGTACTTAATTTATCGACCCCGAAAGGATGAAAGGCAAAGTTGACCTCGGCGGAATTTGAACTCAGAACGTAGCGGCAGACGAAATACCGCTTAGCATTTCGCCCTACGTGCTAATGTTTCTGCCAGCTCAACGCCTTTTGTTTAGTAAATATTGCTTTCATTATTTTATCACAGTCATAATCTGTCTTTTTTAAGCACCACAGTAGTCCAACAACAGAGGGAGAAGCAGTTTATCAAGTTTTACCTTCCCCTCAAAGCAACAAGGAGGTTTCAATTCAGTAGCCCATCTGCAAGCTTTGCAGTGTGTGTTTGAGATGGGGTGGGGAGAACATTGCAAACAATGAATGAAATGAACATGAAATGAACAAAATCGTATAAACAAAAGGGCATTACTACAGATGTATACACCTCCGATTTTGTTGCCTCATAACATTCAGAAAAATAGATGATTTTTAACAAAATTTTCTACAAATACCGCTTAGATGTTGTGGCTTCAGAGTATATAGGGATTTATGGCAAAGATTTTTTCCGAGGGGATGGAGAGAGGAGTTTTAGAAAATTCACCCGATCTGACTGTTTTCCCTCATAACTTTTAGGAACATGGGTATCTTTTAATGAAAATTTATACAAATCCCTTTCAAATGGCATAGATTACGATTATAAAGAAATTTATAGGGAAAAGTTTTTCAGGGTTTTCCCCCATTGTTTTTAAGCCACAGCCTTCGAAATGATAGAGTTTGGTTGGGGTCATCATTGTATGAAAAATGTTTTGAAAATTCCCTCATCATCCCACTCCAGACGTATTTTGACCAATTGTTTTGCACTTCAAAACCAGAGGAAGTGTATTTTCGGTAAAAAAAAAAAGCAACCCGCCCTGTTTCCTTATCACTCGCATGTATTGATGCTTTTCAATATTTCCCCCTTCCCATAAATACATTTATATGCTATAAAAAAGAAAATTTGAGAAATTATGTATTTTTTTGCAACCCCACTCCCTGCCCCCGATTGCTTCTGTTTAAAAATTAAAATATTGGTCAGCCTGAGAAGGTCATTGCTGGCTTTTATCCACAGTGATTTTTAAAATTACGATGTACTTGCATAGCAAGTGACTTGATTTGAGATCATGTGCTGAAACAAAAACAATTGCAGCATGGAAGATGTTTGTAAGCCATTCAAGAACACATAAAAATCGTTAGTTTCACTTCAACATAAAACTTTCATTTGTGTCAAGATATTTTCATCGCTTTCAAACTGTGACTTGTTCACTGACAAAACTTCACAAAAGTGATCCAGCACGAAGTTTTGTCAGTGAATAGCATACCACACACACACACACACCACACACACACACACACACACACACACACACACATTGTCTTTCATTTGTGTGTATGTGTATCTATGTGTGTGCGCGAAGAGGAGTACAGGACCCGGATTAGGCAGTTAGTGATGAGGGCATTGACCGGTTCCATTATTAACAACAAATGCTGGTATGCCCTCAAAAGCGCCATAAGATTTGAGTCGATTCAATATAGCATAGGGATGGCTAAGAAGAAGACTAGAATTAAAAGGGCCCTAGTTAAGGCTGTAGAAGAAGCGCTGAGGTCAGGCTGTGCGTCCCACGTTTTAGCGGTGAGATTGGCTCTAAACCAACGCCTCAAAGCTAAACACGAGAGATGCATAGTCAGGGCGAAGCAACGTGTAATGGGACAAGAGGGAATCAAAGCTGCTGGATGGGCTTGTGTAGTAGATGCTCAGCGGAGCAACGATGTCACAATAAGGTATTTGACGGACCAACAAGGTAACTTGGTAAACGAACCTGAGGAGATGTGTAAGGTCTTTCAAGAAAATTTCGTCCAGCTCTTCGGAAGGGGTGGCGAGACGGAGCGATGGAGGGACCTCACAGACCTCCTCGCCGGCTTGCCGCGTCTCTCAGAATGGAAGGCGGAATGCTGTGAAAGGCCAATCACTGCTGCGAAGGTGGAGGAAGCTCTTGCGGACTGCGATGCGGACAAGTCGCCGGGGCTAGATGGTCATCCCTACAAGTTATATTATAGTATGCCAGACTTGTTTGGGCACCTACTGGCATGTGTCTTCACGAACTGGCAAAAGAATGGGTTCATTCCTAGATCTGTGAGTCAGGGAGTGGTGACACTGCTTAGAAAGGATCCAAACAAGAGGGACTTTATAGACAATTTTAGGCCCATCACGCAGCTTAAAGCAGAGCTGAAGATTTTGGCCAAGGTATTAGCAAAAAGGTTGGCATGTGTTGTAGGAGGAATTGTAGGGGAGGCACAAATGTGTGCTATTCCGGACAGATCTATACACGACAATCTCCACCTTATATGCTATACCTTAGAGAGGGTTAACAGGATTCCTGGCAATAGTGGGATTTGGTCTATTTAGACCAATCTAAAGCTTTTGATAGGGTTGACCATCGGTATCCGGTGTCGGTCCTCGCGGCGGTCGAGTTGGGCCTAACCTTACTCAGTTGAATCATTGCTCCTTATAGCAACATCGATTCGATCGTTCAGGCGAACGGTTTCTTCTTGAAGCCGTTCTCAATCAAGCGCTCAGTACGTCAAGGCTGTCCCCTCTCCCCACTGCTGTATGAGTTGGCTCTTCAGCCTTTGCTGTGGAAATTGGAGGAGACAAAGGGTGTCCTGCGTGATCTAGGTTGCGGAAAATCGGTTTCGGCATATGTGGACGACATCATCACCATCGTATCCAAGGTGGACCACCTACAGAGGGTAGGTGTGACCATTAAGGATTAGGAGGCGGCGGCAGGAGCAAAAATTAACCAGGAGAAATCAGTCGACTTGTAACTCGGCACCTGGAGGGGCAAGTCGCTGCTACCCAACAGCATCGTCGGATGCTGGACGGTGGAACAGGTTAAAATGCTAGGGGTCTGGTTTGGACCAGGCCTCCAGATAGAGAAGAATTGGAGTAAAGAGGCGAGTAGGGTAACTTCTAACTCAAACCTGGTCCGAGCGGTCAAGAAGATAATTAAACAAGTGTGACGCCATTCGTAGTGGTTGGCTTGTCTCTGTAATTGTTTTTTACGTGGAAAGGTATCTCAAATGGAGTCAAAGAGTTGCGCTTCAGCAACAGGAAGACATGAAACTGTGGACTCAAGCTTGCTGAAGCAATATGAA
This sequence comes from Octopus sinensis, assembly GCF_006345805.1. Taxonomy (NCBI): domain Eukaryota; kingdom Metazoa; phylum Mollusca; class Cephalopoda; order Octopoda; family Octopodidae; genus Octopus; species Octopus sinensis. Next base: position 171,805,711 of record NC_042998.1, read on the forward strand.
GTAGATTTCAAAGACGAGCTCATACAAAAATACCATGAAGGGATACTGAGAGAGGAGTCTAAAATAAAGTTGACCCCATCAGAAGAAGAACTGAAGGGAATGGAAAAGAAAGAGATTATATACAGAACGTTCACGAGAAGCAAGAGAATGGCAACACAGGAAGACATAGAAAAGTGCCTAGAGGAGATTAAAGTCGTTATTACCTTTTACACAAGACGTAGAAGGTACGGCACAGTGGTGGTCGCTTTCGCCTCCAAAAAGGAAGCAAGCGAGTACTCCACTGTGCCGTTACATTCGGACGAGTGGACCCTACTGCCCACATACCTAGGCAAGAGTTAGGGTAGGCAGGATTCCGCCTGAAATGGATCCCGAGTGGCTGATAGCGGCGATCCTTTACGTGGGAGACGAAGGAGATGAAAGCAATAGCATCCTCCAAATAAATTGTTGGGGTTACGGACTGGAGATGTTTTTTCGAATCAACCAAACAGAATATGCTGGAATACCAGAGATACTAGAACTACCAAATGAGGTAAAATTAGAAGTAATATTGGATGGAAAGCTCCCTACCTGCTATTCTTGCGGGGAGAGGGGACACATCAAAAACAAAGGTGTCCCCAACAAGTGAAGGAGGTTCCAGAGATGGAAGCATAAGAATGCGTAATTGAATTAGGGCAAAAAACTTGAGAGGAAGAACAAGACACAAAGTTTACAAACGTAAGAACAAGAAAGAGAGAGGAGGAATACACCGCCCAAGGAGGAACTACGGCAAAAGAAACGTAAATCACAAGAAGAAACGTACCCATTAAAACAAGCAACAGCAACAAGTAGAAACAACACGCCTATAGTTTCGCCGAAAACATAAAAGAAAAAACATCACAAGCAGAACGGAATCACCAAGCAAATACACAGACGTACAGATACACAAACATACAGACACACAAAATGCCCAGCAGGGTGAGAACACATATAGAAACAGAATATACTTTGTAACATATTGTACAAACCAAAAAATCGAAAGAAAAATTACAAAATGAAAGGTATTACAAAAGTAAAATTAACAGAAGGTTATGATAAAGACACGAGGCGTATTTTGATAAATGAAGAAAGATATAAAACACTAAAAGAGGCATTTCCATCAGAAGTGAATCCATTGGGGCCGGGGGTGAGAAATGAGCCCCGCACTCCAGCGGTAGAATATGTCGAGATAAAGTCATCAAGTGTTAAGTAGAAAAAATTATTGAGAATTAACTCTTAGGAAAAACAGAAAACTGAATGAACAATGAACGTTTTAAAAGAAAAAAAAAAGAAAAATTATATGAACATTTTGAATTAATTGTAAAAACGTAACCATCCCGGAGTGAGGCCGGGGTGGCCGTCTCATCTTCATTTGTACAAAGCCATATCATTCACCTTCATATGTTATATGTCCCACATGTCCTGTATTGTCTCCTCTTCATTGGCCCCTTGTGGGCAATAAAGAAAGAAATTGTTTAGAACATATACATACCTATTTCTTTATTACCCACTAGGGGCTAAACATAGAGGAGACAGACATAGGTATTAAGTCGATTACATCGACCTCAGTGCGGAACTGGTACTTAATTTATCGACCCCGAAAGGATGAAAGGCAAAGTCAACCTCGGCGGAATTTGAACTCACAACGTAACGACAGACGAAATACCGGCGTGCTAACGTTTCTGCCAGCTCGCCGCCTTAAACATACATACCTAATTAATTAATAAGCAGCTATCTCCATTATAGGTAGACAGATAAATTAAAGCGAGGAGCTGGCAGAATCGTTAAGCACGCCGAGCGAAATAGTTACATAGCTAATTAATAAGCAGCTTTCTCCTTTATCATTCAATCACGGTAGTGGTTGAATATATTCTTAAGTCCACCATTACGTCAATCGCAGCAGCTTCCAAGCCTCACCACCACTTCAGGTCTCAACTAAATTACAAACTGTTAACGGTTTTAAAGAGGATACCTCCTCAGCTACACTTTGGCATAGTTTGAGATTTGGTTCAGTAGAAAAAAAGTAACATTAAAATATCTGCAACCTCAAGGAGAGGGGGCAGTAAGGCTCCTATTCACCTTCAATTAACATAAACTTTAATTTTAAATTAAAAGTATACCTTTCTTAGGCTTAAATGATAGAAAAATGCACGAGGAATTCAGAATCACCAGTCGCATTGGACAAAATTTAGTAGAAAAAGAGTTATGAGGTAAAATATTACGAAATTTCCTGTAAGTAAGAGAGTAAAGGAGTAACACTTCAGTTATAAGAATAAAGAATATATTTCTAAAATCAATGTTGACTTTCTAAGTGAGCTGGCAGAAACGTGAGTGCGCCGAGTGCAATGCTTAACTGTATTTCGTCTGCCTTTACGTTTTTGAGTTCCAATTTCGCTGAGGTCGACTTTGACGTACAGATTATTTCATTAATTTTTTTTAACTAAACACTTTCAGACTTCCGATACTGATAGAATGTGTCACATAGTACAGGGTTTACACTTAACGTTTTTGAAAAAATTTCGTATTTTAGAAGCAGTATTTCGTCTGTCTCCGTCGAGGTCGACTTTGCCTTTCATCCATTTCGGATCTATTCAATTAGATGTACAGATTATTTAATTAATATTTTTTTTGACTAAACACTTTCAAACTTACGATACTAGTAGAATGTGTCACATAGAACAGGGTTTACTCTTAACATTTTGGACAAAATTTTGTTTTTTAGAAGTTATTTCGTCGGAAGTTACAGAGTGACAATGGACAAAATCTTGTTTGATAATTGCCAGTACACGAAACTCTCAGCTTTTGACTTACTCTCGAACTTCTGCTGATGATATATATATACATATTACATATATGTGTAAAAACAATATCATCACGCAATCGAACCAATGAAAGAGCCTCTACTTGGTCGCTCGACACGCTAAAAATAGCAGCCAAAGTATCCCCCTACCTAAATCACACGCCCTGGAAATTAAAATAAGTACAAGTGAAACACTGGGGTCGATGTACTCGTGTAGTCCCCGCACCGCAAATTTCAGGCCTTGTGCTTATAATAGAAAGGATTATTATTATTAAAGCGGTGAGCTGGCAAAATCGTTAGTCCGCCGGGCAAAATACTTTGTAGTATTTCCTCCGTCTTCACGTTCTGAGTTCAAATTCCGCTGAGGTCGACTTTGCCTTTCATCCTTTCGGGGTTGATAGATTAAGTACAAGTGAAACACGGGGTTGATATAATCTTCCCCAAAACTTAAGGCCTTGTGCATATTATAGAAAAGTTTATTATTATTATTATTATTATTATTATTATTATCATCATCACGACTTGCTACCAGTATTTTTATTTCTTTGTCATAATTTCTTGAGCTTTCTTATTTCTATTTCGAAAATCTAGGCAGAGTTGGTCAGCAAAGATTCATTGAGACGACTGTCTCGCAAATGTTAATACACCATCAAAGGAAAGAAATTCACAGTCACCACAAACAGATATACAGCAATAATGGAAGCGTTTTCTATATTCCAGAAAACAATTGTAGATTATCATCTTAACACAAATATATCAGTCACTTGTGTTTCCATTCTTCAGCAATTCGACCGTAATCGTGATAACAGGAAAATTTATCTCTAACGTTTGAATGCAGATTTGAAAGCGTACAACGTTGGAGACAAGCAGAAATCGTATTTATGGCTGGGGATTAGTTATGAAACGGATGACTTAATAAATTAAGTAGTCGGTCCAAAAAAGTAAGACAAAATTTTGTTTGCAATAATTACTGAAAAACTGACCAACACACACACACACACACACACACACTCATTCACACACATACACACACGCACACAAGCACGCACACACACAAGCGTATTTTGAAGGACTTGAATAAATTTCACCAAATGTGTAATGAGGACCTTTCAATCATCACCATCATCAACCCCTGGATATTATGGTCTCGAGTCCTAGGACTCACAGGGGACAGTTATCTGGTTTCCGTGGCGTATAATTGATCAAGATCACGTATCCTGTTAACGCGATGCTAGCCAGTCGTAGGAGTTACAGCTAAGCGATCTAGAGCAAAGTGAAATGGAATGCTTTGCTCAAGAACACAACGCATTATCAGGGAATCGAAACCACGATGATGCGGTCGTGAGTGCAACACTAATTTCAAGGCCACACGCCTTCAGCACGATATGATTGGTTGACTGGAATTAGATGAACGTTTTTTATGTCGCACGACAAAATAAGCTTTGCCTGTCGATGCGACGAGAAGCTATCAGTGATGCCCTTCCCATGCTAAGGATGAGGAATTTGTGATCCTCTTCCATAAGGGAGGGTCGTTGGAAAGCTTCGTTAAGAAGTTTAAAAAGTAAGGCCGGAGGGAAGGGATTCTATCCTGCACTGAGGACCCTGACTGGCATATTAAAGTGGCCCGACTTGGCACTGTCCAGGTGCTTGAATGAGGCGAGGAGCCTGGTCGGGCATGAAAGTTTATAATTGAAAATAAAGGTAAGAGGCTTAGTGCCTCATTTTTGTTATTGAAATTGTGAACAATGTAAGAGGTCTGTTACCTCGTGAAGGAAATATAAAAGATCAATGTTCTCGGGTAAGCAGCAATCGGCGGGCGTTGCTTGTTGCCCTCATTTATTATCATTTTCATTTGTCATTTCATATATCATTATGTCTATGTCCAGCCCGCAGCTTCCCTTCTATGTAAGGCCTTTATGGCCAATATAAGGAATAGAGAAGCCATCAAAAATATTGTGTTATGCAAGCAAAAATATTATACCATCAGTGAGTAATATATTAAGCCACTAAATTCGTGCTAAGGAAACCGAGCTTTTACTTAGTGGCTCAATATCAGTGACACAGGACATTAACGATGTTTTTTAAATAATTTTATCGAATTAGATTTAAAAAAAAATATCTAAAGTTACTTGTGTTAAGCAAAAATATTATAAAATGTTTGAAAAAGCTGTCTGAAATGTTATATTCCACACGAAAAGAAAGTTTGTCTACAGAAGGATAAAAATTGTGATCGATGTGGAGAATTTTGGTCGTATAGCGAATGCATACATAGCAAAAATTGAAATTATATTTCCAAATTTGTGTCTGCGTGACATTCATTCGAACGGAATCAAAAACGAAATTGAAGTTAAATTTGTAACTTTAAAAAAAAAAATCATATCAAGAAATCAGAAACAACTGTTCATTTCAGTACAAATATTATTCACATTAAACAATCAGTTGGTAAGGGTTGGACGGGAAAACTAAATACTGAAGACGAACATGTACGAGTTGGAAAAACGTAATGCAGTAAATAATCATGGAATATATTAATTTCGTAGTCAAATTTTCTGGGATAACCGCTCTTAAAAAATAAGAAAAATATAAATTCTACAGCATGAAGGTCATAGCGGCATGGCCCAGTGAAATATATATATATAGATATAGGAGATACTGGGCGAGAATAAAATATGATACTTAAACGAGAGTAAAATGTCATGTTCGGAATGTCAATCTGTTGCTAATGTGCCAGGTAGAAATATTACTGAATGACCCCAAATGATCTGGAATATACCAACTACACCATACTATTTTACAACAAAATGTGGATTATTGTTATTGGTTCGTTCTCGAAATTTCGGTATATATATATATATATATATATATAAAGTTAATCCAAACAAGAAAACACAGAAAAAAACACAGCAACGCGAGGACGTGGAACAATTAAAGTATTATTTGACGTTCAGGAAAGAAGGGAAGGAGGGTTTAACGTTTCGAGCGGAGCTCTTCGTCGGAAACAAGGAGAAGGAAAGATCCCAAGAAGGGAAGACAGAGGAAAAAATATTTTTGCTGGTGGTGCTCAAGAGATCACATATATATATATATTGACCTAATACTCCGGTAATTTTTACTCTATCACGAATGGCAGAAATAATTGTACTTAATCTAAGTTATGTAATCAAATGGACATTCAGTATTTGATGTCGGATGTTTTCCAAGCTTTCAAATAATGCAACTGAAAAGGGTGCCGTGAAAATCGTTCATATGTTGGACAGTTAAACATTTATTCTAATATTGTATTTTTTTTCTCTCTCTCTTATCGTAAGATGAGATGGAAAATCATCGGCAGAAATACGGCGAGACCGACAACCACGAAAGATTGTCATATTTGACGAAAAAACTGATTCAATGACGGACAAGCACACCTAAAGTTCCGATAAATATATTAGACGAGTAATATTTGTTAAGGATTATAGAAGTAAACGAAATAAGGATCTTTTCGATTTGAACGGCAGTTTTTTCTAGCGGTGTCATATGAAATTGTCACCCATAATTATGACCCTAGAATCGATCTATTTTATTTCAATCTCTTTTAGGGTTAGTTAGGGTTAAGGGAAGTGTATCTTTTTTTCTTCACAAATGTAAATAAACCCAATCTGTTTCTTAAACGAGGGGCATATTCATACGGCACAGAATGCTTTTTAACTCAATAGACGTCACTGATTGGTTGAAATTGCAGAAATTGAAGAAAAAAACAACAACAAATATCTTACAAACTATAGAATTTTCTCAATAAAGGCAAGAGAAAAAGATGTTTTATAAACACATTCTACCAGTATAAGAAGTTTAAAATTTTTTAATTACCTAGAAATTATTTTAAAAATTGCCGTTCAAACCGAAAAGATCCCGAAATAAATTTATGGCATAATTACAAAGAAATTCAATTCACTGGTATATTAGATTCAAACAGATGAGAGCCGGTGGAAATGGCATGATAATCAGATTCGATTCAGCAGACTAGTATCTAATAAATTCTATGACCAAATATTGCACCAAATCACTTCCCAACTATCGACGTCACCAAGAACCGATCATAATCTAGCAAAAGCATTGACCCACACTATATAACTAAGCAGATCTACCAAGCAACAGCGAGTACTGATGACAGACTTGCAGTTAACAATATAATGTTTACATTATCCATTATCATCATTACAAATTGCTGGCGGGAGTACTGTTGTATTTCGAGCAACGTATCTTTATTTTATTTTATTGCTTATTGATCGTATAACACGTGTATTTGACTAACACCCACCCACCAACATAAAGACATACATATCTGACACACTACCTTAAAAACTACCTCAAATGAATAGATGGAAATTGATATGTATATTGTGATTAAGGTGGCGGGCAGGCAGAATCGTTACCACGCAGGGCAAAATGCTGAGCGGCATTTCGTCCGTCACTACGTTCTGAGTTAAAATTCCACTGAGGTCGACTTTACCTTTCATTCTTTCGGGGTCGATAAAATAAGTATCAGTTGAACACTGGGGTCGATGTAATCGACTTATCCCCTCCCCTAGGATTGTTGAACTTGTGCGAAAATTTGAAATCAATATGTATATTGTGATACTGGTCTTTCTTGCCTGTGGACCATAGATTTCAAGAAAGAATTATTAGCTTCTACTTAGCTTCTACAAGATTTACAGAGTCAGGAAAACCTTCACACAGTAGTGTTATACTAACAAACGACTATAAAAATTTCCTGATATATTCTTTTCGCAGAAAGGAAAATGAAGTTCCTATGATGTGCAACAAGTTGAAAGTAATTGAATATGCTAATCAAAACAGAAACTGTGCAACCAAACGGGAGTTTGGCGTTACTGAAAATATGGAGAGAAATTAGGGATCAAAGAAAGACAAGCTGAGAAATGTCATCAAACTCTGAAAAAAACAAAAGACAAAAAAAAAAAAACTGAGAACTGTAATGACTCCATGGAACGAAATAGATGTGGAGCTGAAGGGAAGGATTTTTATAATTTTTTTTCTTCCAAATATAAACTCACTTTGATCACCATGAGATGACATAAAGTTCCAACTGAATTACTTCGATAGCGAGTAATTTTCAACAGCATATCAATTACAGTTCGGAAAGGGGTAACAATTAATGTAAGAACCATGCAATAATTTTGAACACGTTATGTGTTCAGTTGTGGAAGGGTTGATATATGAATCTCAGTATGTGGCCAAGGTGGTTTTCTGGGTGAGGCTGGTGGTGTGATGTCCTGAGTGAGTGGATTGTAATTAGTTCTGTTGGAAAAAAAAAAAAGAGTACGATTTTTGTGTCTCGTGTGTAAATTGTGCGTGTATGGAGTTTTGCTTCGAGTAAGATGAATGTTGTGGATGCTGGTTTTTGCATGTTTGAAGTATTTGTATGAGGTAGGGTGCTTTTCGTTTTCCTTTTCCTACTAACCATAGTACAATCTTCGTTACTCACCTCATTTGAGGTTGATGGTAAATATTTTGGTGTCCCTTTCTGGGTACTTTTTTTTCCAAAGGCTCCCCTAATGTGGTCTTCTTGTTTTTCTTTTGTGGAGTTAGACTGAGAGGTCAGTGTGCTCTCTTCATACTGTTTGTCTGTCTATGATGTGTGGGATTCCTTTTCCTCCTTCTGGCTGTGCTTATTGTTTGTAACTTCAGGTTGCAGGTCCAGGGGTACGTTGCTTTAATGTGTCCCTTTAGATCGCACCTGAAGCACCTTTGTCTTCTTCCCTGAACCATTATCTTTAATTTAGTGTCGCATGGTAATACAACAAATTCTGGCATTTCTTCCAGATCGTTAGTAGTGGCCTGAATTATTAGGCTTAAATTTTTACCGCACCAGTTCTGTTTACCATTTTCGGAAGCTTAGAGGATGGTTACATCCTCCTTTATATTAAATACGGCTGGTATCAGCCACTCCGTCTTAATTTCTAATGGAATTTCTTCGATGGAGGTTTTAGCCGTTCTTTTCCCGAGATAAGACGGCAGCAGCATTAGCTCTGCCAACTTTAAGGTTATTACTGATTGGTCTTTCACTTCCTTCACTGAGGCGATTCGTATCTCTATCGTGCCAAACCTCTTCCCTTTGTTGATGTACTCAATTCTATTCCATATTAGTTTTAGGCATTCTTCAATGGCATTCCTGGATGCCATCTCTATCCTCTTCGTTTTCATAGACAGTGTCCTATAAACGATGGTTTTCTTTTCTTTTTTTTTGTCTTCCATCACTTCTCCAAGTGGAGTCAGTTTCATATTTAATCCCTCTGTCTGTAGAATTGAATCAAACTTCCTGACTATGTCTGAGCTGATGTTGTGCGTCTCGTCAAAGGCTTCAGCTGTGTTACTGGTTGTCTCCCTGTCTTCTTTTATGCTTTCTGGTACGTTGACACTCTGTACCTCAGCTTCATCCTCACTATAGGATCTACACAATTCGTCCAACTCTTAAGGAGTCGGACATATATAAGGGAAGTCTGTCACTTCCATATTGTATAAAACAAAACTTTTCACACAAAACTGCTCGTCCTTGAACGGAGGAAACAAACCTGCCAAAGCAGGCAATGTGTCATAAAACGACACAAAAACAGCGAATCACCAAAGGTAATCCCAAAAGGGAAAACCTACACCAGTAAAACAACAGTAAAACAAATAAACAAGTACTTAACAGCAATCATAATTGATAGATTAAATAAGGAGGATTTTTATAATTTCATTCCAATGGCTACAGTGCATGCAACTGATCGTTACAGTACTGGGACCCAACGAATCAATCAAATACCGAATGTCCATTTGATTACAAAATTTTATGAACCGGCATAATTCGTATCGCAGACAATCTAACTCACATAGCACAAACACTCTTAATTAATGAGAAGAATAATAATTTCAGATTGCATTAGAGAACACTTTCTACGTGCAAAACAAATTTTACTTTTTTTTTAATTGAGGTCATACAATATTTTGACTTTTTTTTTACCTACTCATGCTCTCTGAATTTCAAATCCTGTCTTAAAAGGAGTGAAAGCAGAATGTCACAAATTAAATGTATAGAATAGAGGGCTTGAATTATTAGCTATTACCCTAATTAACGGAAATATATTGTTAGCTCTGGCTGATATTTCTTCTATAAAATTTGTATCTTATCCACTGTTAGTTCACATAGTTGTCTACTACACATCCACGACGTAAGATCATGTGATTGAAATGCATTTGTTGATGATTTGGGGAAGATAATTCATGAAACTAGCAATAGGTATCTGGACCACAAACATACTTTGATAAATTTACTTTTGTATAGAATCTATCAGGTTCACAATAATAAATGCTAAATACAACTTAGCATAGTTGTATTTACTATGTTGTATAGTTGTATTTACTTAGCAAATTTTCTGCCAGGTGGGTTTTAGGGCCTTTTCTTTCTGGTTCGTTGTCATCGTTACAATTTTCCTTGTCTTGAGGAGGAGTGACCTTCACGTCCTGCCCCCACCCTACGTAGCATATTCTTGTATTTTCCAAATTCCTCCATGTTCATCTTTATTTCTTTGTGGCTTTTGGCCAGGGTCGCAAAATTAACTTTTCTTCTTTTCTGTCCGCCACAGAAATTGCTCTCAGCAATTCCTCCTCGGACGTTGTGAATTCCGAAGAAATCAAATTGTCATATTCCATTTTTCACGACTGTGCTTCCTCCTTCAAACAAGAGGGAGAGCGTCAGCAGAACTGTCGTAAGGTAGCAAAGCAAGTGCCTTAAGACACACAACAGTTAATAACAATAGAAAAAAAAGCAGAATCGGCAAGTTAACTAACAGTTATAACAATTTTAAGATTAACTTGGAACATTATGACGAGAAACAGTCACACATTTCTGATTGATTTCATCACCGTAATTTCATCACTTTATAAATAAAAGGATGCTTTCCATAAGGTCAGTAATTTTTGGGTGGGTGGGGTGGGGGGAAAGAGTTGAATGATGCAATATCACAGTTGAAAGTGCTAAACCATTACAAAATTCTATGTTAAGCCCAATCTACTTTATAAAGCAGAAACCACAAACAGGTGTAGAAGAGAGGCAGTAGTTCCCCCTTGGCGCAGGTATAAAGGGGTGTAAAAATCCCTTTATTCATTCATAGTTGTTAGTCTACTCAGCTGCAAATATTGGCTGAAGCCTCCAGTTTGTGGATAAACTACTCAAACACCCACAAATCTCGGAAGTCCCGAAAAAGGTCATGGCTGTTGCTCTTTGATTAAGTCAGAGAATGATGTTAGATGTGTTATATGCCTATATTTACTTTATTTTACTGGAATGAATGAAACGTTTATGACAGTTTTATAGAAATGAAAACTGATTTTTATTTCTATTTCTTTATTGCCCACAAAGGACCAAATACAGAGGGGACAGGACAAGGACAAGCAAAAACACAAAGGTGGGAATAAAAAAAAAACCAATGAAAAAAAGATGAATTAAGCAAGGAAAAATGAAATGAAACCATTCGACTCCACACCCGAGCGCCTTCATTTATACTTGTTAAAACGATAAATTACATATTTTAAAAAACTTTTAACACCTATTCAGCGCATAAAATGTCTGTTAAAATCTCAAAGAAGTTCGTGGAAACTTACTGTTATTGGTATTCCCCTGGTGTCAATTTTCTTTTCCCAGTAAAAAACATTGTTCCCGTATTCTTTTAGTCTTGATGTGTTTTTATGGTCCGCTATTACACAATCAAAGTGCAGGGGCACCTTCCTACATTCTATAGTGCTTACCTTTATTAGCTCGTCCCAACTGTTTACTTCCTTACATAGCTTAACATGTGACGCATCGTGAAGCACAATACTTTTTCCACGGGGTAAGGATTGGGAAGTTTGGGGCTCTTGTGTGTCTGTGTCTAGTTTATCAGTGTCAGGAGGGGAAGGGTGAGGGTTGGTGTTTTCAGGGGAAGGGTGGGGCAGAGTAGGTCTAGGTGGGAGTCGGGTGGGTGTGGGATGGGGGTCATCCTTAACAGATTGTGCTTTTTTTCTCTTTCCTGCTGTTTCCCATCCGTTTTTGGTTTTTTCTTTGTTTTCACCTTCTTACTCGGTGCTGAGTTCTCTCCCACTGGTTTTCTCCGGCGGTGGAGGTGTAATTTCTTTTCCATTATCGGGTATCTTTGGTGTCTTTACGGGCGGTGGAGGACATTCCGCTCTAATGGGGAATTTTTGGCTACATTTGTAACAGTGAAGGATCCTGCCCTCCACTCTAACCCTGAGTATTACTTCATCGACCGTTATGGTTTCTATCATATTTTCTAGGTCCTGCGGGGTAACCTGGATAACCATATCCAGGCTCTGCCCATGCCAATTTTTGTCCTCTGTACTGGTGGCTTGGAGGACCACTATCTTCTCGAGGCCTAGTAGTAGTGCAGCTACCAGCCAGGCCACATCTTCTTCCGGAGGAATGTCTTCTACCCTTACTCTATAAGCACGTCTTCCAAGGTAGATGGGCAGAAGTATCACCTCATCTGTCTTCAAGGGAGTTGGCGAGTGCTGCCTGGCAGTAGCCTCATCTCGAAACTGCACCTCCACTGTCTCAAATTTCCTTCCTCTGGCAAGGTAAAAAATTTTTCTGCCAGGTGGGTTTTAGGGCCTTTTCTTTCTGGTTCGTTGTCATCGTTTCAATTTTCCTTGTCTTGAGGAGGAGTGACCTTCACATCCTGCCCCCACCCTACGTAGCATATTCTTGTATTTTCCAAATTCCTCCATGTTCATCTTTATTTCTTTGTGGCTTTTGGCCAGGGTCGCAAAATTAACTTTTTCTTCTTTCCTGTCCGCCACAGAAATTGCTCTCAGCAATTCCTCCTCGGACGTTGTGAATTCCGAAGAAATCAAATTGTCATATTCCATTTTTCACGACTGTTCTTCCTCCTTCAAACAAGAGGGAGAGCGTCAGCAGAACTGTCGTAAGGTAGCAAAGCAAGTGCCTTAAGACACACAACAGTTAATAACAATAGAAAAAAAAGCAGAATCGGCAAGTTAACTAACAGTTATAACAATTTTAAGATTAACTTGGAACATTATGACGAGAAACAGTCACACATTTCTGATTGATTTCATCACCGTAATTGAGATATGGATTGCTGCCTATCTTCCTCTATAATCTACGATCGATTTCTAGATAGCTATCATTCTCTCTCTGTCGTACAGGGTGGTCACAGAGGGAAGCAATATTCCAACTGTGATATAAGAATAAGGAATGCTAGATTTATTCTATAAGCAAAGCGGAAACCAACATTCGTAACTAATATGATAAATAGCTGAATAAGTATTTGAGTATAACTGACTGTAATTCAATAGTATGTCACCGGGAATGGCAGAAAGATGGAGAGAAGAGTGATTGTTGTGGGCCAAAGACTCTGTAATTCATTAGCTTTTTTTTCTCCCGTACTTAGGAAGGGAATAATACAATAAGATACTGGATGAATTGCGACATCGAGAAAAGAGATGAAGAATGTTCATTACTCTAACACAGAGGGAATTTTGTGTGAACCTAGTCTCGAAATCAATACTTTATCTAACAAAAAGTTCTGTATTTTAATATCTATTGTTACCATTTGCTAATATTCTTAACTCAGACGAATTTCTATAAGATGTATAATTCAGAAAATTTAATTTACGGCTAGTCTGCTAGTTCACGGCGATTATCATCCGAGAAATGTTTCTATTATGAATGAAAGTAATGTAGACGCCTTTCATCTCTTGTATTATCTTCAATGGTGGCTGCTTTTCTTTGTATGTCCATTCATAGTATTTTCTATCCAACCAACCCTTATTTTTGCGTGTGGGTATCTAGAGGAAACAGATTTTAAACATAAATGATACGGCTTTAGCAACAACATGGCTTACATTCATTAAAAAGAAAAAGTAAACACAAGAGAGAAAGCTGAATACGCGTTAAATGAATATTAGTCTTCTACTAGCATCATTACAAAGGGATCATTAGAAAAGGAAAGTGTGTTGTCTGTCTTTCAGATTGGTTACTAGACGACATACGCGTGGTAGGGCAAGATAAGATCATAGAGGGGGATCATATTTTTTTATAATTGTTTTAATATACATATTATCCAATACATTATAGATATAAATCCTAGGGGGATGCACACTTTTCAAGGGTGGCTAAGCCACCCCTGGCCCCCTCCTTGACTACAGCTATGCTTACTTATAATTTTCTGATAGCCATGGTGAAATCATATCATTTTCCGCTTTGAAGTCAGACATTTTGCCAAAAGTTATTAAGGAGAAACACAGAGTAAATATATAACTTTTCTAGGCTTTACGTTTTCTTTAGCTAGGCCGGATGTAGTCACCAACAGCCTTTTGAATGGTACTACACTTTCAGTTAAACTATCAATCAAAAGTTAATAGAGAAAACAGTATTAAAACCCCTCTTTAAAATCTATTCGCTTAACTTTCCTTAGAAATTTGACTTGTATCGTTTATCTCGATGCAACTGCCGGAATTCGGATTTGCGAGACGTTTTAAAAACGTCACTCATTTCGGAGAATTTGCACAGATTTAGGAACTTTTAAGTCGGTGTAATTTTAGTAAAATAGAAGAATGAAGTTCTTTCAACAAAGTCTAGCGGATTCTTTGGTATGACGACTGTTCAACTAGAAATTTACTATTAAAAAGAAAAAAAAAAAAACCCGAACAATAAAAACTGTAACTGCGTCGTAAGTGGTACAAAGAAAATCTAACTCGTCAGGCTGTACTAGATTTATTGAATTCATTTTTGCTGGTGTTGGCAACAACTAATTTCCTCGAATTTTTTTAAAGATTTAAGTGAATTGACTAAAACGGCTAAGTGTACAGGTAAAACGTAGTCTGAGACTGAAGCACACCTGAAACCCACTAATTTCAGTAACATTACTAAATACTATTGGTGTGATTAGTTTATATTCTGTCACAACACATCAAAAACCATTTGGTTTGAATTCGTGGTACGAAACTTTGATTTTTATGGTTTAGCCAATGGAGGGAGAGAGGCTCTTAGATCTTTTTCATTTATTTTTTCTTTGCAATGTTGCTGATAATGGAGAAGGAACAGCGAATCATGGATTGTTGCTGTAATATTCACACAAAAGACCTTAACCAAATTGATGCTACAGAATAGTCCCAATTGCTTAGTAGTGATGGTGAGAATCGAACGACTTGTTAAGTCTACCACCCGAGAACAGATACAGGATGTTTGGGCTAAATCGGACATATTGCATAAAAGGAAAAGAAAACAATAGCTCATCCAAAAATAAAAGTGTTTTATAATTAAAAAAATACCAACTAGTTTATGGCTGGGAGATAACAGTTTACTCAAAGTAGCCGCTCTCAGCTTCCACTAGGCCTCAAATTTGACATATCGAAACTTAACAACCCAGAAACCAGCCCCCTTTATGCATCTTCCACTCTCAAACGCTTTCAATCCATTCCATCTGACAACCAGGATATGGGTAAGGAATGGAGCACACTTCGAAAAACCATCACTGCAGTGGCTGAAAACACTCTTGGGTACAGGAAAAGGAGACAACAGGACTGGTTTGATGACAATGATCACGAAATCAGCCAGCTGATCGATGCAAAACGGCAAGCCCGCCTCCCATGAGCAAGATCCAAGATCGCGGCAAAAGAAGGTGAGATATCAAGACCTCAAAAGACAATGCCAAACAAAATTGAGAGAGATGCAGAACAACTGGTGGCAACAAAAAGTCGTCGAACTACAAGGATATGCTGACGCCCGCGACCTCAGACGTTTCTATGCAGGAATTTTTTGGGCCCATGAGATCATGAACAGAATCTCTTCAATCAGTAGACTCCAACAACATACTGACTGACCCACGAGATATCCTTCAGTGCTGAAGGGAGCACTTCTCGAGTCTTCTGAACCAAGACTCCAACGCTGCGGAAGACTCCTTGAAGAACATAGCCATGCATCCAACTCAACACTGGATGAACACACCACCATCCTACGAAGAGTACCAGATTGCCCTCAACCGCATGAAGCAGTGGAAATTCCCTGGCCCAAACAACATTCCAGTGGAGTACTACTAAACACCAGTCTGTTCATTGATTCTCCCAATGTGGAAGAACCGCCATGTTTCCAAAGACCTCAAGGATGCTGTTATCATTACCATCTTCAAAAAAAGGAGATAGAAAGACCTGTGGTAACTATCGGGGCATCTCACTGCTCTCCACCACAGGGAAAATCTTTGCAAGGCTCCTTCTGGATCGTCTCCAAGTCATCGTGGAGGAAGTCCTACCCAAATCACAATGTCGATTTCGACCATTAGAGGGACAACTGACATGATCTTTTGTGCTCGAAAAATACAAGAAATGAGAACAACAAAAGCCTCTCCATTTTGTTTTCTACGTCCTCGAAAAGACCCTTGATACCGTCCCAAGGCCTTCAATGTGGAAGGTCCTCCGACGCTTCGGCTGTCCCGATCAGTTCGTTTCCCTAGTACAGGGATTACATAACGGTATGACTGGAACCAGCTTCCATCAAAACCAACTGTCTGAAGACTTCCCCATCACTGGAGGATTAAAACAAGGATGCGTTTTGGCTCCGACATTCTTCTCCCTGTACCTTGCAGCAACATTTCATGAATTGCCTTCGGACAATCCAGGAGTCAACATTTGGTACCGATGTGACGGATGATGTTTCAACTTTGCCAGATTAAAGTCACGAAGACTGACCAGGAAGCAAAAGATCACTGAACTTCAGTATGCTAATAACAACGCAGCAGTCTGCCACTCCAGTGAATAGCTTCAACAATCGGTGAATAACTTCACCAATGCTCCCACTCGGCTTGGCCTAAAAGTCAACATCAAAAAGACAAAAATCCTGGCACAACCTGTTTTAAGTCAGGAAACTCCAGACTTCAACATTCTTTTCTGCTTTAGACACGAGGCCCGAAAATTTTGGGGGAGGTGGCCAGTCGATTAGATCGATCCAAGTACGCAACGGGTACTTAATTTATCGACCCCGAAAGGATGAAAGGCAACGTCGACCTCGGCGGAATTTGAACTCAGAACGTACAGACAAGCGAAATATCTATTTCTTTACTGCCCACCAGGGGCTAAACACAGTGAGGACAAACAAGGACAGAAAAATGGATTAAGTCGATTACATCGACCCCAGTGCGTAACTGGTACTTATTTAATCGACCCCGAAAGGATTGAAGGCAAAGTTAACCTCGGCGGAATTTGAACTCACAACGTAACGACAGACGAAATACGGCTACGCATTTCGCCCGACGTGCTAACGTTTCTGCCAGCTCGCCACCTTCTCCAGATCTCAACATTACCATCTCGGAGACGCCCCTGGAGAAATTCGACCACTTTTCCTTCTTTCTATACATAAACAGTAAAAGGATGTGAGAAGTTCGATCATATCGACTTTCACAAGTCCGAGCTGGAAGAGTCAGTTCGCCTAGTAGTTGGGTGTTAGGCTCACGATTGTAGGCAAGTGTTGTGTAGTTAAGTGTCAGATGATAGAAAGAAAATCAGTTTCAGATCTAATCCTGTATCTAAATTCAAGATACACTAAATGGTTGGAACAAATTACCATCCCATCGAAACTTTTTTTAAGATATAACGCTTTTGTTCCACGTCCAAAATAAAAAATAAAAATAACCAATATATATATATATATATGCTACATGCAGGTGGTCTTGTCAGCAGGGCTTTATATGGTGTTTGGGGTGGGAATAGGAGTCGAGTTCTGCCAATATATCAATTCGGGGCCCGGAGAGCCAGGGGAGGGCTGGTGAATATCTGATGAGCTTCTAAAACGAATAAGAAAAAAAGGAACTCTTGAACATGAAGAGAACACCTCCCCTCCCTGGGTGGTCGGGAAGCTATTGTCTTGTTCCGCCTTGCAAAATTTCTCTCGGAAGTCTTGCTTATCAGTAGAACACCAGACAGAAAATTATATAACAATATCTAGTTCACCAATAAGTGTTCTAAAATTCTACACCCCACGCCTCACTCCATTAATGGCTATGATTTATATAATTCAGAAAGATTTTCCACATGAAAAAGATTTAGTCTGTCGGTGTAAAGATATTTAATGTAAGGAGCAATAAAAAATTTAAATAGATATGTGATGAGAAAAAAGTACAAAATTGGTCAATGACTTATATTGTTGTCATTTACCAGTAAATATGGGAGGTTAACTCTGAACATAGTTTCGAAAAGGTTCTGACCTCATCAGCGGAGCATAACCTTCACTGTACTTACTGAAATAGAGATGAAATTATTTCTAAAAGAAAAAATTGTATATTTATTGCATATACCAGACCCTCGATGTCTTTCAAAATTGGTTCTACAGCCAATATCTTCGAACCAACGAAGATACTTCTTCCTAGTCTCTCGACCTACTAAAACTGGAGTCAAATATCCCTAAAGTCACATCTTTCTATTTAAAAAAGAAACGAAACATTGTCTTTGGTTTGTCACAGTATACAACACCACCTACACCACCCCACCCCAAATGACGGTTTGTGTATTAGGTTCTTTTTCTCATCTTAAAGTCCAACTTGGAAAAGTAGGTGAAGAGCAGTGGCGGACTGGTTTAAGAATATTGGTTGCCAGGAGACTAAGTGGGGCCCACCCGCAACTACCATGCTATCATTTAATTTTTTTTAAAGTATTCTTTTCAACTATCTACAAACACAGCCAAGCTGAAATAATGCGTTCTTCCAGGAGTGAATAAAAAATTCTCAAACTTGAAGGGATGGGTCCCTTAGATACTCACATGGGCCCCCATATATGGATTCTAATGGCGCAGGGGCCTACTTGCCATCGGGCAAGCTGGCAACCTGGCCAGTCCGTTACTGGTGAAGAGGGAGCTACTAACTCTAAAAGCTTTGCTGAAAGTTGGCTGAGGATGCCGAGAATGGCTCCTATTATAGTCTGTATGGTTTTCTTTATCATATCTATTACTCAACTGATTATTACTTTCACTTTCATGCCCTAGTTGCTGTTCTCTTCAGGATCTTTGTACTTGATCAGTTTCTCTGCCTCTTTCTGGATAATGTTTTTTGGTCAGAAGGGATCGAGTTGGATATCACAGTAGAGACATCTTCGATCAGTCTGGATGGTTTTCCTCGATCTTCATGTTAGTCAAGACAAGCCATCCCCCATACTACTGCAGCAAGGTTGTTGTTAATACCATGTTTCGTAGAGGTACCCGATGGGATCGAATCTAAAACCACGTGGCTACAAAATGAACTTCTTAACCCTACAGCCATATCTGTGCCCATTATGGTTATTGCACATCCATCGTAATTTGTTTTATAATAAAAAGAATTATATAAACTTTCATATCTCAGCACGTGAATCTGTTATATATTCCTTAGGTACTTAAAGCAACTAGCCATATTATGGTATATGCAAGCAGGTCATTTTTCTAAAGCTTATTCAATATGTAAACATTAACAAGACAAATGCAGAAGTAATATATATGACTTAGAAAAAAAATTAATTTTTACTAATATTTACTACCTTACAAAATCTGTACAAGATAAGCAACTGACCTACTCTAAATGCATGAAAAACACTGCAGCATATTCAGAATATTATTTCAGAAAATTATCTCCGTTCTCTTTTAGCATACAAGACAAATTTAGTTAGGGCAGAATGAGTAAGACAAAGGTAAATAGGCGTAGAAGTGGCTGTGTGGTAAGTAGCTTGCTTACCAACCACATGGTTCCGGGTTCAGTCCCACTGCGTGGCACCTTGGGCAAGTGTCTTCTACTATAGCCTCGGGCCGACCAAAGCCTTGTGAATGGATTTGGTAGACGGGAACTGAAAGAAGCCCATCGTATATATGTGTGCGTGTGTGTGTGTGTGTGTGTGTATCTGTCTGTGTTTGTTCCCCCAACATCGCTTGACAACCGATGCTGGTGTGTTTACGTTCCTGTAACTTAGTGGTTCGGTAAAAGAGACCGATAGAATAAGTACTAGGCTTACAAAGAATAAGTCCTATGGTCGATTTGCTCGACTAAAGGCGGTGCTCCAGCATGGCCACAGTCAAATGACTGAAACAAGTAAAAGAGTGTACCTCTTCAGTTCTTTAGAATTATTTTTGAAAAAAGGCTCATACTCATTAGTCATGAGAAAGATCAGGAATGCAACAAAAATTCAAAATATCTGGATCAAATGAAAGAGAATCTTGGGAAAATGGCACATATGAAATAAACGAAACTCAACTAAATCTCAAAACAACATAAAATATTCTCTATAGTTTCTTTAGAATCTGCTGAAGTGAATCCCTTTCCGATATATTTGAGCATCATACAGTTGAAGAGAAGAAATTATTGAAATTAGTCATTATTCATTTTGCTCCACTTTAGACATAAGTTTTTGAAAATTATCAAATCTCTCTATATATAAAGCTGAAGTTGTCTGTGTATGACAGGTTTGGTAGCCTTCAACCAGCACTATCTCCTCCGAGACCCTGCGGCGCAAGTTCACCAAAATTGATAGTATAATAGAAGAAGGCTTGCTCTTCCTTCTGTAGAAGAAAAAATTCTAATCGGATCATGTTAACACCAAAAATTATTTACATCAGAAAAGTCCTTTTTTCTTTTTGTATGAAAATCCCTATTTTTTACGATTTTTTTACTCTTGTGTCGCTATTTTTCGGTGTATTTCAACCAGAAAAAATGTTCACTTAAAGAGAATAACAAGCTACATAATGCAAAATTTTTACTTTTCAAAAATTCCAATTCTAAAGGGTCGAAACAAACCCGAGCAACGCCGGGCGATACTGCTAGTTAGACATTAAAGTGGGGAAAAATTGATTTGGAATCCAACAGTGAAAATAATTTTGATTGTTAAACATCAAATATTACCCACATATTTTATTAGCAACCTTGATTACAATCGGATCAAAGGTGAAGAAAGATTTCTTGAAAAAAAAAAGAGTACTTGTCACTTAACTATGTTTCAAACTCTTATACTAACCAAGTTTTACTCCCAAAGATGATGCGGTAGTACAAAATGATAACGCAATGTTTGCAATGTAATGATTTCGAATAGGTAAGGAGAAAATAACGGGAAATCAGAAATCACTTGTTTTACGTCACTTACCCATTTCGTCTTATAACCCATAGTTATAAATAGTTCTAAGTTTTAGACTGCTATAAGAATGCTATAAAAAAATTTCCAGGTCTTGCTCCGGGTAATTTTCTGAACTATATAAATCATTCAGCTGCATCACCATTTGCCAAATAAATAAATAAATAAATTAATTAAAAAATAAGAAATAAAGAATAAAATAAAAATAAAGAAAAATTATCCGTTTTGCTGATAGCAATAGTAGAGACAATTGTAGCAAAATACTTAGCTATTTTGATTTTAGTTATCATAGTTGTAATTAGTTTTGCTTCCACAAATGCTTGAGGTCATTAACGGATGAAGGCAACAGCAATAGCCAGACTCCAAGAGAAAGTTGGAAGTGGGGTAAGTCATGAGAACAAGACTTGTCATAGATGAGCTATAGAACAGGTTTATTAACAGGTGTATTCTAGATCGGCCCAATTAATTTTACATCTATAAGTGACAATCTAAATAATAACGATGATTCTTATATTAAGCGCTTAATTTAGGACATTTTGCATAGTTATACTTTCCTGCAGTAACATGGGAAACAATAATATATAACCCGGTATTTGCTAATTTCTCACTCCTCATCTGCGTTAAAAAATGTGGAAATTGTTTGAGAAAAAAAAAAAGAGAGAGAGAGAGAGACAGATATACTGTTCTCTACTAATAAAAATAAACTCAGGCCTATTCCCCATTTTCTTTTAGGAGTGAGTTGCCACAACAAGACACATCGGGCATTCCATTCATTCCTCAGCTCGGGTCAAGGCATAGAACGCAACCACCGATATCAGCAGCGGGGCCCGACAGTATATGCTGGTTTACCCCCGCTGCATCATGCCGGTTCCGTACCCCTTCAAGCAATATCAATTCACTCATCCGTCCGCAAACACTCTCCAAGCTTTCCTATCCTTTATAAACTCTCTTGCCTCTCTTGCTCCAACACCTTTTAACCACCAAAGCTTCCCTCGCTCCATCTATACACACAAACCGAGGTCTGCCTCTGGGTTTGATGCCTACCACTTCAGCCTTCACCCTCCTTACCATCTGCTCCTTATCTATCCTCTCCATGTGGCCAAACCACCTGAACATACGTCTATCCAATTTGGTTGTTATTCTCTCATTCCTGCTCGTGTTCGAACTTCCTCATTCCCCATCCTGTCCATCCGTGTCACACCAACCATAGCCCTCAAACATCTCATTTCAAACACATCTAGTTGCCTCCTTTCCACCTCTCTCAGCCCCCACGTCTCTGCACCATATAACATTGTCGGCACAATCACGCCCTCATACACCTCTTTTCGCTTTCATACTCAACCTTTTATCTCTCAGCATACCTTTCACAACTCCAAGTATCTCACTCCCCTCCCTCACTCTATATCCCACCTCCTCAGCCAAACCCTCATCCGCCGTCAGCTGTGACCCCAGATACTTAAAAGCACTCACCTCCTCTAGCATCTCACCATTTATAATCACATCCATCCTACCAGCCATTCCATCTCATCACCTTACTCTTAGCTACATTCACTTTCAGTTTCCTCTTCTTACACACTCTTCCAAAGTCTACCACCAGTCTCCTCAGATGCTCTTCTGAATCCGCCACTAGTGCTGTATCATCAGCAAACAAATACTGACTCACCTGCCATTTCTCTCCATTTTCTCTCACCATTTGGGTTCCCCTATTAAGGGTTCTAGCATTTACCTCTCTCACCACACCATCTATATATCCATCCTGTCTTGACTCCACCTTCACATTAAACCACTCACTTCACCACCCACCCTAACGCACGCCTTACTTTCTCTATAAAAACTCTGAACAGCTCTCAACAATCTACCATCTACTCCATACAACCGCAACACCTGCCACATTGCATTCCTATCCACTCGGTCATATGTCTTCTCTAGAACTCAAAATAAGATAAACTCAAAATAAATTACAACGATCATCAACAATTACTCTTAGCAGGTAAAAACTAATTTGAAAGTTGGTGAAAAAAGGAGAGTGGAACAAGTCGAAGGTCATTGAAAAAAATCAAAATAAATCCAAAACATGATTTGACTGAAACAAAATTTCTGCTTTACTTAGAGAACATTCCTCCATGTGATGGATGAGGTACAGAACAGAAGTTTATGAACAGATGTATTCTAGATCTCCCAATTAATTTTACATCTGTAAGTGGCTATCTAATGTTATTACTATTGATCGAGTCTGCATTACCGAATCTTGGGTTCAAAGATGTTATTCCAGACAATATTTTTAAACGAATTTGACGTTATGGAAAATAAACAATATTAATAAAACTCCATAAACTACCAGGGATTGTTTAAAAAGATTACTTCCTTAAACTGGGAGTTCCATGAAATTTCTCGTGTCTGTCAAGTTTAGGAGAGATTCAGTTGAAATTTCTACTCCCAAAACTTAAACCCAAATTAAATTTAAATAAAGTGCTCCTTTTAGGAAATCTCTTGCTGAACTTTTAGCAATTAAAACGTAAAGATTTTTGAAATGTGATTTTGTATTTGAAATAGAATTAAAACTTACAAAAAAATTAATGGGTGTTGCGTTTGAATTACATTTTTTAGATCAATAACAGATATTGTAATCACACGAATTTTCCTAGTTTGACTTCTCATAACACTATTTTCTACAATCCACTTTGGCCAGTGGTTCTGAAACCTGGTGGTAATGCCTCCTTGGGGCCGTTGTGAGTTTACAAACCGGCTTTAAATGTCAAGGAGGCGCTAGCATGGTGGGTGCTGGATGTTGTTAACTTTACACTTTCATCTTTCCAGAGTCGATAAAATAAAGTACTAGTCAATTACTGAACTCGACGTAACCTCCTGCCCTCAGCAATTGATGGCTTCGTGCCTAAATTAGAAACAATTTTTAAGTCTTCGTCATCTTTTGACATTGCCATAAAATGTTTGACATAGACAGCACTAGTGTAAGCAAATATATGAAAGGAGATGCAAACTGGATGGAATAGAACAAGAAAATATAGATAATAAACCATTGTGAAAAATTAGCTCACTTTTAATAAGCTTGGGTGAAGTGGGGGCAAAAATACCATTCGATGAAAAGAACATGAGCTAGAAGTCATTGATCTATACTCAACGTGTGTTAAATAAATAATTAAAACGCCCTTTTAAAGTCTAGCCAGGCTCATGGGCCCGGTTTCCCGGTTTCAATGGCGTATGTGTTCCCCAGCTGGACGAGACGCCAGTCCATCGCAGCGTTACTCATTTTTGTCAGCTGAGTGGACTGGAGCAACGTGAAATGAAGTGTTTTGCTCAAGAACACAACGCGTCGCCCGGTACAGGAATCGAAACCACAATGTTACGATCATGATGCTGATGCCCTAACAACTAAGCCACGCGCCTCCACCAACGTGTGTTAATTACACAAAGTAAATCGAATAAACGGAGTTGATCGAAATGCAAAAAATTGCGAAATAACCATTAAATCACATCAAACAGTCTGTAACAAAAAAGGAGGTATGAGATAACGCAGTGTGAGATACACATTGCCTGAAAAAAGAAAAAAAACGCTTTTAATCATAGACGCACTCCTTCAGGGTAAGACTGGAGCGAAACAACAACAGTGATATTGATTGTCTGCACCTAATTTCATAATATATCTGATCAATCTTAATATCTCGAATTTCAAATACTGAACTTATTTGATTTGAAGCATTTTACTATTAGTTATTTCACTTTATTAAAATAAGGTTTCCATATAAATGGTTTATGCTCCTCAAGGATAGAATTCGAAGCATTATTTACGTATGTTTACTGATTTAATAACAAATAAGGTGCTGTTTTTACTAATTTACTAAAATCTAGTTCGGCGCTTTCTGTCGACAACAGCTAAAATCAAGGCTGCTTAATTTTGGCTATCAATAAACTATCAAAATTATAAGTTTAAGGCAATGCTTGTTAAAGTGGGTTCTCTGAGGAGAAAAAAAATTCTGCAACGTAAAAATTCATTAAATAAATTTTTGCCGGAAATTTGTTCTATAAAGATGTCGAAATGATGTCTGCCCAATTAAAAAAAAAATTGAAAGATGAATTATTTCTCAATACATTTAAATAAAATAGAATAAAGGGTTTAAGAGGTGTAAGATTGTGATTTTCCAAACTATAAACCGCATGGTGGCTCCGCCTTGGTGACCTTTTTCAGGTTCCACCTAAAAAGAAAGGTGGAGATAGAGAAAAGGTGTCTGTCTGCGTGTGAATTTGAGAAAAGATGGAAACGTGTGGCACGATTGCTGCGTGTGAAAGTGGCCACATGAACACGCTATGAGTTAGCTGCCGAGTTTCAGTGGGAAAAAACAGGGCTCGTGGGGTCGGCAATCCTGGTGTTCCCACTTCATGTGTCATTTTTGTGTTGTGCTGTAAAAAATTTGTGTATCATTCGATTTCCTCGATTTTGTTTTCGATTTTATGTAAAATTCTTAAAGATCATTTTTTATGTAAATTTCATCCATTTCTCATGACCCCAAATCATGATGTATTGTCCCCCTCTACGTTGGCCCCTTGTGGGTAATAAAGAAATTACTATAAACCGCATGTTTAGGTACAAGATGTTAGCTAATCGAAATACGGTGTATATTACAAAGTTTCAAAGAAGAGGTAAATGACCTGTACAGATCGTATGCGTGTCTCAACCCATTTAAACATGGAACATGTATGTTTCGATTTCCAGTGGAATATTCCAGTGGAATTATTTTATCAGCCCCACAAGAATGAAAACTAAAAGTGACCCTGGTGGAGTTGAATTCTGAGAAGTGAGTCAACATACCAGCTAGTGAATAATACTTAGTCTCATGCTTTACTGCTTTGGTTAACTCTTAGCCCTTCGAAATGTGTTGATTGCTCTGGTCGTGTGGATTCTGCTACACTCATAGCCCTGCTGAAATCTCATAAAAAAATATCTGGAGGACGGATTATAAAAATAAAAGTATTCATATAAAAACTTTTAAAACATTAATTACCGAATAATAATAAGCCTTTCTAGTATAGGCACAAGGCCGGGAAATTTGGTGGACGAGTTAGTTGTTTCCAGTGACTCGATCACGAAAGGATGTAAGGCAAAGCCGACCTCGAAGAAATGCCGCTAAGCATTTTGCATGATGCTCCAACGATTCTTACATGTTTGTGGAGGCGCAACGCAATGGCCCAGTGATTAGGGCAGCGGACTCGTAGTCGTGGGATCGCGGTTACGATTCCCAGACCGCTCTGTGTGTTTATTGAGCGAAAACACCTAAAGCTCCACGAGGCTTTGGCAGGGTGGTGGTGGCAAACCCTGCTGTACTCTTTCATCACAACTTTCTCTCACTCTTTCTTCCTGTTTCTGTTGTACTAGTATTTCAAAGGGCCAGCCTTATCACACAGTGTCACGCTGAATCCCCACAAAAACTACGTTAAGGGTACCCGTGTCTGTGGAGTGCTCAGCCACTTACACGTTAATTTCACGAGCAGGTTGTTCCGTTGATCGGATCAGCTGGAACCCTCGTCGTTGTAGCCGATGGAGTGCTACGACGATTACATGTTTATATATTCAGCAATTATTAGATACAAATATATTCTTAAAAAGAAGTTAACAATATTTGATAATTTAACAGAGTTTTACTTACTGCGAGAAGGCGTAATTTCGCTTTACGTGGAAGTATTCTTCCAAAAGTATGACGAATGGTACAGGCAACAAGCCAGCCTACTTCACAGTCCTAACGTACCAGCATTCAAGTGTTAAAATGCTCCTGTTTATCCTTGCCAGTATTATATACACCACTCAGACAACTTAATTAAGGAATTAAGAGGGCAGTGCTGTGAGCAGCAGGTTACTGTTGCTAATTTCAATGGTAAAAAACAAGCATTTAAAAAAAAAGTAAAAGAGAATTTTTTTATCTGTGACATGACTCCTGCCATTTAAATTACATTTAAATAGTTGAAGGTAATTTTCCCGAAATGGCATAATTTAAAATAAATAGTGGTGGTTCTAAATGATTTTGCAAACGAAAGAAAGCAAAAAAATTTAATTGAATAATTTGTTACATATTAAGAGTTGATAAAATTACGCAATTACTCAAATGCATTGCTTTTGTAATATTCAGTCTTTTAAATGTGACGTTTCATTATGTCATTCGGGTTTACCCTTTGGAAATTTCATAGTACCCAGGGAAGTGCTTGCTCAACGACTTTTTTACCCTCTTTTTCCCATCACCGAACAACATACCCAGAAACTCCTTCAGTAATATTACTCAGAAGAGGTGGGAGAATCACTCAACGCTGAAGTTTATCCCGGTCATACATTTTGGGGAATAAGAGTACAGTTTGAACTCTCTATTCTTATATGGCCTAACCATGTTCCTTTGAACTGGTATTTTTCTTTATTATAGGCATAAAGCCTTAATATAGAGGGGACACCACAAGGACAGACAACACAGAACGTGGGGTACATAAAAACATATAACGAATGAATTATGAAAATAATGAAAATGAAATGGCTTTCCTACCCACCAAAGTAGGAAGTTCCATTTTACTGTTTTAAATATTTGTATCGCATTTACATCATAAAGTCTATTAATTCCTCGAATTCTATCACTGATGGTAATTCGTCATATCTAAATCGTAATGCTGTTATCTCTATCCTGTCTCCGAATATTTCTCTCAATCTTCCTGCTCTCTCATCTTCCAGCAACACTGCTTTTTGATTCCGGTTCTGCTCCTTGGCCAGCTTAATACTTATCCTCTGTGTTGTGGCCGTAGTGCCAAAATAAAGAAACATTGGCAAAGGTATGCGCTCTTTGAGTGCTCTTGTTAGTATTATTATTATTATTATGGCGTTATAAAGCGGCGAGCTGGCAGAATCGTTAGCACGCCGGGCGAAATGCTTTGTAGTATTTCGTCTACCGTTACGTTCTGAGTTCAAATTCCGCCGAGGTCTACTTTGCCTTTCATCCTTTCAGGGCCGATAAATAAAGTACCGACTTAATCCCTTTGTTTGTCCTTGTTTGTCCCCTCTATGTTTAGCCCCTTGTGGGCAATAAAGAAAAAGGCGGCGAGCTGGCAGAAACATTAGCACGCCGGGCGAAATGCGTAGCCGTATTTCGTCTGCCGTTACGTTCTGAGTTCAAATTCCGCCGAGGCCGACTTTGCCTTTCATCCTTTCGGGGTCGATAAATTAAGAACCAGTTACGCACTGGAGTCGATATAATCGACTTAATCCGTTTGTCTGTCCTTGTTTGTCCTCTCTGTGTTTAGCCCCTTGTGGGTAGTAAAGAAATACGTATTTCGTCTACCGTTACGTTCTGAGTTCAAATTCCGCCGAGGTCGACTTTGCCTTTCATCCTTTCGGGGTCGATTAAATAAGTACCAGTTACGCACTGGGGTCGATATAATCGACTTAATCCGTTTGTCTGTCCTTGTTTGTCCTCTCTGTGTTTAGCCCCTTGTGGGTAGAAAAGAAATAGGTATTTCGTCCGTCTTCCGTCAGAAAGAATCGTAACACAGAAGCGCCAAACGAAAAAGAAAATTTCCGGTACAGCATTTGGGTCTGCCTGACCCATATTGACCATGTAAATCACTAGCAAACCTGCAGTCAACGTGGACAGACTTCTGCATGAATCTTCATTTATGAAATTAAATCTAGAAATATTACTTAATTTATTTAATCTTTTCAGCGTGAAAAAAAAAAAAAAAAAAAAAGAAAGAGGTGGATTATCAATTATCATTTCTCACTGCATTTGAATCGTTGACCCTGAATAAACAAGCAAATACATCTGATCCGCAGGCAATCCATAAAATGTAACATACCAAACGACTCTTAATTCGATACGAAAATCTATTGGTCAATTATAAATCTGTCAATGGTTTCTTCGGGTTTCACAGATATTGTTCTTTGTTAACCCCAAGATTTATTTTTGATCGTACATTCCAGCCGTAACACTCCCGTCTTTTACCCTACGAGCAAAGAACTCAAATCCATATGATCAATCTATACTGCGATGATAGGGTATGGTTTTGAGGAAGATTTGACCGCCACTTCTTGCTGATCAACTATGTAGTGGGTCCTACGTTGGCATGTGTTCGTCAAAAAGTGAATATAGGTAGGCAATTTTTCTTGACACTCCTCATGAAGCCTTTTGAAAATGGTGATGTCTTAAAGGTTTCCTTTCAGTAGGCCATATTTACACGCAACATTTAATAGTACGCCACTACTTTCTATGTCTCATAAGAGCATATAAAAAGTTTCTAAGCTTGCGCAATTCCTTCCTAAGCCAAATTTTCATGTTTTTCGTCTCTCATCTTAAAACGTTTTTACTTACCAATTCTGAGCAACCAGCGGCCATCCACCCATCCATATGTATACATACACACACACACACACTTCAAACCATTGCAGGATAGTATCTATTTATAACTTTGTGAACTGGACCGTTGAGTAATGTGTCTTTATAATAGAGACAGTATCATGATTGTAACGGAACATAAAGCATCGATCTTTTGGCCGTCGACTCAATATTCTCGATCTCTAATGTAGAAGAATGTGTAGCAAAAAGAAGAATGTCCTAAATAATGTGATGTCTCGAAGCGCATATCCTTCATATCGACAATAAATTCTGAGATTACACTTTTCTAATAAAGGCCACCAGTTTGTTGTTTTCTTTTTCTTCCAATTTCGTTTTTAATCTAAATGCCAAAATTAAACCCCAAATTCGCACGCGTTCCCCTGTAGATATTGGACTTTAGTCAACAATGAAATAATAATGCACTAAAAAAGAAAAGGAGACAAAAAATTGCTTAGCCCGCAAAAGCTTCAGGTCAGAGTCGCGTGCTGTTATCGTTTAAAACACAAATTGTTTATGGTGGTCTCGATTAAAGCAAGGCTGCTTAACATTTACATCCTGTAAAGGTCATTAGGACAAATAATAATGACATTAAGTGGAGAATGAAAGAATGGGGAATAAAGAAAGGCTAGAGGAATATGTATTAGAAAAATAGGATAAGGAGACTGAGATTTAGCATGTAATTTAAGAAAAGAAAAAGTGTAAAACTATTAATTCTTCAACGATATAATTATCAAGAATAAATTGACTGCACAAGCAAAAGTGTGCCAAGTAACCTTATGGTAATATTTGATAACTTTCTGGAGAACGCTGAATGTCCGCATGCGCACACATACACGAATATAGAGTAAAATACACATGCAAATAATTATTAAAAAATAATCAAAACATTTCAACATGAATAAAAATACATGTATAAAAAAGAAAATATTGTGGCAGATTTAAAGAGATGGAAACTGGAGGCGGGATTAAAATACTTATTTTTGATTTAAAAAACATGGTTAAAATCTAACGTTTATTTAAAGCGGATATATATACTTATCTCATTTGACATGCACAATAATTCATATCTTAACCCCTATTTTTCTTTCTTATTTACTTTATTTTAAAGCTATTAACTGTTAAAATATCAACTTTAAATGTTTAATGTAAACGTTTTTTCTCTTCTCTTTACATAAAATGTCACATTTCATAAATGGAATTGGAACTGTTGCAGTTACATTACGGCTTCTCTTTTCTTCCCCTCTTGTCTACTTTTCTTTTCTTCCCTTTAATTTCTGCATACAAAGATACTGCCATAGTTTCGATTTACCAAATTTGCAACATCGAAATTGCAAAATATTTCATTTTAATTTAAAAAATTGATCAGTTTCCTCAGTTACATACTTCACCGCACAATCTTTTAGATTGAATTGTGATGACACCTTATATTTGGGGTTAACATGGATGGAAGCACTCCGTCGGTTCCGACGACGAGGGTTCCGGTTGATCCGATCAACGGAACAGCCTGCTCGTGGAATTAACGTGCAAGTGGCTGAGCACTCCACAGACACGTGTACCCTTAACGTAGTTCTCGGGGATATTCAGCGTGACACAGAGAGTGACAAGGCCGGCCCTTTGAAATACAGGTACAACAGAAACAGGAAGTAAGAGTGAGAGAAAGTTGTGGTGAAAGAGTACAGCAGGGATCACCACCACCCCCTGCCGGAACGTCGTGGAGCTTTAGGTGTTTTCGCTCAATAAACACTCACAACGCCCGGTCTGGGAATCGAAACCGCGATCCTACGACCGCTAGTCCGCTGCCCTAACCACTGGGCCATTGCGCCTCCACTTGGGGTTAACATATGTGTTATGTGAATGCTGCTGTGATCCTTCTCCGAAAGCAGGATTCGATGTCTCAGGCGGTGAAGCAGCTCTGAAGGTGTTTCTCCCCCACCTCACCCTACATAATTAAGAACTGCTCGAGGACAACCACTGATGTACACGACAAAACTCTGATACAACAGCACGAGCTTTGTTGAGTCAAATGTTGCGACTCTCAGCCAAATGTTTCTACCGTCTTCAATGCTCGTTCTTGCTGCACCACTAGTCTTCTCTCTTGCTTTTTAAGATTGTAGAGGAACCTTATAAATTACTTCGTCTTCATGTGGTAAAATATAGGCAATTCATCTTAGTAGAACCGAACTCTTTCCGACATACATTATCATTTGATACACAACACCGAAAATCGGTGCTTTTCTTTAAAAGAAAAACAGCAGGGTATGATTTGAGGAAAGTTTTTCTCCTATCTCTAGCACGACAAATGACCATGTGGAGGATTGGAAGCTTGAACTGCATGTTTGGAGGCTTGAACAGCAAGTTGGATATTGCAGATACAAAGGAAATAACCGAAAATTGAATCCCCATCACAAACTTATCGTATTAAAAGCTCAGATGACTCGTATTTCGATTCTTTCGTGGTTTCTAGTCATTGGACTGCAGTCATACTGGGACATCTCAGATATCGTAATAGGAGAGGGAGGGGGACAATGGATATACAAATAGTGGTATGGAAACTGAATATGGATGGATCTAATGTTTTTCTTCATTACCCAGGTGATATGACAATGAACATGAGGTGAGATACGAGATGAGAAGGTACTAAGTAGGCAGTCTGTCATCTCAGAGCACCAAGAAAGAACATGAAAACCCCAGGTGTAGATATGAAGTATATAACCCAGCCAACATCACTATCCCCTTTTTAAAATTTTTTGCTGTGCTTGCACAGGTTGCCAGATTTTTGTGTGTTGTCAATAGTCATAATTCTCTAACATCTTGAGACCAATCTTCTTCACTGCATGTCAAGTCTTCTTTAATTTTCCTCCTTCCACAATTTCCATCCACTTCTTTACACAACTGTCATCATCCATATACATTGCATATCCATACTCAGAACAGCCTTCACTTTTGCACACTGCTTTTGATATTTCTAATGCACAGATTTTCTCTCAGCTCATTTGTACACGTCACTTATGCACACTAACATTACACACCCAATGAAGTATGCTCACTTCATTCCTTTATAGTCTTTGCATGCCCACTGCATGCAAGATTGATATCTTCCTACTATGTAACATAAAACTTTGTACAGAGGCTTCATATATTCTGGTTTTTACAATAAAAAAGAAGACATTTGTTGTTGGGGGAGTAAAAGCTCCTGGGACTATTTTTAGCCCATTTTTACTCTGGCTTGTATACACTATTTTTGGCATTGATTTTTAGAGTGAATGCCCTCTCTGTCACCAACTACTATGCAAAATGGACTCGGTGCTATTATCTCTGTTGGCAATGAGGGGATAACATCTTTGAGAGAATGGCTTATGTACAAAGTATGATGTTACATGTTATGGTGACCAGTGGACATTGAATGAAGAGGATGTGTGAAGGCTGGAGAGAAATAAAGGATGTCTACTCTGCATGATGTGTAATGTTGGCACCCATGAATGATGTTGTACAGATGAGCTCAGAGATATACTGGATATAAGAGGAATAGAGTTGTGATATGTAAGAGAGAAGATTGCATTGGTATGAGTATGCAATATGTATGGCAGATAACAGATGAATAAGCAAGTACCTAGAGATCCAAATGGAAGAAAACTATAAAAGGAGAAAACCAAAGAACAAAAGGGTAGAAGCGTTGAAAGTTTAGGTTGTTGAGCCTAATAAAAGAGCCCAACAAATTGCAAACTACAGTATTGGAAAGAAGCAGTCCAACTCAAGCAAACCTGTAAAAGCAGATGTAAAAATGATTATAACGTTGATGGTACACACATGTATATACATGCACACAAACATACATTCATTCATACTATATAATATATAGATGCATGAAAGATCCAAAGTCCTTGAGACCCCAGAAACATCATTGATGATTTGAA
>NC_042998.1:171843943-171883943 GCF_006345805.1 Octopus sinensis
CAAGGAAATAATTCAAAATTTCATTAACAAATCGGAATTAATTGACCTACATGGATCTATATTAACTTCTTAGGGGTGCTGGCTAAAAAGTGTAAACACATATATATATATATATATATACATACATGTATGTGTATATATGCTTATATACGTATATTGCGCGGATATGTGTGTACATGTCGATGTATGTACATATGTGTGTCTCTGTATATATATATATATATATATGAATGTATGGATACATATATGTATGTGTATGTACGTATACCTATGTACTTGCATATATACAAATTTTCTTAACTTTATTTATACCTCATATACAAATATTCCATTCTTTATTAAGTATAAACTTACCTTATTTATATTTAAATTTCCTATGTCATATCTATTTAATTTATTCATTTATTTTAATTCTATTTACCTACTCCATCTTATCTCCACTCAACCTGCAAACCCCTCAACCAAACATATAACAATACAAATCATAAGCAGTATCATTCAGTCTGATATAATGAATCCATAAACACACATATAAAACATCCAAGGATATATTTTTTTTCCTGCTGAAGATATGCTCAGGTCTTATAAATTTAATAGTTACTTAATATTTACTGAGTATTAATTGAAACAGGGATGATGATTAATTTCCTATTAATATTAAGCAATTATCAACCTCCCAATCTCCATTTTCTTTTTCTACTTTTATATGAATATAAACTATATGTTCTTATATATACACCTATTGTTTTAAGGAAATTAATTCCCCCAAAATACTAAATATTGAACCAGTATTTCCTTGAATGAAACCATCCCTTCATGAGGTTAACACAACCTCTAATCATAAATATATAATTTTAAGATTCAAGGTTCCAGTTGTAGGAAGTTAGTAAGCTTTGAGCAGGCTGTGGTAGGTATAAAAAACAACTTTGAGGCATAGAAGGTCATAGGTTTTTCCCATATTGAAGTTTGATAAGCTGTAAAAACTTATTTATTTAGTTTGTTGTTAGTATCTAGGGTTGCTATGAATGCAAATAGAAGTTGAATTAGAGGGAATGGAGTAGATATAAAACCCAGGCTGACAATGTAACCTTCATTTAATGATGGCTACTTGTTGAGTAATTATTACTTCTGAGGTTCTGCTAGCTAGGAAACATATGTTGTTTGGATATTACCTACTCCATTCCCTCAATTTAAATTTATATATATATATATATATATATATATATATACACATTTATATATAAAGAGAGAGAGAGAGTTAGAAGACAGAGAAATCTAATAGATACAAATTAATCTAATAATCAACATGTTCACCAACAATTGTTTCATTTCACAAATAAGATTAAAACTGCAAAACATAAATATATAATTTTGCATTTTAAATACTTTGTAAGGAAAATCATCAGGGTGTCCAGAGGACAATAAGGATTACATTAGGATACTTTGGGAATATACAGAATATATAAACATGTTTATTATGTGTGTATGTATACATGTGTGCACGCATGTGTTAAAATTATCCCTTTTCAATTCAATAATAATAATAGTAAAAATCATGAATGATGGGTTATATTATATATGAGTAAAGTAATGTAATATATATTCATTATATTACTTTACCCATATATAAT
The DNA here is from genome assembly GCF_006345805.1 of Octopus sinensis. Classification (NCBI taxonomy): domain Eukaryota; kingdom Metazoa; phylum Mollusca; class Cephalopoda; order Octopoda; family Octopodidae; genus Octopus; species Octopus sinensis. The sequence goes on from NC_042998.1 coordinate 171,845,575, forward strand.
ATAACCCATCATTCATGATTGTTACTATTATCATTATTGAATTGAAAAGGAATAATTTTAACTCATGCACACACACACACACACACACACACACACACACACACACACACACACACACACACACACACACACACATACAAACATAATAAACATGTTCATATATCCTGTATATTCCGAAAGTATCCTAATATAATCCTTATTGTCGTCCGGACACCCTAATGATTTTCCTTACAAGGTATTTAAAATGCAAAATTATATATTTATATGTTTTGTAATTTTAATCTTATTTCAAGAGATTAAAATTACAAAAATGATGAATGACAAAAGACCGAGATCTCTGGAGATATGCTGTGACTGTGAAGACCTGACAAATAACGCGAGTCCATGTCTGTTTCCTGCACCAGTTTCACATAGAAGCCCCAGCCCATCCAAATTACCTTGGATCGCAGAGCAGTCTGCTGTGCTTACCTTGGATCATAGGGGGACCAGCTGTGCTTGAGGAGACCTACTGAGTCAAGTACATCAACATCAAAGTAAAAATCAAATGGAAATTGCAGTTGTGATACCTGTGCCAGTGTCACGTAAAAAGCACCATCTGAACGTGGCCGATGCCAGCACCACCTTGACTGGCTTCCGTGCCAGTGGCATGTAAAAAGCACCAACCGATCGTAGCCACTGCCAGCCTCCCCTGGCAACTGTGCCGGTGGCATGTAAAAAGCTCCCACTACACTCATGGAGTGGTTGGCATTAAAAAGGGCATCCAGCTGTAGAAACACTGCCAGATCAGACTGGATCCTGGTGCAGCCTCCTGGCTTCCCAGACCCTGGTCGAACCATCCAACCCATGCTAGCATGGAAAATGGATGTTAAACGATGATGATGATGAATTTTAATCTTATTTGTGAAATGAAACAATTGTTGGTGAATATGTTGATTAATTAATAAATTAACTTGTATCCATTACTGGTTTCTAAAATGGTTTTCCATAAAAATGGTTAATATCTTATGATATTCTATATAATAGAAGAATTATCTCTTCAAAATTTAACATATTAAACCAATATATCTTGGATAAATATCCCTATAAGAGGTTGGAATATCCTCATTGTGACTATATATATATATATATAATTCTTTTATTTGTTTCAGTCATCTTGACTGTAGCCATGCTGCTGCGCCACCCTTAGTTAAACAAATTGACCCCAGGACTTTTTCTTTGTAAGCTTTGTGCTTATTCTTTTGGTCTCTGTTGCCAAACTGCTATGTTATGGGGATGTAAGCACACCGACATCGGTTGTCAAGCGATAGTGTGTGTGTGTGGGGGGGGGGGGCAAACACAGACCATCAAATACACACACACACGCACATACGATGGGGTTCTTTCAGTTCCCATCTACCAAATCCACCCACAAGACTTTGGTCGGCCTGAGGCTATAGTAGAAGACCAACGTGCTATGGATTGGGACTGAACACAGAACCATGTGGTTGGTAAGCAAGCTACTTACCACATAGCCACTCCTATGTATATATACTTACTTGGAAATGGATGCGTGACATTGATTAAACAATAATATAAATAATGTGTATGTATGCATGCATATATATATTATTTATATATATTAAGGGCAGCAAGCTGGCAGAAACGTTAGCATGCCGGGCGAAATGCTCAGCGGAATTTCGTCTGCCGTTATGTTCTGAGTTCAAATTCCGCCAAGGTCGACTTTGCCTTTCATCCTTTCGGGGTCAATTAAATAAGTACCAGTTACGTACTGGGGTCGATGTAATTGTTTGTCCCCTCTATATTTAGCCCCCTGTGGCAATAAAAAAGTAAATATATATATATATATATCATCATCATCATCGTTTAGCATCCACTTTCCATGCTAGCATGGGTTGGACGGTTCAACTGGGGTCTGGGAAGCCAGAAGGCTGCACCAGGCTCAGTCTGATCTGGCAATGTTTCTACAGCTGGATGCCCTTCCTAACACCAACCACTCTGTGAGTGTAGTGGGTGCTTTTTACGTGCCACCGACACAGGCGCCAGACAAGGCTGGCAAACGGCCATGATCGGATGGTACTTTTTTCGTGCCACCGGCATGGAGGCCAGGTGAGGCTGGCAATGGCCACGGTTGGATGGTGCTTTTTATGTGCCCCCGGCACTGGTATCACAGATGGGTACAGGATATCACCAAGTGTAAACAACATAAAGTACAAAAACAAGCAAGTTAAATATGCAAACAATGAGAGAAAAAAATTGAAAACAGGACAAGTAACAGAAAGAACGACCCTTCACCAGTTGTCGGCTGTCTATCTACTCATCATTTCGATCATTCAACGACAATATGAGTCTTCGAAGGCAGTTGATCCTAAAACTTCCAAAATAAATTTTGGATTTTATGTAGGGTCAAAGTTAGGAACAAAAACAGGACAGTGGAGACATACAAGGAAACCGAACAAAAGCAAACATGGAAGGTTGTTAGACCAGAACGAGGGTAAATATTGAATGCTGGAAGAAATATTTTCTTTGAAAAGGGAGAAGATAGAAGAGAGAGGTAGAAGATGTCCAGTCCTTAGAAAGTTGTTTAGGAAAAGACAGTTGGTTAAATGCTCGAAGTGAGGAGTAGATAGACAGCCAACAATTGATGAAATATTGTTCTTTGTGTTACTTGTCCTGTTTTCATTATTTTTCTCTTGTTGTTTGCATATTTAACTTGCTTGTTTTCGTATTTCATGTTGTTTATAATTGGTAACATCCTGTTCCCATATATATATATATATATATACATACACACAGCACCATCCGAGCATGATTGTTGCCAGGGCTGCTCACTGGCTACCGTGCCAGTGGCAAATAAAAAGCACCATTTGAGCGTGATCGTTACCAGCGTTGCCTTACTGGCACTTGTACTGGTGGCACGTGAAAAACAACATTTGAGCAAGGTCGTTGCCAGTGCTGTTGTACTGGCTCATGTGCAGGTGGCACTTAAAAAACACCTTTTGAGCATAGCTGTTGCCAGTACCGCCTGACTGGCCCTCATACTGGTGGCACGTAAAAGCACCCACTATACTCTCAGAGTGGTTGGCGTAAGGAAAGGCATCCAGCTGTATTAACTCTGCCAGATCAGATTGGAACTTGGTGCATCCATCCGGCTTGCCAGTCCTCAGTCAAACTGTACAACCCATGCCAGCATGGAAAGCGGACATTAAACGATGATGATATATATATATATATATATATATATATATATATTATATATATATATATATATTATTTATATTATTATATGTACATATGCATATATGTGTACATATGTGTATATATATATATATATATGTGTGTGTGTGTATATATATATATATATATATTTATATATATATGTGTGTGTTTGTGTATGTGTGTGTTTGTGTTTGTGTGTATACAGGGTGTGTAAGATATTTGAAGACATAACTTTTTGGGGTCATTGCTGCTTTTTGCCGACTCTATAATATTTGTTTCAGAAAATAATAATGGCGGACCCTCAGCTTACTCAAGAAATGAAGACGCATGCTGTTACAGTGGTTATAAAAGCTGAGCATAGCGATTTAGATGTATTCGATTTTTAAAAGTTGCCAGATCTTTTGCCTAAAAAGTTTATAAGGAGCTATAGACTGAAGATGGAAACAAATCACCATTATCAAAGCATAAAAAGCATTCTAAACGCTCTCAGAACACCTGAAGTTATCCAACAAGTTCAACAGATCATTGATTACAATCCTAGAAAGTCCATGAGGTCCATTGCAAAAGATCTCCATGTGTCAGAAGGAACAGTCAGAAACATTGTCCTTGAAGACATCAGCTATAAGTCTTATATGATGAAGAAAGGTCAATTTGTCAGAAAAAGCAAAAGAAAATCCCTACATCAAATTTAAAAGGCTTTTAAACAAACTGAAAATTCCAGCAGAAAAAGATTTGATTTGGTTTTTCTCAAACGGGAAAACTTTGACCAAGATCAAAATATTAACAGAAGAAATGACAGATGGTTATGTGCAGACCCTTCTGAAGTTCCAAGTGTTATGCATACAAAATTTCCTGCAACTGTCATGATTTTAGGGGTTGTCAGCAATGAAGCAACTCTGCTGCTTACGTTGAGGTCCTAGAAATAATTATTAAGTCCTGGATAGACAGTGTATGCAATGGGAGGCCATATGTGTTTCGGTAAGACTCTGCACTATCGCACATGGCTCTAGTGACACATGGATGGATGCCTGAAAATTGTCATGATCACATAACCCCTAACATTTGGCCTCCTAGTTCCCCAGATCTCAATCCACTGGTCTATTATTTGTGGAGCATTGTTGAGAGAGAGGTGAATGGACATGCCCATAACAGCAAAAATTTTTTGAAAGCTGTCATAGTCAGAGTAATGTCCAGAATGAACCAGGACAATTTGATTCAAGCATGTAGATGATTTAGTTCTCATATAGAAGCAGTAGTTGAAGCTGAAGGTGGCTTTATTGAATAACATTATAGAAAAGGTTTATTTTTATCCTCATAGCATTTTTTGATAAATAAATTTATTATCTGTTATTATATATGTTTTTTATAAACATAAATCTGTCCTCAAATACCTTATGCACCCCCTCTCTCTCTCTCTCTCTCTCTCTCTATATATATATATATATATATATATATATATATATGCTAACATACATATTTAAAATTATACATGCATATATATTTCTTTACAACCCACAAGGAGCTAAACACAGAGGGGACAAACAAGGACCGACAAACGGATTAAGTCGATTACATCGACCCAAGTGCGTAACTGGTACTTAATTTATTGACCCCGAAAGGATGAAAGGCAAAGTCGACCTTGGCAGAATTTGAACTCGGAACGTAACGACAGATGAAATACGGCTACGCATTTCGCCTGGCGCGCTAACGTTTCTGCCAGCTCACCGCCTATATACATGCATATATGTATGTGTATATATATATGCTTATATACATATTTAAAATTATACATGCACATATGTGTGTATATATATATATATATATATATATATATATATATACATACACACATACATACATACACACACACATATATATATAGATATATTTATATTCCAATACATAATTTACACACACCCATGCACACACACACACATATCTTAAAGGGTTGTCTTCTCCTGCTTTTTTAAACCAGAATTAGTCATATAGAAAATTATTATCATTAAGGGTGTGACATTAACTTCTTGGCTTGGTATATCATATATACTGGCACCCACATTATTAGTTATTGATTGCCCTTGTCTTAAACAGAAATTGTCATCATTATCATCATCACCATGAAGAACATAATTACCATCATCAACATAATCAACATCATCATCAACATCATTCTAATGACGGTCATAAACACAAATCTTTCCTATTAGAAACTCGGCAAAAAGCTGAAGAATTCTGTCACTAGTGTAACATGATTGTTTTGAGAAAGTATGACCTGTTTCTTTCCTTGTTTGAAAAGTTGACTGTTTCTACATGCAAACAATGTGATAAAGAGATTAGTAAACAGCATGAAAAACTAAAAGTAGATTTGACCTAATTTCAATACTCAAACAACGAAGAATACATGTATGAAAACAAGAATACTCCAAGAGAATTCTCCATTTAGTTTTCTATGATTTTGATATTCTTGAGTAATTTTGGGTTTGGAACGCATATAGAATTTACAAATGTTCTTTTTTTTTTCTTTCTAAAATACGAACTACATACATATAAATAATTAACAAATTTCTTCAATATTAATTCTTACCTTCATAAGGGTAAGAAAATGCATTATTAAAATAGAAATAAAACTTATAGCTGAAATTTTTTTCATGTGTTTGTGTATTTTTTTGTTTTGTTTTGTGTTGATTTTATTTGCTTTGTCATGAAAATGACATTTCCTTTGTAGGCAGAGTGAAAATATATTTAGAGCCAACTTGCAGCATAGCCCGGCGTTGCCTGGGTATGTAAGAGCCCCTAGTAGGCAACGACTAATCCCAATCCAGTCCTTTCCCTCTAGGGAACGAAGGCGCATGTGTAAGTTGCAATGTCTTCTCTTCACTCGAATACTTCTGTGTATACGATGTTCCTAGCTGTCCCTTTGGGCGAAAACATGAAAACATCATTGCGCCTCCCATGAGAGTTAAAAAGGTCGAGTTGCGTCCCCTAGACAGTCTGTGGTTTGTGTTTAATACACAAATCGGTTTGCTATGTGTGCCACATATGATTTAATTCCAGTAATAAAGTATCCTATTGGAATAAAAAGGGCCATATAGCTCCTTGGAGCAGACATGATGCTAGCTGTGAATTTAAAAAAAAATTCCTGCCAATTTGTGAAAGATATTGTCGAAAATATGTCATCTTGAATTTGAACGCGATTTCCCAAAATGGCATGATTTTATCGATTTTTTCTGATGGTAAGGTATTGCATGGAAAACTAACGTCAGAATTAAGTTTCTTAGGGTAACATTAAGCTTCACCATGAGTTTGGTGAAAATCGATTGCAAGTTGCGAAAACTACAACAGAAAATGTGTTGCATATAAAAAGCTTAGATTCTCGACCCCATGTCGAATTTATCGATTTTTTTCACAACTGGGGGAACTTTTCAAAATTTTTGCTGCGTTAGTTTTGAATTATGACATTGGGCTATGTGTGTCAAGTTTCTTCAGAATCGGTTGAAAGCCGTGATCAGGGTGAGGGTACAACCTCACAGACACACAGACAGACAAACTGCCGTTTATATATAGAGAGATGGTTGCTAGATGCAGAAGAATTATTAGCCTAATCTCCTTCAAATCAAATGCACACAAACACACACACACAAATAACATGTATAAGACAATACAGGATTAATTCAAAACAATATGAGTAAATAAGATTTGAACATTAAAGGGTTAAATATTCCATCCCTCTTGCATTTATTGGTAATCAATTGCATATATTGGTATTCTTATGAACCCTCTTTCACATCTTAGAGATAGACAGATCCATTAGTTATCACTCTACTGATATAAAAAGTGATGATGGTTGGTATCCTCTTGCTAGTAATCTTTCTATTGCAATCGCAAAATCTTAACAAGCTAGCAATTTTCTTCAGTTGTTAACAGAAATTATGAGAATGACCATAATCATCATATTAAGCAGATGAGACAATAATGTGTTTCTATATTTCTCTTTTTAGTTTTGGTAGTCTTACTCTGGAAGAAATAAGTCTCCATTTATTAATAATTGACAACTTACTTTCTATCCTTATTTTAAATGCTATGACACTGACACAGAACATCCATTATTAATTATTTCTTTCATAATAACTTTTAAATGTTGATAAAAACAATATTAAAAAGATTATGTGACATGTTGATATCATCTAAGAAATGAAACTGAGCCAAAGAGTAAACAATGCACTAGAGATAGGGAAACCTTTGAGCAGAGGAAGAGGTGAATTGCAAGTGCATAAGGTCCTGGGGAAGGGCGTATCTGTGTGTTGAGAAATATTGGTTTTAAATGTTGGCACAAGGCCAACAAGTTCAGGGAAGGGGATAAGTTGATTACATGGGCTCCAGTGTTCGATTGATACTTATTTTATTGCCCTCAAAATGATGAAAGGCAAAGTCAACCCCAGTGACATATGAACTCAAAATATAAAGTCAGATGAAACACCGTTAAGCATTTTGCCTGGCATGCTAATTATTCTGCCAGCTCGCTGCCTTCTGTGTTGCGAAATATACTCAATCTTTAAAAATTTTACAAATTCAGTAATAGACTTAAGTGAATAGACTTAACCTCTCTGCACTTCATCTTCCCACAATTACCTCAATCTGCTAGAAATAGAAGCCAAATCTAATAAGAAAAATTAATGTTTTAAAAGAGAAATGAAACATTGAATAATGTCGGTCTGGATATACAAAACATTCAGGTTGGTCATGGTTGGAGCATCTGTGATTATAAGTCTATTGAATCAAGGATAGCTTGGGACTCAACAGCAACAGTTAACCAACATTATAATATATAACATTAATTGCTAATTAATTTTATTTTTTATATAAATTTTCTTCAAAATAATATGTACACACACCATTTGCGTGTAACAAAATACAAGTGATAATTTTTACCAATGGAACTCCATCATAGCCACAGCCCATGGCCTAGAAGAGATGAAAGAATAAAAGAGTATACATGAAAAAGATAAAAGTGAATATTCCAAAAATTCCTAATAGAGCAATAAAACTTTCAGTTAACAGAGGAAACTTGTAGAAAATAGAGTGGTGAGAGTTTTTAATAAGTATTGTGGTGTTTATATATTTCAATACTGGGATATAGACATAAGCAAGATAGGTTTGAAAATATGTAGCTTGTCATGTAAGCAAAGAAGGTTCAAAACTAGAGTTATTTGGTCACAGTAGCAATGTTGTCAGAGTAATACTACTGCCATCTGGTTACAACGCAGTTATTTTAAATGCGGTGTCATGGTAACAATGGATAGTCGCTGTGAAATATATATAACTTTTTTTGTGTTAAACTAAATTCTAGGAATGTCCCAAAAATGACTAATTTTTCTCCATTCTAGTTATGTAAGTAGGATTCCATAGTTGATCAGCTTTTTAATATCATGTTAACAGTTAAAAGTAAGCAGTTGGTAACAAGTGAAATAGTGAGACTCGAATAAATAGTTAAATATCTTCCAGCACATGAGGTTTCCAACAAAGACTAGAGATATAGAGGAAAATTCATCAAGTTAAAGAGAGTGGAGAAGGCCTTTTCCAAAACGTAACCGACATCTAAATGCTGCTTTTTATCTCTTTCATGTTATAAGTTAGAAAGGGATTATTTATAAATACAGTAAAAGTCAATATTGAGAGAAATAATAGTTAAGGCATAAGCACTTTTTAAAAGTATTCTATATAATTTGCATTTCAAGCAATTAGGAGGTGAGTAAACTTAATAAATGACTGTATATTTGAAGAGAGGTTATTTATAAGTGTTTGTAGCTTGTGGATGTAAAGTAAAGAGAATATCATGAACTTCTACATTGATATGGTGAGGTCTTTGTTGACACAGAAACTAGAGTTCACCGAATGAAATTGAATTTCTACTTAAGAATGGAAGTGATATGTTTGTTAAGTTGAAAACAAAAGCTAATTTTCAGTGCAGTAAGATATACTTAAGATATTGCAACAACTTTGATAGAAAGAATAAAACAAAAAATTATAATTTTTATATATAACACTGTAGCAATCTACTACCAATTAACCTATTCAAAAGTTTGGAAGTTGAACTAAGCAGGATTTGAACAAATACTGCTTGATACAAAATAATTTTTGATGCTTTGATTTAATATCCATCTATCCATCATCATCATCCTCATTGCCATCTTAACATCCACTTGCATGGGTTAGATGAACTTTGTTAAGATGGATTTTCTGTGCCAGATGCCTTCCTGTTTCTAATCTTCAGCTATTTCCAAGCAAGGTAATATTTCCACTCATCCTTTGAACATGAGCAGTGCAAAACCTGAATGTGTTTTCACTGAAGATTGGAAACAAGTGACTTGTATGAAAACTATTATATAGTCTGAAAACAATGAGTCTGTCTGTCTGTCTGTCTCTCTTTCTCATATGCACACAGAGGAAATTCTATATGCTGATGATCCAGGATTTATAAGAGATTGTGAAAAACTTAGAGAAGAAATTCAAGACTTGAAATATCTTCTTTAAGAAATAAAATGCAACTTCTCAGCAAAGAATAAAATTCAAGAAGTAGAAAAAATGGAATACTGCAGCCAATGTAGAAACAGTAGTATTTGATATGCAGAATGGAGTGGTAGAAATTCCTAATGATGTTATCAGTGTAATCAATATATGGGTGTAAAAGTGGTGCAGTAGGATCAAAGGCAATGAAAGACGACAGTGAATAAAGTATCTGTGGTAGGTATACAGGAGTAGTCAGCAGTAAGAGCTGCAGTAAATTAAATTCCTTCAATGTTTGGAAATCTCTATATAAACTGTTGATAGCTTCTGTTATCTAGGTTCCTAGTGGAAGAGATTATTCTGAGATCATGCAAAACAGGAAAAGAATGAAAAAGTCCAGGAAACTTTTCTCCTTGTTAATTATCTCTTCTGGGCAATTACAATGTTTTGTGGATGAACATTGATGCTATATACTAGTGAGACAGGAGTGTTGAATGCAGGGAATATATGAAAGCTGGAAAGAAATGGAGCAAGTATGTCCCACTGGATGTTTAATTGCAGTTTATATGAACAATATAGCTCAGATGAGCTGAAAGAAAATTGGTTATAAGAGGAATCACATGAAATGTGTAAAAGAGATGATTGTCTTGGTACAGGCATGTAATGACTAATGAAAGCTAGGTCAAAAATTGGGTCTTTGCTTTACAAATTATATGGAATTCATCCATAATGTGAAAGTGCCATCAACATTAGTTTCAGATCATAGTATAGCAGGGTTGTCAAAGGAGGCTGCAGATATGCAACCCATACATAATAAGCACCCTCACTCTCCAATCTGAACTTCGACAAAGCAAAGTGGAAACTTATACAGAAAGAGATCTTTGAACACACTTGGCATAAATGTCTCGCTCTCTACACCTGACATTAACATAAAACCTAAATTATTGATGTCAGTAATGTTAGCCATTTGCATAAAATTTGTGCCACTGAAAGAAAAGCCAGCCTGCACACAAATCTCTCAGGGAAAGAAAAGTTCTTATGAGATAAAGAATGAAGAAGGACCACTTTGCCAAGAAAATAACTCCCTAACAGCAAATCTTCAAAAGCACTATATTGAATGAGCAATTCTAAAGTACAGGGTTATTCAAAAAGAATGAACCGGTTTCATTATGGAATATTTTAATAAGAAAAAGCAATAGAAAACTCCAGCTAAGTCACAAGTATTTACTCAAAATCAACTTTTATTTCCTGTCTTACAAGAGTTCAATGTGGCCACCAACTGCAGCACGGCAACATCAATGTGATAAGAGAATTCCTCCCAGACGTGTATCAGCATATCAAAAGCAAGTTCATTATGAAACTAAAGAATAAATTTGCTTTACTTGAGGTGATTTCAGAAGATATTGACATAGAAGGGAAATGGAAAAACTTCGATAAAGCATTCAACCAGACAGCCAAAGAAGTACTCAGTGGATCGTGATATACTGATGCATGTGTTCAATGTGGTGGCCACATTGAACACATGTAAGACAGAAAATAAAAGTTGATTGTGAGTAAATACTTGTGACTTTGCTAGAGTTTTCTATTGCTTTTTCTTATTAAAATATTGCAAAATGAAATCAGTTTATTCTTTTTGAATAACCCTGTATTTTCACCTTCCCTCTGGGACATATGCAAGTGATCAGACCAAATAAGTCCTTTGCCATTGTAGCTGCACATAGGGAGCAGTGGCATATGGTGGTTGTTTGTGTTGGGTGTTCTGCCACACCCAATGCCACCAAATTACAAGCAGGGGTGTAACAAAAGTTTTCCATTAAGATTTGTGATTCAATTAATGAGTAAGGTTAATATTCATAATGAATTTTCTATTTTTGATGGGTGTTCAGTGCATACCTAGTACACCCAGAATATACAGAATATACACCTGATTGGCAGGCAGCAATGATCAGTTACATCGATTTAAGAGAAAATGTGATAATAATGGCTATAGATGAAATTTACCAATGAACACAAATACTGGTCTTGATAATCAACATCACCATTGCCAGTAATCCATCTAAAAACATGTAAAAGAGCCATAGCAAAGCTACTGTAGACTTTCTTCAGAGCTTTCTTGCAAGTGACAAGCATCCAAGCAAGCATTAAAGGAAGGCATAATATACCCCATTCATAAAGGTTCAGCAGAGCAGATGCTAAAAATAGTAGGCACATCTCTTTCTCTCAGACCTTATGTATCAGTAAGGTCACATAATGAATTGTCAGAAGACTAATATCATTCCTTTAAGAAAATGACTTGTTAACACCCAATATAGTTTTCAATCTGGAAGAAGCTACCTTACACAGCTCCTACAGCACTATGACTGGGTGATAAAACAGTTACTCAATCACTCCAATATATCTTGTGATAACCTTGATTTTGTAAAGTCAATTATGACATGATACATCACAAACTGTGTGATCTCAGTATAGCGTAAAAACTTGATGAGAAACTACATTACTTTTTTTAAAAACAGATTAAGGCAGTAGGTGGTAATGAGACTTATCCCCTAGGAAACAATAATAGAGAGTGGAATCCCACAGGGTATCGTTTTGGGGCTATTGCTGTTGTTGGTGACTCTTTGGAACAGTCACATACTAGCTATGTAGTTGACTTAAAAATATCACAAGTGATTAATAACCCAAGAGTATACTCAATGTGTACACATGTTTGTATATATGTATGTATTCTCTTTCTCTTTTTAATTTAGAATAAACTTTCACTTGGCACCTACTTAGTAGCTAGGTCATGAAGAAAAGCTTCTTGTTTTAATCATCATCCTTTCAATCTTAAAGTCTTGCTGATTTTATAGTCCTCGATATTGTGATCATCTGTTGTGTATGAATTAAGGATTTGTGTATGAATTAAGGATATAGTAAGTTCAGCCAAACTTTGCTCCAGACAGGTTGGTCTGCAACCTGTTGCTCCAATAATAACAGATATGAAGCTGAAAATGTATCTTGGGTACAGGATTTGCAAACTCATTATCAATGGTCCATAGATGTCCTCTTTCTCTTGTATTTTTCTAACCACATTTGTGTGCAGAGGGCAGCTGATTTCTGCAACAGAACATATCTTTCCCTTGTGGTCTCACACAACGATATCTGACTAGTTGTGTTCTAACTTTGTGGCTGTTTTAACTTTTAAGTTCCACTAGAATTCTTTTGACTCATCACTCTCAGAGTCAACTTCGTTTGTGGGTGTTTTCTTTTTTGTTATCCTATGTATGTAGTATGTATGTATGTATGTATGTATGTATGTATGCATGCATGCATTATGTGTTTGTGTGCATGCATGTGTGTGTGTGCATGCATGTGTGTGTGTGCATGCATGTGTGTGTGTGCATGCATGTGTGTGTGTGTGTGAGAGAGAGAGAGAGAGAGAGCGAGCATATAACACTGAGTAAAAGTTGGTGACATCTAGTTCTCTCATAAACAAATGCTCTGGAGCTCGACAACAAGTGGTGCAATGAAAAATACCATAAGTGGAAAACATTTGAATTTTGGTGACAAGAACTTTCACTTGACCCATGCCAGTTTGAGAAAATCTTCATCATCATCATCATCGTTTAACGTCCGTTTTCCATGCTAGCATGGGTTGGACGGTTCGACCGGGATCTGGGAAGCCAGGAGGCTGCACCAGGCCCAGTCTGATCTGGCAATGTTGCTACAGCTGGATGCCCTTTCTAACGCCAACCACTCCGTGAGTGTTGTGGGTGTTTTTTACGTGCCACCGGCACAGGTGCCAGGGGAGGGATGTAAAAACTTTGATGATGGTGATGATGATGATCATCATCATGATTGTTATGACGACGATGATCATGATGATCATGATAATGGTAGTGATAAAGATGATATGTCTGAATCGTACGTTTTGCTGAATTGCTTTTGATGTCAATTATGAAGCCTCATATCATCCGTACATTCGCAGTTAGTCAACAGAATCATCACAGCTACTTGATCAATGATCAGAGGAGAATGCGAATAAAAACATTTTTGCTTTTTGTTACACATTCTAACTGTTTCCATTAATTTACATTTCTCTTTCTTTCTCAACTTATCTTTCTCTTTGTTATGTGTGTGCATGTGTGTGTGTGTGTGTGTATGTGTGTGTGTGCGTGTGTGTGTGTGTGTGTGTGTGTGTGTGTGTGTATGTGTGTGTGTGCGTGTGTGTGTGTGTGTGTGTTAGCTTACCATGATTTCTAAGGCTTTAACTGGAGCATCTTTGATATTGTGCTATTACGATTTTGATACGTCACACACTCTATGGATCTCTGCTAGCGCTAGGCTAAAACTGAGCTATGTATGATATGAGTATGTTTGTATCTGACTCGGGTACGACAGCGTTAGGGCTCCTTGCTGATTTCAGCATTTTTAGCTTTTCCTTCCTAGAACTCAAGTCTTCATGAACAACTGAGACATTCTGAGAAATTTCAATGTCAAATGGGAAAAATTTATTAACTGGACGAGACACAGGGACGTATGGTAAGCACGCTTGTGCGCGCGCACGCACACATACACACACACACACACGTTTAGTGTTACGAGAGGGTACATCATAATTAGCCTTTAGCGTAGTGTTTTTTTTTTGTTTTTTTTTAACCAAAGCATTCAACAAGTGTTCTCATAAATTATGAATTGTTTTGGCTCACAACATCCAGTTTATATATAGACTGGTGAAAGAATAAAACAGAGTTAACTTTTGTTATACGATATAACGAGAAAATATGTGCGATCTCACCTTATATATTTGTAACACTCCCGCCCGCACGCACATATACACATTCCTTCCGTTTGAAATCATTTGATGTGATAAATTCTCATCACATTACTTCTCGCACCTCTGGCTTGAAGTTTCACATTTGTCAATTTTCTTATTGACAAACTTAATGTACAGTATCAACTTCAATGTTTTCTTTTACACAGGTGCCTCTTCAAATTGATTTTTCTATTCTTTTTCCTTCTGTACGCTTGAAAGTAAGTCATGCTATGACAGAAATATCAAGTTTGCCGAGCAAACCGCAGTTAGTATATTAATGTGGTAGTTCTGTTCAAGAGAATATGCTGTTTCATAAAACAAATAAATAAGTAAATAATATGTTCGTCTAAAATTGCTACTTAGTATAAAACTTCTAACAGAGTGACCTGATAAACGAGAAAACTTGTTTTAAAAAATGTAGTACAAAATTTATTACAGACACGTGCTTGGCTTTCGCAAAAAAAAAATGTTTTAACAGACTATCCACCGGTAAAACACGCAAGCTTTTTTTCTTTTTTCTTTTTTGTTTTTAGTAATCATGGAAACCGCCTTTCGGTAACTGAGGCCCCATATACTACAAATGGATGGAAGCACTCCGTCGGTTACGACGACGAGGGTTCCGGTTGATCCGAATCAACGGAACAGCCTGCTCGTGAAATTAACGTGTAAGTGGCTGAGCACTCCACAGACACGTGTACCCTTAACGTAGTTCTCGGGGATATTCAGCGTGACCCTGTTGTACCCTTTGAAATACAGGTACAACAGAAACAGGAAGTAAGAGTGAGAGAAAGTTGTGGTGAAAGAGTACAGCAGGGATCACCACCATCCCCTGCCGGAGCCTCGTGGAGCTTTAGGTGTTTTCGCTCAATAAACACTCACAACGCCCGGTCTGGGAATCGAAACCGCGATCCTATGACCGCGAGTCCGCTGCCCTAACCACTGGGCCATTGCGCCTCCACATACTACAAATATTGACTGAAAGAGTCCTTAAAATATAGTTGATTACAACAGGTACTGTGCTGGAATGTTGAATTGCTTATTGCGGCCGATAAATTAAGCTTCCGTATATTAATTATCAGCAATCATTTTCGATTAATTACTGTGATCAGCAGCTTTTATCGATTAAAATGGAAAATCTCGTGCCTTGACTCCAATAATTACCAGAGTGGAGGCGCAATGGTCCAGTGGTTAGGGCAACGGACTCGCGGTCTTAAGAACGCGGTTTCGAGTGTTTATTGAGCAAAAACACCTAAGCGCCACGAGGGTCCGGCGGGTGGTGGTGGTGAACCCCGCTGTACTCTTTCACCACAGCTTTCTCTCACTCTTTCTTCCTACTTCTGCTACAAAGCAGAGGAACTATGGTGTAACCCACTATGGTGTGGTAAAACTTTCATGCCCTAGTCTAGATTGCGAATCCTCTGTACCCCAGGATGGTTCAGCTCTCCACCCGTTAAAAGCCACCGTTTACGGAATGAGGATAACAACGTAGCTTTCGTGTCCGTGCAACCGTCAGTCTATCGCGTGTGGTGGGTGGATCTTCAAGTTGCCACACGCATTCTTCGTAGCTTAGAGTAGGCTCGAATTAGAGATTACTCTTTGTGGCTAATGGCGTGAGTCCTGACTGGAAGAAGAAGAAGAAGAAGAAGGAGAAGAATATCTTTATTTCTGTTTAAATTTCAAGTTGTTTGGCAATGAGAAGTCCCTGATCGAGCAGAAGTTTCAACTGTCTTTTTTCTTTTTATTTAGCTTTGTCATTTTGATAATAACTGTGTTATAGAATAACCAGGACGACATTATCCAATGTGTCTTTCCATTTTTTAAGCTGATAGAGTGCGATTTAGGAGAGATTTCTAAAAGGGTGAACGGTCTTGTAAAGGTTCCCCACCTTGACTCGTTCAAGTTTGCAATAACAGCAGCCAAATTATCCTTAGTTTATATCATACCATTTTGAAAAAGAGATGGATTAAATGATTGTAGTCCTGGATATGCAAAGCCCGATCAAGGACGGAATGGTCATAACCTGAATGTCATTGGTCACAATCTATTCAGACAGGATTAACCTAGAATTATTACACTCACAGGTCACTAAACATTATGGGTAAATTAATTAACGATGAAGACAACTTGATGTGTTGCTGGTTGTCTCCTGTTTGAATATATCTTTAAGGTTGTTACTTAGGGAATGCTACCTCGTGAAAGAGATGTAAATGCTAGAATGCCATGTGCTCTCTGGTGACAACGAAACAAACTTATTTACCTAAAGTACTGAATTCCTTTTTTTTAGCTAGGGAGTGACAACAAAAAGTATTCTAAACATTTCATTCACCTATTAAATTTGTTATCAATCGCAGGTGACTGGTCAATCATACAGTCATACTGACGGAACAAGAAATCTTCATGAAGAATATTAAATTTCTAACATTAGCCTAGTGGAATGCACGAACTTTCCTGAATGAATTAAATTGCCTGTAAGAAAGGTAGCTATGCCGCTCAATTACTTCTCAATTTATATAAACTGTTCTCAGTGACTTGCGATTTCAAGATACTGGTGAAGACTGACGAAAAACATGAGGCTGCTGTTGACGTTACAGTGAGAGTGGCTTTTGATGCCGAGCTAATTAGGCTTTTAAAGGGCCATAAATTTCCCCTTATCATTTGAAAGGTGGCGATTTGCCACCAACATTATTTGAACTCTAGCCGTAGCCATTTACGATTAAATATATGTCAAATTCTGTGAGGAACCTTGCTGTGTCATTTTCCTCTGTCTCACAGGCAAACATTGTTTTCGGTGATTTTATTGAAAGTGAAGTTCTCTTTTTGTGATGGGGTTTACTGGAAAATACACTAGTCAAATATTCTACTGCTTCAGACTTGTGTTACTTATCATAAACGCAGTTTTAACTCTCAATTGAAGTACCTGCGTTCCCGACTAAAGTTGATTAAGCCCTTTGTACAGTGCTATCTGCTAGACAGATCCCCGTCATCGTGATCTTATACTTAACATTTCCAAAATGAAGAAAGCTACCTACCGACAGTCTTTTTCTAGCATCATGAGAGAACACATGGAATCCACTCCTCTGGGTGAGCTTGATATAATAATATAATAAGGATATCAACTTTCAAAACGCTAATCTTCTACATACGCAGAAGGACTAGTTTGACGGAATATGTGATGCAAACAAGCAAATGGATCCCACTCTACCCCAAAAAACATATGTCAATAAAAAAACTGGAATACTGAATTATAGTATACAACCAAAGTATGCATCGCAGTACATGGTCACAGAAAGTAAATTTTAAGGTGTATAGCAAAATAGAAAGGGCGCGTAGATTACATGGCACTGTCTACAACAGAAAACCCTAAAGTTTAGAGAAATTGTATCTGCAAATTCTCCACTCCACGTTAATGGAACGTGAACTGCATTACTAACGTCACGCCAAACACTTGAACTGTTTTCACACTTCACACCTTAGAGATATTAACAAACAAGTGAAAAGACATTCTAAATCTTAAAAATCATTTACCAGATTTCGTGGCACCATGGGTCGGATGCAATGAATTCTGCAAGGTGTACAGTAGTGTTGCTGCTTTGCAAAGAGGCAAGGGAAAGTTCAATAAGCGGTAGTGAAGCTGACACTTTTATCAACTGCCAACACACCACTCGTTGATTAATTATTAGAAGATTACTTAATTATCAGAACACACAATCAAATTATTCGGATGACATGATTAGTCATTATCAAGTCGATAGACATAAAACTATATATGTGTGTGTGTGTGTGTGTGTGTGTGCCGGTGGCACGTAAAAAGCACCAACCGATCGTGGCCGCTGCCATCCTCCCCTGGCACCTGTGCCGGTAGCACGTAAAAAGCACCCACTACACTCACTGAGTGGTTGGCGTTAGGAAGGGCATCCAGCTGTAGAGACACTACCAGATCAGACTTGAATCTGATACAGCCTCCTGGCTTCCCAGACCCCGGTCGAACCGTCCAACCCGTGCTAGCACGGAAAACGGACGTTAAATGATGATGATATATATATATAAAACAAAAACGCGATAGTGGACAATAAAACATTCGGATAGATAGACGATACAATGGCGGACAGGAGAAACAACAATTAGAAGGACAGGAAAAAAAGATGGATCATTCGTGACCTTCTTTGCTCAGTCAAGTTACCAGAAGTCCTTACTGTTTCAGGCAGCTACACTCGAGACAGTTCGATCTCATTGCCTTCAAGAGCATTAGATTTTTTTAAAGAAAGCTAGCGAATGTGTACGGCAACAAAGACAAAAAACGGAGAACATGGTATACAATTACAAATACAAACAACAGGAAAATAACAACATATATATATATGTGTGTGTGTGTGTGTGTGCGTATTTATATATATATAAGACAAGGTATAAATAATGGTCATTACATATTATTCCTATTAGAGTAAATTTGGCTTACAACTCTTTTCAGTTGTCATTATAGGTACGCTTCTGAGATGTTTACTCAATTGATCAGCTGAGAAAAATTGAACGACCTAAAAAAAATTCATATTACTTTCGTCAGAGCCATTTCTGGTTATAACAAAGTAGGACACTGAAGGAATGGTAGTCTCTTGCAGTCCGAAAAAGACGGTTCTGCTATTTCATGCTGAAGAACCTGTACAAATAATTTGTTTATAGTGATAAAAGGTGTGAGCCGTGCATTAGCTCACACCCTCTATCAAATCAACGTTGCCTGAACAGGTACACTGTGTACCACACGTCAGGTGTTGAAGTGATCGCAAAGCAACGTGAGATGAAGTTTTTTATTCAGGAGCGCAACACATCACGCAGTCCAGGAACTGAAACTACGATCTCGCGATCAGGAGTGCAACACCCTAACCACTAGGCCATATGTATAAGGGTTCAGTCGTTCACGACTACCATGTGTGTGCAAGCCTGGAGCAAGATTCCTTTTGAGGAAAAATGGCAGGTGTCCATGCATACAAGTATTCTCTCTCCATGACATCAATGTCTATCCAAAAGAAAGTTCCCCAACTTGGGTGGATACAGCTTCATACCAGTGTCATCAGAAGAATTGTTGTTAGAAAGCAAACAGCTTCTAACTGTTCTGTCAATCCCCTGCCCTTCATTAATAGTTTTTACCGACTCCAAAATGGCGAAAGGCTAAATTTACCTCAGCAGGATTTGAACTTAGAGTACAGTGTTGACACAAAAACAGTTAAACATTCTAGCGACTCTAAAAACAAACAAAATAAAGCCAGACATTCTGCAAAGGTTATTATTCTCAGATTTAATATTGTGCCTGTTTCTAAGGCGGCGAGCTGGCAAAAGCGTTAGCACGCCGTATTTCGTCTGCCGTTACGCTCTGAGTTCAAATTCCGTCGAGGTCGACTTTGCCATTCATCCATTCGGGGTCGATAAATTAAGTACCAGTTACGCTCTGGGGTCGATGTAATCGACTTAATCCGTTCGTCTGTCCTTGTTTGTCCCCTCTATGTTTATCCCCTTGTGGGCAATAAAGAAATAAAAATCGTTCGCAGGCCGGAAAAATGCTTCGCGGCATTTCTTCCGGCTTTACATTCTAAGTCCAAATGCCGCTGGGGTCGATTATATACGTCCGAGGTGAACACTGGAGCCAACAAGCTCCATACCCCCAAATTTCAGCCTTTTTGCCTATACAGGCAACGTTCATTATCGGATTGTCATATTATCGACAAGATATTTGCGCTTTCTTGAACCATATTCCTGGCAAATGTCTTTCCAGTCTCAAGTGAGGATCGCAGAATAAGAATAGCATTGTTTTTCTTCTTTTTTCAACCAAAATTCAATGACATTTGCAAGTGATCGGTGTCTACGAGGACGAAACTAAACGAGTTCAATTAAGTTGAAGCTGAAATTATTTTTCTGTTTTATTACAGAGAAACGATAAAAATAGCAATTTCGTTTTGCATAAACAAAGAAAAATTAGTAATGGTTTCAAATTTTGCCACAAGGGCAACAATTTTGGGGGAGGGGATGAGTCGATTACCTCCTGTGTTCAACTGGTACTTAACTTGTCGACCCCGAAAGGATGAAAGGCAAAGTCGACCTCGGCGGAATTTGAACATAGAACATAAAGACAAGGGAAATGCTGTTAAGTATTTCGTTCAGCCTGCTAATCATTCTGCCAGTTCGCCGCCTTATTAATATTATTAATAATAATAATAATAATAATAATAATAATAGTAAATATAATAATAATAAATATAAATATAATAAATAAGGCATGAGGGGAGGTGAAATAGTAGCTGTAATAAGAACATTATTGGATTGTTGAACTCGTCTTAAACTACGGCCCCAAACACAAATTAATGAAAATACTAGGGGAAAATGTAATTCTTGTATATTATTATGCAAGTTTTCGGTGAATCAGGATGCTGGTTGAAGCCAGTTATGTTTATTTAGGCTGCTGATCAGAACAACGTATTTTCTACCCTCTGTAAATTGTTTGAGTATGCTGAAATACTAAATAATTGAATCATATTATCTTTTTCTAGAAACTTGTACTGACACAGAACGCGAGCTAATATGCTTTTACGTGGTCTCTCAACTTTTCAGAAATAACAAAATATTTCTCAGCAAACCCTATCATCTTTAAAAAGGAAGGATATATTAATTAATGTGATCTGAAATAAAAACTATGTCTAAACAGAATGAAATATCTTTAATCACAGTTCTGCTCGACAATGCATGTGACGGGCTTCTGTAGCTTCTGTCTATCAAATTCACTCACAAAACCTTAGACTGCACGGGGTTAAAGTAAAAGAAGAAGAAAAAAACTACAAAGCGCCTAGCAGTGGGACAGAACCCGAAACCACGTGGTTGCAAAGTGAATTTTTAATCACATACCTGAACTTATTATATATCATTAAATATATCAATTCTCATTTCAGAGGCGGCGAGCTGGCAGAAACGTTATCGCGCCGGGCGAAATGCTTAGCGGTATTTCGTCCGCCGTTACGTTGTGAGTTCAAATTCCGCCGAGGTCGACTTTGCCTTTCATCCTTTCGGGGTCGATAAATTAAGTACCAGTTACACACTGGGGTCGATGTAATCGACTTAATACCCATGTCTGTCTTTGTTTGTCCCCTTTGTGTTTAGCCTCTTGTGGGTAATAAAGAAATAGGTATTTCGTCTGTCGTTACGTTCTGAGTTCAAATTCCGCCGAGGTCGACTTTGCCTTTCATCCTCTCGGGGTCGATAAATAAAATACCAATTTCGCACTGGGGTCAATGTAATCGACTTAATCCGTTTGTCTGTCCTTGTTTGCCCCCTCTATGTTTAGCCCCTTGTGGGTAGTAAAGAAATATATATCAATTCTCAGTTCAAGTAGGTTGCTCTACTGTTGTTAAATCGTTAATTTGAATACCACAAATTACAGAATTGGTGAGTTAGTGGATAAGAAGTTCCTATCTTTAATTTAAAAAGAGTCTTAGTTCGAATCAAGGGTAAAATTCATAAGAGCCATTATTTATTCCTTCCATAGAAAATGTGTCCGAAATACAATAAACAAGTGGATAAAGACGCGAGAATTGAACTGAAAGTCGTGCACCCTTGACGTTGAGTCAGTCCGAATTAGCAGACAGTAAAGTAGAACAAAAAAGAACTGACTTGGAAATGAAACATAGGACTAACTGGTAGTTACCAGGTAGCTCGAAGTTTTACGTTACCAATGTTGGATTAATAATGCGTGAAGGACTGGGTATCATATTTCTTATTGGAGTTTAACGGGAGGTCACTTTAACATAGAAATAAATTGTTGTTGTGGAGTTTAGCGTATTTAGACATTCATTGTTAACTATTTTTTCATTTAATTTTGCTAATGTGACTTCAGTTAATATTTTGTGAATTAATTGCGGTTAGAATGTTTCCTTCTGCCCCATTATTCTTGACCTAGGAAACCAAGACCGAAACATGAACTCCAGCGAGATATGAAATAAATGAGGTACAGCTTTGACATGTAAATCCAGCCTATGTGACTTAGTAGTAGAATAACTTTAACCGGTATTCGGAGGGTAAAAGAAAGTAAAGTGAATGAGCAAATTCAACGTAATACAACCACAAGTGGATAAGTTACAGGAGAAATATTCTGGAATCATTTCACAGTGAAGAAGTAAGCAGAAAAATTTCAGTGAATATATACTTTTAAGGAGTAAAATAAATAAACCATGAGGGAAATTGTGGTGTGGGTTACGGTCGTCTAGTTTGAAATTAGTTTCAGAGAAAGGAAAAGTTTAGTCTTGGGTGTGTTGGCGATGAAGACAGAAACGCCGGATTTAATGAGGTAGGCAGATAAATCACTCGAGTAAGTGGAAACACGCATGACTAGAGACAAGAATGTTCAGTAACAGCTGATGACGAGTGGGGAGAAGTTGTTGGAGGTCTATTTGATGAATGAGAATTTTACTTGAAAGTTAATGTCAGCTGTCACAGCTATCTTTCGGTTAGAAATGCTGGAAATAGTTGAAGTTTTGTGAATAATGCAAGAAAGGGGTTAAAACGAAATAACCTGAACGGAAAGAGTTCATCTCGCTCTTGCTGAAAATATAAACGTTCCAAATAAATAGTACTACGACAATTATTTTAGGTAATGAAAGGTTTTTTTTTCTAATAAAGATAGAATGTGGTTACAAAGTACTGAATGAGACTTTAGAATGTAAAAAAAGGACCATACTGTTCAAAATACCATATTAGTAAAAGCAAAATAGACAAAAAGTATTTGCAAATCATACATGTTTTAGGCTAAGCTTATTTTATTAAAACCGTTTTTTCTTTAGTTTCGTTTATTCCATTAAATTTTCAGAAATCTATTTTAATTAAGATGGCGGCAAAAATTCCGATTTATATCAGGTTTAGCATTGGATCAAAAACATCCTCATCAGCAGCAGCATTATCACACGCCCGTTTTCCATGTTATGGTTTTGACGGTTCAACAGGGACTGGCGAGCCAGAGGGACTTTTGGATGCCCTTCCTAATACCAACCACTTTACAGAGTGTAGCGGGTGCTTTTTATGTGGTACCAGTGGCAGTGGGGTCACTAAGTAACTCACAAGACAAGACCCCTTAACTGAATGGGTGGGGACTGTATGCCAAATGATGAGATGTTAAAGTATGGTAGGCATAAATCCTAGCAAAATCTTCAACAGAAGATTTTGCTAGGATTTATTGAGATATATATTTTATTCCATTTATTGATTATATTAATACCCAATTGAAACAATACTGGTGGCGATAGGATCGATTAAAGCCTTTGAAATTGATACATTAACATGGTGGAAGCCTAGTGACAACCACTAGTAAAAAATTAAATCAATAAATATTTCCAAAAAACAACAATAACAGAATTCATCTAACTATCTAACAGTTTTAATTAACTTGTTGACACCAGAGTACACTATCCAACGCACTTTTTTTTTTTTGCTTTTAAAGTAAGTTTTATTGTAATTTGAGAAAGATTTGACTGCCTTTTCTTGCAAGTCGAACAACCGCATAGTGGTTCGGAAGGTGTTGTAATAGCTGGTGTTGCGCGGCTACTATTTAGTTGGCATGGTTATGGAGTAGCTTTGGTTAACTTTGCTTGAGCAGACCTATAGTTAAGTTAGCGTAAAATAACCGAACTAAAGATCTTCCACATAGCAACTAAATATCTCTCTAATGACATCTTATCGTCTTGAACAAAAGAGGCACACGTTAAGAAGATGAATGCTTTACACATGAAAAACAGACGGGATAGTCAAGGCTGGAACGATTCGATCAGGGTTCACAGCAGAGAACAATGATTTTTTACACGAAAACCTATGATTTATCGAGAAACGGCGGTATTGAATTAAACGTCTTATTTAGTGGGACGGGGAGGATCTTTCGTCAGTGTATAATAATGAAATAACCCTCAAAGTTTCAGAAACAAAACGAAAAAACAGTACAAGTAGTCGAATTGAAACTTCAGCGGTTCGGACAGTGGTCTTTTATCGAGAACAAGGAAGAATTTCGTAAAAGTAGTGTTTGTAATAGGGACCACATAGTTAAACAACAGAAGTGGTTTGGACAGAAAGGTGTTTTACAGTTAAAAGAATGTTTAACTGCCAAAAGAGACAATCTGCAAGAGCGTGTTCTGTTTGATGCAAGATAAGGTGTGAAAGCATGTTGTGTGTATGGAGAGAGAGAGAGAGAGAATTTCTTTATTCACCATAAGGTTGAGAAAAAGAGGGGACAATATGGGGACAGACAAAACAAACGTTGGGGTCAGGGTATCGAATGAGACGAAACAAACAATTAAAATATATACAATTAAATGAGAATGAGTGATTAACAAAAAATGAAGCGGAGGACGCGGTTGACCCCACAAACTACATACTCACACTGAAGACTGCTTTCTCCTTTTTTACATTCTCGATTAAACAGGTTCTTTCACTCGCAACATACTTGCTATATACTTCCATCTTTTACGAAACACACTTTGCGACAGGCATTTCTTCTCCAGCCTTATTTTCCGTTTCATGTGGAAAACGAAAAAGTCGATTAGCTCGAGACTGGAGATGAACATGTCTGTTGCAATTCCTTTCCCTCTCGTCTTCCATACTACTTCTTTCGCAACAGTAACTACCGAGAGAAAACAGGCTCGCTCCTCCCTATTCAGGAAGGTCGGTGGAACGATCTTAATTACAGATTCGCTTGACAGTTGTACTCTTCTCGAATGCGACAGCGGGTGTTCGACATAAGCCCAGAGCTCAGTCACCTTGGGGCATTGCACAATCGCGTGCAGGACAGTTTCACTGTCCCTCTCGCATCTTGCAGAAACCGGTGAAGGTGCACACCCATGTCTAAAGAGCTTATCTCGAACCGGTAAAGGTCCTCTGTAACATTGCCAGGCCAGGGACTTTTGGTAATTATAGAGGTGCTTATGTGTTGGGTATTAAAATAAAACACGACGATTGCTAATCTCTGTTGGGTGGGTTGTTTTGAGACGAAAAATTAGTTGTTGTTTACAGTGCAAATAAGAAACAGATCTTTGTCGTAAAACAATACTGCAGATAGGAGGAAACCGGCAGACGTGGTTAGGCAGATGTGGAATGACGAGTTACAGGTCGAAGTGATCCGATGTTGTTTCGTCGGATATTTAAAAGGTATTCTCTAAAACGGTCTAGCAATTTCCAACCACTTTGTTTCATATACAGCTCGGGAAAGGAATTTAATCTCCTTCAAACCTCAGCCAACAGTCTTTAAACAAAAAACAAAACAAAACAAAAAAAATATACGTTAGTCATTGCACTCTAATGTCAACATAAGCTGACAAAACAAATTATTATTGTTGTTCCTCTGGAATATGTATTCTTTTAATCTTGCTAGCAGTCATTCAACTGTAATCAAGTTGAAGCATCAGCCCCAAGGGATTTAGTCAATCATATTGGTACCAATACTTAGAAGTAACAAAGTTGGCATCTTAAACAGTAAATAATATTCTTGTTTGTAGGCGTAAAACGGGCATCGAAACGGAAGGCGTTAGATTCATGTATTAAGGCGATATTCTGGATAATGAAGCAAATATAACAATGGGTGAAGGTGTAGTGGTGGGGAAGAATCCAAATCGAGTGTTGCGTGAGATGACAGAACTATGGACGGGAAGGTCATGCAAATTGTATGTAGACAAAGGGAGAAGTTGTTCAGAGAAGAAGTGAGAAATAGCATGGTCAAATTTGGAACGGAAGTATGTTAGAATGATGCGCTGGAGAAGTAAAGTGACGAGATGTTTTTTTTTTCTGCCTTTAACCCTCCAACGCGGAGTATAGGCCACTTATAATTGAATTCCATGTCGCATAATTTTTCGCTTCTGTACTTATACTCTGCCATGAATGTCTCCCTTTCTCTAGTTCCTTTTGTGTTGATCTCCGCCACGAGTTCTTAGGCCTACCTTTCTTTCTATATCCATCCAGTTTCCACTGTAAAGCACTTTTCGCTACATTTAGTGTTTCTTTTCTAATTGTGCTACCAATCCACTTCCACTTTTTCTTAAATATTTGCTCCCTAATCGAAACTTGGTTTGTTCTTTGCCATAGCTCCATATTGCTTATGTGTTCGGGCCATTTGATTTTAAGTATACTACGCAAGCATCTGTTGATGAATGATTGTATTTGCTTATTTGACTTAACTGTTGTTCGTCATGTCTCAGCCCCATACAATAAAACCGCTTTTACGTTACTGTTAAAAATTCTTATTTTGTTCTTTATTGAAATTACACTTGCGCTCCATACTTTTTTCAACGAGATGTAGGCGAGCGGAAAAAGAAGGCGATTGGTGGTAGGAGAGAAGCAGGGCTTGGTGTGGATGAGCGGTTCACAGCTAAGACACGATTGCGAGCAACATAAACTACTAGTTGAAAATAACGACGTTGTGAGTAGCCGACCATTTAGTGCAAGCAGCCATCAACGTCAGAGTAAGCTACAGAGACGGCAATAGCAGAATAATTTTGAGTTTGAGATAGTAAATTTGGTGTGACTTATGTGGTGAAAGTAAAAGTCAGCGGGTTTGTAAAAAGCGAAGCTGGAGGTTAAAGTGGTCAATAGAGACCAGTGTCAATAGATGTCCAGGAAGCTAACAGACGTCGTTGAAGCAGTAGATGTAAAAACAGGGTGGAAGCGAATGGGGATACTAATGGAATCGAGCTGTTCGTTAGTAAGGAGGGGATGTCGATACAGATGTCAATGTAACGACCGTATTGCTTTGGAGTGAGGCCAGTAAACTGTGAAGGATTTGGGCCTCAGTATGTCCAACAAAGATGCTGGTATAGTAAAGCTTATACTGGATTCCTAAGGCCATCCTGTCACTTGCCGGTGGAAATCCACGAAAAAGGGGATAAAATGAGGTAATGACTAATTGAGCAAGATGAGTATCTTTTCTGGGCTTGAGAATGTACGACGGTCTCGCAAGGTATTTACCTTAGTAGTAAGAGAATCCTTTGTCTGTGAAACACAGTTAATTATTTGACCATGTGGTGTTCAATGCAAACTGTTTGACCTCTCACCTCGTTGTAAAAGAACTATCCAAAATGTCGAGCTCTTCCTAGTTTAGGCCCCGAAAATTTTGGTGCCATAAGTGAAGTGAAGCAATACTCTTTTTACTCTTTTACCTGTTTCAGTCATTTGACTGTGGCCATGCTGGAGCACCTCCTTTTAGTCAAGCAAATCGACCCCAGGACTTATTCTTTGTAAGCCTGCTACTTATTCTATCGGTTTCTCTTTTTGCCAAACCACTAAGTTACGGGGACGTAAACACACCAGCATCGGTTGTCAAGCGATGTTGGGGGAACAAACACAGAGACACAAACATATACATACGCATACATATATATATACATATATACGACGGGCTTCTTTCAGTTTCCGTCTACCAAATCCACTCACAAGGCTTTGGTCGGCCCGAGGCTAGAGTAGAAGACACTTACCTAAGGTGCCACGCAGTGGGACTGAATCAGGAACTATGTGGCTGGTAAGCAAGCTACTTACCACACAGCCACTTCTACGCCTATTCATAAGTTCACAAAAAATCGAAATTAAGTCTTGGAGTCTTTTCATCGGTTTACAATGAACATTGAAACAAAATTCGAACAAATTACAACTCAAATGCTCAAATTTATTGGTGACTGAATAATATATTAAATTTTACGTAGGACCTACATATACACCTACTCATAACTAACATAGATAAAGTGTAAATAAGTCATTGCTCTGATAGACTGTAGTAGCATCAGGCAAAGACATTTAACTTTAACTTGACATAAGACAACCAAAGATTCTTTTTGTAATATCTCGACTTGCTACAATGAGCAGAAAATCTCCCTCAAATAGAAATTTGTTTGGATTGGTACAAAAGGACTTTGAGTAACTTCATCAAAACTGACCATGTTGCAAGCATTCAGATCAATAACTCCGATTCCATAACCACCTACGTTTTTACTTTAGATGTTCAGGTTGAGCATCAGTCACATCAATCTCAGTCTTTTGGGAGCACCAGTGAAGAACATGGACATGACTGTCTAACTCTGCTGAACAAAATAATACAAAAAGCAACAGCTACCGTCTTAAAGGAGAATGTCACCTGATAACGGAGTCCTAGGTACATTAGGTTTGAAAAATAAACGAGACTGTCATCTCTGGAATGTCATTTATTATAGGTCTGCTCGATCAGGTACAATTTGGGACAAAGCACAACAACCTGAAATAGTTAATCCATCTTTGGAGAAGACTCGTGTGTATTTGGTGGTGGTGGTGGTGGTGGGAAGGTAAGTGCTTAAATCTAGCATTAGGAGCCATCAAAACACTCATCTATCAAACAATGTTGCCATTATTTTCAGTGACGTGCTGTACAAGTCATGGAGCTTATTTACAGTGAAGTCAGCTAAGCCATATGTAAGTTGAGTTGAACCGCGGACAAATGCTTTGTTTGCCTGTCTCATGCACTGGTGATTCAGTTAGCTAAGGCTCAAAGCAAACTGATAAAAGTTAAGGCTGAATGTATCAATAAAATATTCTCAAAATTTGTTTCCAAGCAAATGACTCAGAATCATTTAGTTCTTGGTGTAGAAGGGTAAAAGAAAAATATCGTTTTTTGATTTCTATCTTACATTATTGTAAACCTTATACTAGAGAGAAATAATATATGGACGTCATATACCAACCAGAAACAGAAACAACAACAATGATAATCATATGTGAAGAAAAAAAGACACTTAACAGAGAACAGGGCTTCCGGATATATGAACAACTTCTGAAACAGCTGTTTGGAGAGAATTTGTTGGAGGATTAAAACTAACAGTGTGAATAACATAAAACTGATACACCAAAGAACACTTCCTATTTTATAATGATAACCACGCCTCCAGTATTTTCAGTTTCAGGTAAGGCATACAGGCATCTTAACAAAGTGGTTTGATTTGAGCTTTAACAAAATTAATAATTTCCTCCGATGATGGAAATGCTTATTTTCGCAAAATAAATATCTCTTCGAGTAATCTAACGATTTAAACAATAGGTTCTGTTTACCAACGCTATGTTCACTGAAATAATTTTGAAGGAGGATAAACTAAACAAACATTCTTAATTTTCTTTTATTTTTTAAAATTCGGGTCGCTTTTTTCAATTCAAAAAAATACGTCAGCCATTTTTTATGATGGATATATATTTTAGATGAGACCTTAAAAGTGCAACGACATTTATGGTGGAGCATTATGAGTACAGAGTATTTAGGGGGCAGTAGGTCATCAGTTGACCTATAAGAATTAAGCTTGTGCTATCAGCAGTAAACATCTGAATATTTCAATAAGTATACTATTTTCGTTTCATCTCCTATTTCAGTAAGGCCTACAATTTCAATGAGCTGCTGAGATTGAACGTATTTTAGAATTCTCTTTTGGAACTAACATTAATATCTACGATTTATGTTGAAATTTATTTACTTCATCACAAAAGTCGCCTGTATATAATTATGGTTTTATTTCATTTAAATATTAGTTGTTTCTTGAATTACTATAAATATTGATTTCTTATATTTGCATAAAACCACAAATTTCTAGATAAGAGTGCACGAATTAATTTCGGCATTGGAGTGACTCTTTGATGTTAATGATATTTATTTCATAAACTTCGGATAATTAAGAACAGAAGCTTATTTCGATGGCATTTAAATTCAAAACGAATCGGAAAACAACGAAAGAGACACTCGGTTGTTTGTTGTTGTCATTGTAGTTCATGGCTCTTGAAGTCTTATGGTCAATGAATTCTAGTTCTGAACATCCTATATTTTTCGCCAGAGGTAGGAATATATTAACTATCTTATGTGTTTTTATGTATTTTTTAAAGACAGAGAATTCTTTGAGGGAGAATCAGCTAATATTTCTAGCAGGTAAGAGGGCCAATTTTGGGAGCAGTTCCAGTTTCTTACAGCTCTGAGCCTCTATCAACTCATAATAGTTTTTGACTGCTGAGGCTCTGCTGCTCTGACACTGGACACAGTGACGTTCTATCGTGAGAATACAAATCGCAAATTCTTCGTTTGGTTGTTCGGACACCCTATCGATTTCATCAATTGTGATTTCATGCAAAATTGATTTAGGAAAGGTCAAAACTATGCGTGCATGTGTAGCACCCTTTTCCTCCACCGACTTGTCTCGTCTATCTTCCAATGAAGTATTCTAACTGAAGAGATAAGAGATAATGACTTGCGGATGGAGCTACTTGATGTAAGCCAAATGGTAAACTATAAGAGAAATAAATACAAAATTAAGATGAGAATAATGCGTCGTTCCTGAACATAGACAGGTAACGACCATACCTTCTATTAGCACTGTCAACTAAAACATCAATAGTAGTATTCTGTGTATCTTACTTATCATATACACCAACGAAGTCTGATTACGGAGTTTAAAATAATCTGATTTGATATAACGTGGTTCCTGCTGCGTAAAAAAAAATAAGAGTAAGGATTTGGAATTAAATGAATGATTCAAATGACTTTTGATAGTGTCAAATATCAATTATATGATGAATAGTATACAGTATAAAAAAATCTTTCTTGTCAGGCATTATGTTTTTTAATATATTCACACAGGATATATCATTTACAGTTGGTGCTGTGTGGATTTAATTCAGCGTGAGCCACGACGCAGACCTGGTTATAACACTGTTCCAATATTGTTAAGTTTATTTGTAACACCCACCGTGAGACCAAATTGACGATACTAATAATGCCTTCTCTTACGCAAAGATTCATCCTCAGCTCTGTATAAAGCTCCAGCGAAGGCATGTAGCTTAGTGGTTAGGGTATTTGGCTTACGATCGTTGGGTCATGAGTTCAATTCTCAGCGGCACATTGTGTCCTTGAGCTAGACACTTTATTTCATATTGCTCCAGTTCACTCAGCTGGCAAGAATGTGTTACATCTGAAATTCAAAGTGCTAGCCTTGTCACATTCTGTGTCACGCTGAATCTCCCCGAGAACCACGTTAAGGGTTTCGTGTCTGCGGAGAGCTCAGCCACTTTCACGTTGATTTCACGAGCAGGCTGTTCTGTCGATCGGATCAACTGGAATCCTCGTTACTGTAACCGATGGAGTGTAATTTTTTTTTATAAAGTTCTAAATTACATGCCAGCTTCCACCCATTTTAGTTTATATAACCGAGTGTTTTATTCTCTTCCTTTTATGTGTTATTTTGGTAGAAAAATGTGGTTAGGAAGCATATTCAATACCTTTCACAGCGATCAATGCACTCTTATCCAGTTCACCAATCATTACGAATATTCCTTTTAGCAATTTGGTGTGTTGAAATAGTATAAAAGTTTGTTAAAAAAATTATTTCTTTAAGAACGAAAACGTGTAAGAATTAAGGACCAAGGATTTTGATACTAGATTTTGTTTATTGGCCAATGCATACATTATCAAAGAAAAAAATATTTGTACGTGGCTGTGTGGTAAGAAGTTCGTTTCCCAACCCCATAGTTCCGGGCTCAGTCACACAGCATGGCATCTTGGGCAATAGTCTTCTGCTATAACCTTGGGCCGACCAAAGCCTTGTAAATGGATTTGGCAGACGGAAACTAAAAGAAGCCTGTTACACCACACACACACACACACACACACACACACACATATATAACCGACTAACAACCGGTGATTGCGTGTTTATACCCCCATAACTTTGCTGTTCGGCAAAAGAGATCGACAGAATAAGTACCAAGCTTAAAAAATAGTAATAATAAGTAGCGGGGTTGATTCATTCGACTAAAAGTTCCTCAGGGCGGTGCTCCAGCATGGCCGCAGTCTAATGACTGAAACAAGTAGAAGAAACGGAAAAGATAAAAGAGTAGTCTGTCAGAGGGATCCTGAGCATTGCATAATTTTGTAGTTGGTTACAAAACCACTAAACAATGTTGTATAACGCATCCCTTTACTGTCATTTTCGAATTCTTTGATATATGAAGATACTCCTGATTGGGCACCCTTTAATAACGAATGACACAACGCTTATATTAATAAAAGAAACCTTGGATAAAAATTAAATCCAATGCAAATTAATATCGCTCGATCTGTTTACAACAGCAGCCATATTTTTCTTAAGCCACAAAAAGGGAAGCACATACATAATGTAGGAAAGCTATTTTGGGACTTGCAGTACATGCTAGCAAACATAATTATGATCGCTCTTCGGGTTTCTTATGTCGGATTAGGTAGTGGAAACTATAATTGTTAATCAATCACAGCAATTCGTAGATCCAAATAATGACATTATTCATACGTAGACTACTGAAAGAAGATGAATGATGGCTAAGAAAAATGCAACGACTACAGAACACGTATTCGCAAATCTAATCACCGTATATGCTGGCGTATAAGTCGATCTTTAAAATTCTGAGGTATAGTACAGGTTTATGCTTATTTTCACAGGATAAGACGATCCACCCCCACAAAATTGTTGTAAAATAAAATACGTGTGAAGAAATTAATACAATTTGTAAAATTTTATAAGTTTGTTTCAAAGATACTAAAATTACTTCTTTATTATTATTAAAGCATGTTACCATTTTAAAAGCCTTCAAATTCCACCTCCTCCTTATCATCTGACATAAACATTAATGTATCGTCAATCATAGTATATAGTTTAATTCATCACCATCAGTAGAGCCATCATCATCATCATCATTATTTTGCCATCATCACCTTCATGCCATCTATTGAATTTGATATTCCATATTTTTAAAAATGATTTGATAAGTTTGTGCTTTAACCGAATCTTACGGTCTTCAGCCATCCACTTGTTCGTTCCACATCTAACGGCTGGAGGACAGATGTTAATCCCCCCAGGTATAACGGAAATTTCGGGGATACTTCTTTGCAAGTGTTTTTTAGTGTGGGTCGCCAGGTGTGATTTAAACATGTCCAACACGAAAAGACTGCGCACTTTACGAAGGCCTCTTGGTCGTTGATTCCAAACCTTTTCTATCCATAGCTTCACACCATTTTCATCCATCCACCCTCAAGGGTGGACGTAAACGAACACACCCGGCGGGAATTATTTTTTGGCCATTAATTTCCGTTTAGATATAACCATAGGTTTTAGCTTCGTTTCATCAGCCACGCAGGAGAGTACAACAGTGAATTTTGCTTTTTCGTGCCCTGCACGTTTTAAAGTAACAGTTTTTACTCGTTTTACATCTGCAATTTTGATGCTAATCATATCAAAATTTACTGGGAGTTTCATCCATACTACCAACTTGTGATAAAGGGAAATTGTTTTATTTTCTCAAGCCAATAACTTAACTATGGAAACTTATAATTTTGGCATTAAGGTCTTCTGGTAACCTCTGGCTATTCTTGTCTTTTCACGCAACACTAGGCTTTTCCTATTCATGAATTTGGTGCACCAACTCGCTCATCCCACAAAATGTTTTCAGGGGTGACTTTGG
This sequence comes from Octopus sinensis, assembly GCF_006345805.1. Classification (NCBI taxonomy): domain Eukaryota; kingdom Metazoa; phylum Mollusca; class Cephalopoda; order Octopoda; family Octopodidae; genus Octopus; species Octopus sinensis. The sequence continues at coordinate 171,879,581 of NC_042998.1, forward strand.
CGAACTTACGGGCAAAATTGCATACGACATTTCTAATTACAACATAGCCATTTTGACGTGTTTCCAGTTCCCATTCTTCCACATGCTCTTTGAGAGATTTTCGTATACAAATGCTGGTTCTCATGGCACAGTTTTTCTTGGCATTCCCTTTAAAGACACTTCAATCTTTCTCTAATCACAAACCAACTTCTCTAGCGGCTGCACAATTATTTAGGGGGAAGCACTCCGTCGGTTACGACGACGAGGGTTCCGGTTGATCCGAATCAACGGAACAGCCTGCTCGTGAAATTAACGTGTAAGTGGCTGAGCACTCCACAGACACGTGTGCCCTTAACGTAGTTCTCGGGGATATTCAGCGTGACACAGAGAGTGACAAGGCCGGCCCTTTGAAATACAGGTACAACAGAAGCAGGAAGTTAGAGTGAGAGAAAGTTGTGGTGAAAGAGTACAGCAGGGATCACCACCATCCCCTGCCGGAGCCTCGTGGAGCTTCTTTAGGTGTTTTGGTTCAATAAACACTCACAACGCCCGGTCTGGGAATCGAAACCGCGATCCTATGACCGCGAGTCCGCTGCCCTAACCACTGGGCCATTGCGCCTCCACTGCACAATTATTAGAGCCCTTTGCAAATTCTATAACTTTTATTTTGAACCCACAGTCATACTTCCGTCTTTTTTCACTGGGTGCCATGGTTAAATTTTCTGCTAATATTTTCACAGCTACGTATACAAATTCGAGTTTACTAATGGTATCTGGTATAGACGTTAGTGCTAGCTGGCTAGGATACATACCATTAAATGTACCTATCGGTATCTATAGGGGCCTGTAGGTAATTAAAGTAGTTTGGTAGTTTAGTAGTTTCAAAATCTGTACTATAGTTTGAAGTGTGTATGAACCCATAGTTCAACAGCTGGCCGCTTGGTGTATGTTTTTGGCTGAGATATACGAGCAAGAGGAGAGTGACTTCATATTTCAATATTTAAACTAAAGGCGGCGAACTTGGTGGAATCGTTTGCACACCAGGCGAAATGCTTAGCGGCATTTCGTTCGTCTTCACGATCTGAGTTCAAATTCCGCCGAAGTCGACTTTACCTTTCATCCTTTCGGGGTCAATATATCAAATACCAGTCCAGCACTGGGGTCGATGTAATCGACTTTCGTTTCCATCGAAATTGCTAACCTTGTGCCAAAATTGGAAATCAATATTTAAACAACTAAAGAATTCGATGATGAAAACAAATCCACGAAACCTGGGCTAACAAATATTTTTGTTTTCTGAAACATAATAAGTAAAAACATTGAAATATAAGTAATTAGTAGATCTTAGCCCTGGGCATTGGTAAGGTGACGATTCTTACGCTGGGATAACCCGGAGTTATTAATCTTTAGGAGACTACACCTGGGTTAATAGTTTTTCACCGGGAGTTAGTGTGGGACTAGAGCACACACATTTTACCGATAGGTCGCCACCATCAAAACCAATACGATTATCACTACCACTATAATACATTCTCTACCGGCACTACCACAGCCATCACCAACACCACTACCATTATTATCACCACCATCATAACCTCTAACACCACTAGCATCGGGGCAAGTATCACCATCAATATTACCCCCCACTAACACCTCAAACAGCTCTACTACAATACATCTACCTTTATTACCAATCAATATACTCTCTTTGGGGTCACTCACCCTGCAAGGAACCGCAGACAAATCTTGCTCAAATCATACAGTGCTTTCTTACATGAGAAATATGTATTAGAATGTGATCCCTGATATAGAAAAATGCAAGGTGTTGGCTGGAACGCTTTTACTGCTAGGGTTGCACGATCAGGTCTGACCTGGGCTAAACAGCAATAACACCGCTACTGCTAAAATAAGACATTTAGATCATATTTTGTAGAAAATTACTTATTACCGGAGGCGCAATGGCCCAGTGGTTAGAGTAGCGGACTCGCGGTCGTAGGATCGCGGTTTCGATTCCCAGACCGGGCATTGTGAGTGTTTATTGAGCGAAAACACCTAAAACTCCACGAGACTCCGTCAGGCGGGGTGGCGATCCCTGCTGTACTCTTTCGCCACAACGTTCTCTCACTCTTTCTTCTGTTGGCCTGCTCGCTTAGCCAGCAGGGTGGCGTCATTTGAATGCTAAAACAATGCGAAGCGCATTGTAACCAGCGATGTGTAGCAACATCTGATAACCTGGTCAGTCACGGTGATCACTTATTACCATTTCAGTTAATTTTAGAACATGGTTTATATTTTTCTTTAAACTTTTACGATACTAACGCATAACACAAAGGAATAGATTTACGATATTCTAATTGTACAAATTATATTTATTGGGATATGGGGTGACGATTCTTTTTGCAGGGCAGATCGAATTTCTCTGTTGGCTATTATGGTGTGGCGATTCTTCAGTAACACAACCGTTTATTTTTCTCAAAAAAAAAAAAAAAAAAAAAAAAGAAAATCGTAAGATTTTGGCCCCCCCCCCACGCCCCGATCTATCAATTAAATTTGTAACAAGCAGATTTCTACACAATTTGGTGTTAGGAAATTGTTATTATTTCGTCCCCAGTCGACCATTATCAATCATAGTTATGACCAAAGGCACTCAATTCGCGACCATCCCGCCTTTTTTCGCTACTTTGGAGAGTAGACTACAATATCCTGAATAACTATTTTAAAAGACGATGTGATGTAATTTGAGAGAGATTCGACGGTTATTTCTGGCATTTTAGGTGTCTTTAGTGGGGGATGGGGCATTCTGTTGCAAGCATCCGGGCTACGTTTCCGTTTTGAGGATGCCTTCCTTGTTTCTTCACATCACTCTGAAGCCCTCTAAAGGGTCATGAGCACACAACCTTTCCCGCCTGTTTAAAAGATAAAAAACAAAACAAAATAAAAGCGCACACGCTCTCCCGTTGGCTCGCCTTACAGGAAGTAGGCAACCTAGGTGAACGACAAGAAACTAGGCGTTGTGTCCACGGGAAAATATACGAAACCAAAGCTATCTTCAGTTCTTGATCGGATTTGGGAGACATGTGGCAATTGTTAGCAAGCATGGGCTAACACGAACAATGCCTAACTCATATAAGTGAGAAGGAGATAGAAAATGAAACTGAAAAAGAGACACATACAGAAAAAGAAGTTCCACCATGGGACTTTAATGAAATGATATCAATATGGTATAATATATTTATTCCAGCAATCTTTGCGAATTATTTGATATAAAATTTCTTTTGAGCAAATTATAATTTAATCAATGATAATTTCATATGGATGTTTATTATATTTTGTCTCATGGCAGATTTTGTATTTTCTGGATTGCGCAAAATTATAATGAATTAGTGAAAAAAAATGTATAGTTTGAAAAACAATGCATGTCGGCTGCGTAAATGTAAACGATAAATTAAACAAGACATGCTTTGAAATGCTCATATTAAAATATACTAATGTTACCAGATTGACTACTTCATACCCTCACACACGCAGACAAATGTGTGTGTGTGTGTGTGTGTGATACTGAAGTTAATAATCAACAACCGCCACTGGAATTCGAGAGTGATTCCGTTAATTGTTTCAGGTGTCTGTGTAGTTGTAAACACATACAAACACCTTTTCGCGGAATGAAATGACTGGGTGCGGCTGTTTGAACGCTGGTGTCCAGTCAGCCGGCACAGCTGACCAGACATTCAACCTGTTTTGGTGATAGTACTTTTTGGCACTGGAAGCAAACACACACACACACACATGCGCGCAGAAATATACAGAGAGAGAGAGAGAGAGAGAGAGAGAGAGAGAGAAATAAAATTGGAGAGAAAGAAAAACGTTAAAACATCTGACGTCACACAGGCGGCACCAAAACAGTTGCTTTGATCGTCTCATATCCACCCTCTCAGCATTCCCTCAATCGACCCTGCAAAACGTCTAGATATGAAAGCTGATGTGGAGAGGGCAGCACCAGAATTCAGCTGCTCCTCATTTAGGGAGCAATTGGAAAAATAGTGGCCTAGCTCAGTGTTTCTGAAAACTTTTTTGCTCAACGCCTCACTTCGATTTTTCTCCAAAAAATCTACTCCTACATGAATGGACAAAGTACATAGTATGTGTGTATGTATGTGTGTGTGCGTGCGTGCGGGTGTACGTGCGTATATATTCTCTTTACTACCCATAAGGGGCTAAACATAGAGGGGACAAACAAGGACAGACAAAGGGATAAATTCGATTACATCGACCCCAGTGCGAAACTGGTACTTTATTTATCGACCCGGAAAGGATGAAAGGCAAAGTCGACCTCGGCGGAATTTGAACTCAGAACGTAACGACAGACGAAATACCTATTTATTAC
>NC_042998.1:171888943-171893943 GCF_006345805.1 Octopus sinensis
CACTATCTGTTTATCTACAGCAAGCCAGTACATACATTTACTAGTTACGGGCCAGTAGAATCGAGACCTCACCAAGTGAGCTCATGCTTTAAAATAGCACTGAACCTCAGCAGAACAGATTCTACCAATGCGTTGGTCCTTCAACAAGGGACACCACGCATGCTGAAAATAATTGGAAACCGGGGCATACATGGCGGCAATACAAATAAATAAAATAGTCCAGGCGGTACTCCAGCATGGCTTAGCCATCTTGGCTGAAACAAAACAAGGAGCTAAAGAATAGAGACATTTCCCCCGGTTTACCACTATCACTTGGTCCTTGGGGTCATTTAGCAGATTTCACTTTGTTGCAATCTTTCCGGTCAGGCCTCGAGTTTGAGGCTAACTTCCTCCTTCCTTCCACCAATCTAGGATATTCCGGAAAAGTCATGAGCACGCCCTCCCTGCACCCAAACGGCACCCAAAAAGAAAAAAAAACAGCAAAATCAAAAACCCTACATTAATAACTATGACTAAAATGAATAAATAAAATAAAGGTAATGATAATAAAACAATAAACAGAACAGTATTAAGCTGTGTATAAAATGAAAACTAATAGGAGGAAAATGTAAACGAAATAAAAAGAGAAAAATAATAGAAAAAGCTACAAACACTTCTATACAAATTGTGTCAACTGACTCAACGAATTCAAATTTTGAGGGGAACGTAATAACTTATACTTATTATTTCTTTACTGCCCACAAGGGGATACACATAGAGGGGACAAATAAGGACAGACAAACGGATTAAGTCGATTACATCGACCCCAGTGCGTAACTGGTACTTATTTAATCGACCCCGAAAGGATGAAAGGCAAAGTCAACCACGGCGGAATTTGAACTCAGAACGTAACGGCAGACGAAATACCTATTTCTTTACTACCCACAAGGGGCTAAATACAGAGAGGACAAACAAGGATAGACAAACGGATTAAGTCGATTATATGAACCCCCAGTGCGTAACTGGTACTAAATTTATCGACCTCGAAAGGATGAAAAGCAAAGTCGACCTCGGCGGAATTTGAACTCAGAACGAAATACGGCTACGCATTTCGCCCGGCGTGCTAACGTTTCTGCCAGCTCGCCGCCTTATCTGATACTTATTTATGTATAACTAATGTAATACAAACATGCACACAAAACAAACTATATAACGCGCACACACACATGCTTGGCCTGCTTCTGCTCTTTGTTTACATGGAAGATCTTGTCAACTCCTGTTCAAACAATTTTTAACTACATTAATTTATTCCATGTTGTTTGAACGAGTTAGAGATCGGCAGCTGAATGTGACCGTTACAATAACCATCTTAAATAAAGACAATCACAGGATGAAAACCGAGTGATTAAATGGAAGATAATATTTGAGCCAAAAGTGCATGGCAGTTGGTTTATCAAAGAAAAACAAGTTCATCGAATCCGGAATTATACTTTGGAAATTGTTAAATTACTTATGGAAAGTTATTATACGGTGTTCCAAAGGCAGTAAGACGGTGTGGGTAGAACACGTCCCACGCGTCTGAAACACTTCACAAAATCGCAAATATGCCGGATTCAGAAAGTAGAGTAACCGTTTAGACAATTGTCTAAACTGGATGAATACTGCGTTGAAATCATTGCTGTTAATAATGCTGAAACTGGCCCCAAAACATGCCAACTGCTAATATCATACAGGGAGCATCTATAACGTCATTTTACACCCACACACACACTTTAATTTGTCACAGTGAGACACCCTTGTCCAAAGACTTGAACGCTTACACTAGCTGATATTCTCTGAACGTCTGATACTAGATCTCACATATTGGACTGGAGCTATCGGCCGATGGAATAAATTTTAGGAAGCTGCTATCAAAGATCGTGTGAATAACCACCGCCTATCATTTCTCCCATTTCTGCGCCCTGCTATTGATTGGCCCATCATACTCTTTGCATTCAAAGGTCCAGTAAGTCTACTGTCACTAATACTCTTTTACTTGTTTCAGTCATTTGACTGCGGCTATGCTGGAGCACCGCCTTTAATCGAGCAACTCGACCCCGGGACTTATTCTTTTTGTAAGCCCAGTACTTATTATTCTATCGGTCTCTTTTGCCGAACCGCTAAGTAACGGGGACATAAACACACCAGCATCGGTTGTCAAGCGATGTTGGGGGGACAAACACAGACACACACATATAATATATATATATATATATATATATAATATATATATATATATATATATATAATATATATATAATATATATATATATATAATATATATATATATATACATACATATATACGACAGGATCCATTCAGTTTCCGTCTACCAAATCCACTCACAAGGCATTGGTCGGCCCGGGGCTATAGCAGAGGACACTTGCCCAAGATGCCACGCAGTGGGACTGAAGATGTTACCGAAGAATGTAAAGGGGTATTTAAAAAAATGATAAACAAAAGTTAAATGAAAAAGTCGATGCCATATAACTATACTACGTACACTAATGCAGTACTCAAACGTTTGCGTGAAAAACAGATCTGGCCATTGGTTCTACCCTCACCAGCCTACGGCCTGTGGGACACAAGTGTAGAAAAGGCAGAGCGGTGGAAGAGATGTTTTTGCAATGTTTAGTTACATCTCTTTACGTTCCTAGTTCAAATCCTACAAAGGTAGACTTTGTCTTTTTTTCTTTCAAGGTCGATGAAATTAACATCGGCTATTCATTGAGGTTGATGTGTCGTCTGCACACATCAACCTCAAAGCCTTACTCAAAAATGGGTTGAGATGAAACTATTCCTGAAAGATCGAGCCAAGGTGACGAATAACTATACCACTTCGTTCATAATTTACCGCCTGTGTGTCGTGCCTTGCTATAATTCTTGGTTGACGAGACTGGAGCATTAACTTTTCCACTTTCTGACCAGTGAAAGGGATACGTTCTACTGGTCAGACTGCCTATCTGTTGCGCGACTGAAGTGGTATTGGTATGCTGTGATTACTGGTGTGCAGATACGCGCTGAGGCTGTCGCCTGTAGAGTTTCTTCGGCGGTTCGCATGTACACTGTTTCGTAGCTCATCTCTTTGACAAATCTGCAGCCATTGGGTCATTGAGTGCTTTGACATCTGGAATGGCATCAAGTCCTTACCGTTCTGCCGCTCTGTATTTCGGGCAATACTATTAGTGGAAATTCCTCTTTGGCAATACACAAAGAGAACTATAGGTAGGTGCGAGCGATGTTGTTCTCAGGGAAATCCTAGGCGTCAACGAGAACTTTCGGAACGAACAACTACGAGAAATGCTTGGCCTGGCAGTGCTACTGAGAAGCACTACGAGTTCGATATAAACTCTACTGGCACGAATATGTCGCCGGAAATGTCTGGAGTGTACCTCGGACAGGTGAGACTGTCTGAGACATGCCCGGAGTGAAGAAACCATAGAGCTATACTACACTATACTACACACACTCATGCAGTATTCAAACGTTTGGTCGAGTCCATCGTAAATATTGTCTCACCGTCCACCTTTAAAAAAGTTAGGCAAGTAGTTTCCTTTTGTTTGTTGACTATGTTGAAAGTAGTTGCACAGTGGACAAGGTTGAAAGGGCTGACATCGGAAACCTTCCTCTTCGGCCAAAGCTTCATCAACCTTTCAAGCTCCATTTGGAAAGGAAAGTAAGGATGGAAAGGGAAGTACACTCTCCCAGTAAATTTGTTGAAAGATCGGTAAATGTGGCGAAAATGACTACGGTGAAAGGGACTACATGCATACGTCTGTATATAGGAAAACAACAGTTGATTGATGCTTCATGCCTTCGCTGGCCAGGATGATCCTGGATCTCTGTAGTTCCTTCGTTGGAGACTACTGTAACAGGACTACATTATCCATGTATTCATATATTTTGTACACTATGTATACCTTTTATCTCATTTTCTCCCTTCCTCCCCCTTTTTACTCCTTACTGTTTTTTCTGTAAACCTCCACTTTAATTGTAACTTATCGTTGTATAACGTCCCATTCAGCGGACGCCCCTGCAGCAAATAAGGTAAGTAAATAATAAATAAATAGATAATGATGACGATAACAATCCTCTCTTTATTGGTTACAAGGATCGCAAAAAATAAAGCATTTAGAACAATACAAGGATAGAGGACAGTAGAGCAAGCGCTACCTAGTGCTCAGCCAATAAAGTGGGGCAAGGCACAACTGTCAGTTCTTGAACAGCTGGATGTCTGGAATAGATCAAACCAAACCAAACCAAACCAAACAAAACAAAACAGAACCCGGACAATTTAACTGGTATATTTGTCCAGAGTCCCACAACACTTTAGGATAGTATAGATCTGCCTCTCCAGATGCCGAGATGCAGGTCTAATAATTTCTCCTGGTTAATTTTGCACCTATCACCGCCCCATGTTCCTTTAGAGTGGTGTCGGTCACCGAGAGAGAGGGAGAGAGGGAGAGAGAGAGAGAATTAGAGAATTAGAGAGTCAGAGAGAGTGAAGACACCCTTGACGGATTGGACACATTATACTGAAACATTCCCAAGGCGGCCATTTACTCTGATCACCGAACAAATCTTCTGCTGGCCTAAAAAATAGTCCATCAAGATATGATCTGGATGCCGCGATGCTGCTAACCCATTTTCTTATTGGCATATTCGGGAAATCCAGTCGGTACTTGTGAGTCAATTGAAAACGACTAAGCAGGTCTGTGGGGTTTTTATACACCCATCTACAATGAACTAGCCCAACACTATTTAGACATGCATCCAAGATTGCATTAAAGAGCGGAACGTTTTCAAGAAAGCCTCCAAACGTCTGTAAAGATTTGGTTGCTTTGTAGTAACTAGTCTAAAGGCAGCACATTCGCTAATGTTCATGACTAGGTCTACTAATTTACCGTCCGAGCCCAGGAACATCGACCGTATCCCAAGGCCTAGGCTTTTTCGAACCATACCCTACCCTATTCCTCATTCCA
>NC_042998.1:171898943-171908943 GCF_006345805.1 Octopus sinensis
GCAGGAAGAAATATTGCTAAGCGTTTCATTCAAAATGCTAACGATTACGGCATTCGCCGCCTTTCGTCATTATAGTGAAAATAAATATTGATTTCTTTCCCCTTTCTATCTATTGTTTTCTCAGATTGCTTTACATGCAAGATGAGTGGTAGAAGAAACCGCATGTAGTAGGTATTGCCTTCAGTGGTTGATCCACCAGGCTACTCGGTATATCACCTACAATTGATGTCTTCGACAGAGTTCGATCAGATGTTATATTAAAAGCAAACCGCCTATTCCCTTTTGCTTACGTACTCACTGCAACACTGACCGGTAGATTTCGAGACTGGACATTATCTAAACCAGTCTCACCACTCTAAGGAGGGATGCAAAAAGAATGGACAATGTCTATCTCTTTCTTATCAACTTGTAGAAAATATATATTGATGCTGTTGGCGTTCATAGCTTCTTCGTAGATAAAGTGAAGTGAATCTTCACGACTTACACATCAAATAGCAGCCTTCAAATTACGTACAAACCACCTTAAAAGGAAGCGAAAGAAAGCAAAAATAATTCTAATATAAAAGATTGATCTTTTATAGCTGGAACGCTTTTGACTACAAGTCCTTTAGACCAAATCTGACGCGGAGCTAAGCAATGACTGCCCTGTAGAGTCCGATTCACAGGATCTGTATACTAAGACAGTCAATATGAAAATATTGAAATTAAGCTGCCGAGGGAATGAAATAGGGTGTGTGTGTGTTGATTTGTTTTATTGTTTTGGTTTTGAGCATCATGACGAAATTCGAGATAGCGTTGTCACTGGACTTGCGAGTTGCCAAAACCATCTGTCTCTGTCTACGTCTCACTTTCTCTCTCTCATATCACATTCTATCATCATAACAAGAAGAACAGGATGCCTTTTTAATCATATTATGTTTGATATGAGCTGATCTGGGCCTAAACAACAACAAAAGCGACATCATCAGAGAATTGAAATCAAAGGGCGAAATCCCGCACCCAGCAGCAGTAACCTGTAGATTTCAAGATTGGAAATGTTTGCTGGACGTCAATCCAGTTTGTTGGGTAGAATCGTTAGCACGTTGGAATAAAGTGCTTTGTGGAATTTGTTCTGGCTCTTTACATCCTGGATTCAAATCCTGCCGTGGTCAGCTTTACCTTTCATCCCTCTGAGGTCGATGAAATAATGTATCTGTTAAGTTCTATGCAATCGACTAACACCCGACGGCAAAACTGCTGGTCTCGTGACTGCTGTAGACGCAATTATTACTGTGCTTTTTACTCTTTTAAGACAGTCAAGTGATGTTTTGGAGATTTTCTGTATTTCCAACTGGTGGAGTATTTGAGTAAAAACTTCCTAAAATTGTGTAAACGAGGAAGAATTTGTTGGGTGTCAGTAAGTTCACTTATTGTGAGGAGAAGGTGCAATGTGTCGACTGTACATTAAATTGAATTATAGGGCAGTACAAGGGAACTCGTACAAGGAACTCGAAGAAAGCGGCGGACAGAAAATAATAACAGACGAAATACCGAAGTTATACTAAAGGCGTTTTATACATACATACATATATATATATATATATACACACACACTTTTGTGTGTTTCTATGATTGTATGCGCGAGTATAATGTCTATCGAAAGACCCTCTATGTAATTGCAAACCTCCTAAAGAATAGCTACCAAATGTCGCCCAATTTGCTACGAACTCCACAAAACTAAAAGGACATATTTAACAATGTAAACCTGGACACACTGCCTGGATATAAGATGGAAGGTCATCAATGGAATTCTTTGATCATAGGTCATCTTCATCAGAACCGATTAAAGATTAAACAAGATAATTATATCCATACATCCAAACGTACGTATTTCTACATGCATACATAGGCGCCGGCATAGATGTGGTTAAGAAGTTCATTTTGCAACGACGTGTTTTAGAGTTCAGTTCCGTTGTGTGACATTCGCCTCACCCAAAGCTGGTAGACTGAAATAGTGTGGCAGCACATCAAACACACAGATGCATAAACACAAACACACACAAACACAAACATACGCACACACACACACATGAGCATGTGTGTTTGTGTTTATCCTACCTATTTCTTTACTACCCACAAGGGGCTAAACATAGAGGGGACAAACAAGGATAGACAAACGGATTAAGTCGATTATATCGACCCCAGTGCGTAACTGGTACTTACTTAATCGACCCCGAAAGGATGAAAGGCAACGCTTGATAACCTGTGTTGGTTTGTTCATATTTTCTGTTCGACAGAAGATAACGAGAATAATGTACCCCATCCTTAAAATAAAGTTCTCTTTGTTCGACTAACCCTACAAGGTAGTGTTCTATCATGGCCGTAGTCCAATGGAGGAAACGAATAAAAGATTAAAAGAATACATACAAACAAAATTAAATGGATTTTCGTCGCTTTCGATGATAAATATTCCAGTTATTCAATCAACCAAACCACCTGCCCATTGTATGAGCGTTTAAGTTGCAAAGGAGTGGCCCTGAGACACTCGTCGCCTTAATGTAATGCTCTTGTAGAAGCAGCGTGACACAGTATAAAGACAATGCTGACCTTCAGAATTGAAGGTAGGTATCTGCCGAACGAAAATGCAAAGATTCCAGTTACCCAATTTCATTTACGGAGTGGTAACACACCAGGCTATAGAAAGGACACATGACCAAGATATCATGGAACACAAGTGAATGTTACCTATCATGATTGAATCAAACGTGTTAAGCATACCTGCGCACGTTCACACAGACACACACATACACACACACACACACACACAAATTGTAAATGTCAAAACAAATATATGAAGGCCTATAAGATATATATATTTAGAAAGCGAGATATATAGTATCTATTTCATGTTATATAGAAGTGTTTACCTGGTTGAACTACAATGAACAAACATACAGGTGTATATATATATATATATGCGTATGTATATATATAATATATATATATATATATATATTAATTAATATACATATGTATATGTGTATGTATTATATATCTGTATACATATATATGTGTGCATATACATATGTTCTTTTGTTCCTTTATTCGTTTATTGTTTCAGTCATTTTAACAAATCGACCCTGGGACATATTCTTTGTAAGCCTAGTACTTATTCTGTCGGTCTCTTTTGCCGAACTACTAAGTTATGGGGACGTAAACACACCAACATCGGTTGTCAAGTGATAGTGGGGGACAAACATAGACGCACAGATATATACATATATATAGATATACATATAAAGAGAGATATAAAGAGATAGAGAGAGAGACAAAAAGACAGACAGAGGGAAACCAAGAGAAACATGAATATAGCATATATACATATACGTGTATGTGTTATGCAGATGTATATATATATATATATATATATATATATATATGTATATTATATATAGATATATATATATATATATATATGGATATATTTTTGTATGTGCATGTAGATACGCATATGCATAAATATGTTGTGTATCTCAATTTGTATATATATATATATATAGTTATTTATTTATACAAACACACACACACATATATATACCTCACAGGCCTGGCTGTGTGGTAAGAAGTTTGCTTCTTAACCACATGAATCCGGGTTCACTCTCAATCCGTGATACCTTATGCAAGTGTCATCTACTATAACCACGGGCCGACCAAAGCCCTGTGAGTGGATTTGGTAGAGTCTGAAAGAAGCCCGTCGTATATATATATATATGTATGGGTGTGTGTGTGTCGAGTAGTCCAACTAAAATTCCTCAAGGCTGTGCCCCAGCATGGTCGCAGCCTAATAACTGAAACAAGATAAGAGATATATCTTTAATCTTTTACTTGTCTCAGTGATCAAACTGTGGCCATACTGGGGCAACCGCTTTCAAGAATTTTAGTCGAACGAATCGACCACAGTTTTTATTTAGTTTTAAATCTGGTACTATCGGTCTCTTTTTGCCGAACTACAATGTGACGGGGACATAAACACATCAACACTGGTTATCAAGTGGTGCTAGGAGGACAAACACATATACATATGTGAGTGTATATGTGTATATATATATATATATATATATATATATATATATATATCACATATATGTGTGTATGTATCTGGAGAAAATGGAGAGTTTTAACTGATAGAATTCAATTTATCAACATATTGTCAAAATTCTCTGTTACCTACAATTGTTTCCAAACTCAACTCATTCAATTTCAAATTAATAAATTAATAATTGAATGAGTTGAGTTTGGAAACAAAGAATTTTGACAGTGTGTTAATAAATTGAATTTTATCAGTTAAATCTCTCTATTTTCTCTTTATAATACATTATATTGAAATATAGCCATATATATCGAAGTGTAATAATCATAAAAATCAACGTAATATACTTAATTGGTGCCTATTTTAAACAATAAACACCAATACTATTAAGTTCTACTGGTCTCTTGAACATTTCATCGAGATACAAGATTAAACCGGTGAAGCTTAGATGTTGACATCCCTTTTAAACAGGTATATGTATCCTCAAAATAACAATATATATATATATATATATATTGGTTGTTTGTGTGTGTATGTATATATATATATTATATATATAATATATATATTATATATATATATATATATATAATTATATATATATATTTGTGTGTTTGTGTGTGTATTGTATATAATATATATATATATATATATATATATATATATATATATATATATTGTGTGTTGTGTGTGTATTGTATTATATTATGTGTGTATTATATATATATATACATATATATATACATACATATACACACATAACATACATTGCAAAAATTCAATATGTATGTATATATATATATATATGTATATATATATATGTATATATGTATATATATATATATATGTATATATATGTATATTATATATACTATATTATATATGTATATATAATATATAATATGTATATTATATATATATATGTATATATTTAATATATATATATATATTATATATGTATATATGTATATATATATATGTAGTATGGTGTATATATGTAATGTATATATGTATATATGTTATATGTGATATATGATAATATATATGTATAATGTATATATATATAGTATGTATATATGTATGTATATATATATATATATATATATTTTACACGAGGGCTTCTTCATCAGAAGGCTTTGGTCAGCACGAGACACTTGCCCAAGGTGTCACACACTACAGCACACGGAAACTGTGTGCAAACATATAAACACTTTATATGGCCACATGTGTGTGTGTGCGTGTATGTGTATGTAAAGATATATATATATATATATATACATATTGAATTTTTGAAAATGTAAGTATATGTGTGCATGCGTGCGGGTGTGTACATGTTTATGTGGTATATGTATATATTTTATATAAGCATAGTGTTGTGTGTATATATATATATGTGTGTGTTTGTGTGCATATACATATGTATGAGTGTGTGTGTATATATATATATATATATATATATATATATATACACACACACACACACACATACATATATACAGGTGGTGCTATTAAGTTAGACATGGCCTGGGCCAATACTGGCCAAAACCTTTCTAAGTTATTCTAAGTTACATACATATATATAATATATATACATATATATATTGTATTTGTATACATTTATATATAGATACATAATATGTGTAATATATATGTGGGTGTGTATATATGTGTATATATATATATGTGTATATATATATATAGGTGTGTGTGTATATATGTATATATATATGTATATATATATATATATGTTTGTGTGTATGTAATATATATATTATATATATATATAGATATATTATGTTGTGTGTGTATGTATTATATATATATATATATATATATATATTAGATATACACGCGCACACACAGGACACAAACACACACATGTACATATGTAAAATTAAAACACCTGTATGCATATACAC
This sequence comes from Octopus sinensis, assembly GCF_006345805.1. Classification (NCBI taxonomy): domain Eukaryota; kingdom Metazoa; phylum Mollusca; class Cephalopoda; order Octopoda; family Octopodidae; genus Octopus; species Octopus sinensis. The sequence continues at coordinate 171,904,932 of NC_042998.1, forward strand.
ATGTATTTATGTGTATATATATGAATATGTACCTATAATATTTATGTGGTAATCATTGATGTATCGATACGTATAAACACGTTTACCTAGATAAATCTTATAATATATATGCGCACATACACAAGCACACAAGTATACTACATACATACATTACATACATGCACAACCATGCATACACATACATAATACATAACATACATACATACATACATACATTACATACATACATACATACGTGCATGCATGCATACATACTTCGACACATATATTCATACAAACATAATAGTACATATACATGAACAATGCACGACTATTTGTTTTGAAATGTTTGGTTACCATATTGCCTTTGTGGAAAATTATGATAATTGCCTCTCATTTAGGTGCAATGTCAGCACATGTTAAGGGAGTGTGTTAGTCGATAACATCGATCTCAGTATTAGACCATGACTTAATTTATTGGTTCAAAAAAATTTAGTGGTATATTTGGAATTTGAATAGGCGTAGGAGTGGCTGTGTGGTAAGTAGCTTGCTTTCCAAGCACATAGTTCCGGGTTCAGTCCCCCTGCATGGCACCTTGGGCAAGCGTCTTCTACTATAGTCTCGGGCCGACCAAAGCCTTGTGAGTGGATTTGGTAGACAGATACTGAAAGAAGCCCCCGTCATATATATTATATAATATATAGATATATATATATATATATATGTTGTGTGGGTGTGTGTGTGTGTGTGTGTGGTGTGGTGTGTTGTGTGTGTGTGTGTTTGTTGTGTCTGTGTTTGTTACCCCAACATCGCTTGCCAACCGATGCTGGTGTCTTTATGTCCTCGTAACTTAGCGGTTTAGCAAAAGAGACCGATAGAATAAGTACTAGGCTTACAAAGAATAAGTCCTGGGGTAGATTTGCTCGACTAAAGGCGGTGCACCAGCATGGCCACAGTCAAATGACTGAAACCATTAAAAAGAGAGAGAGAATGCAAAGTGCCGAACGAAATGCTGCAAAGCATTTTGTCCGTCGCTCTAACAAGTTTTCCAATATAGCGTCGAAATATTGTTAATGATGGCAATAAGCCTTTCTATGATTGGCACAAAGCCTAAAATTTTGTGGGGGAGGGGGTTCTACTCGATTACTTCGACCCCAGTGCTCAATTGGTTCTTATTTCAACGACCCCGAAAAAGATAAAAGGCAAAGTTGACGTGGGCAGCATTTGAACTCAGAACGTTAACACGGAAGAAATGCCACTTAATATATTGTCCGGCGTGCTAGCGATTCTGTGTGCGACCCCTCCCGCGGAAACTCAATTCTTTCTCCTTAATTGCTCCTACCATAGACACGAAGCAAAGAATCTGGTGAGAAATTAGTCAATGAAATCGATGGCAGTACTTGTCACTTTAATTTATCGATCTCGGAATCGTGCAAGGCAAATGTGACCTCGGCGGGATTTAAATTCAGATGGCAAAGAGCCGGGAAATGAACCATATACTCTAACATCTCTTCCAAATCGCCTCCAAGAGTATCGGAAAAAAATCATTCAAGCCTTCACCTCGTATCTTTAGGCTCTGAGCTCAAATATCACCAAGGTCAACTTTGCCTTTTATTATTTTGGTGTCAATAAAATAAGTACCAGTCGAGTTCTAGGGTCGATGTAATCCACTAACTTCTTCCCCTAAAAAATGCCGGCCTTATACCTAAGGTACAATCATTATTTCTTAGGTTGTGGATTGACACTATCATTCGAGCGCCGGACCAAATGCTTTGCAATATTTATCGTATCACTTTACATTTCAAGTTCAGATCCTGCCGTGTTCAATTTCGGTTTTTTGTCCTTATGTACATGGTAAAATAAGGTGCTAGTCCAGTATTGGAGGGTAATTTACTTAACCTCTTTCCTAAACTCTATGTATTATGTCTGTGTTGAAAACAATTATTGGACCCGTGTATTGACAAAATCCTGAGCATTGACTGACTCCATGGTCCCCAAATTCGAGGCCACGTGCCTTAGCAATAGTTAATATAACTATTTCTAATTAAGGCACAAGGCTAGTAATTTGAGGGGAGAGCTTAGTCGATTAAGTTTATTGAAGTCTTTGACTGGTACTTAATTTTCTCTATCGCCGAAGGCTGAAAAGCAAAATTGATCTCGGTGAAATTTGAACTCAGAACGTAAAGGGTCATAAGTGAATACCACATGACACTTTTGTTCGACTCTAACCACTATGCTAATTTCAATGCCTGTCGCTTGACAGATTTAGTGATCGGCGAACCACGTCTGTCACCCGGTTCTATTTCTTATGTTGCCAAACGTTTCAAACTTGTCAACTAAAATGTTCGTGAGAAAGGCATGAACGTGACAACTTGATGATTCACCTCTCGGTTAACAAACACCATGAGATTTCTTGTGTACAGAAAAAAAAACCCATCAGTTTTGTTTATGCACGTTTAACCGACAGAGAGATGAGGAGAGAGGGGAAGGGGGAGAGAGAAACTAAGGGGAGACACTATGTAGTGGTAGTTCGACCTGTTAGATATAGCTGTGAAATCTTCCTCAAATAATCTACTGTCGCTTTAAATAGGACAAGGACATATTCGATAATGTAGCCCTACATGACCCCAGAGAACGGGTTGGTCGCGGTTACACTGTTTATAATCATATGTCTATTTGATCAGGGTTGACCCGGGTTAAACATGTTGTGAGCTTACGTCAACAATCTGCTTACTACAACTTTAACGAAATTGTTTCAATACTATATTTAATATCATTATATTTTCATTTCGCCGAGGAAGATTTCGTCAACCATACTTCCGGGACCGATAATATTAAGTGTCGGTCAAATACTTGGCTTGATTAAATTAACTATCTTCCTCTCTTCTTCCACACCCCACACAAAAAAGTGGGGGAGAAGAAAAAACTGTGTGGCCTCGTGGTTAAGTTAAAAAGTATAAATCTTCGTTATATTTTCATCCCGTTGAAGTTGACATAGCTTTTCAACTTTCCCATCTTTAACTGAATCAATAAAAACAAGAGCACTCAGAGAGCGCATACCTCCGCCAAGGCAACACCAACATTCTCTCAAAGATTAACCAGAGATGATTTTTAAAATGAGAATATCTGAAATAAAACTCGACTACTCTCACAAACGAGAACACTAAAAATGAACCCGACCACTCTCAAAAATTGAGCAAAAAAACCAAAAAAAAACCAAAACAAAACAGAAAAATAATCCAGAATCCTTGTCCGATGCCAGATCGATCCCAAAATCTAATCAGTTTATGCCAGTCACAAGGTCAAACATCTCTGAAAGTTTGATCCTAATCCATCCAGCGGTTCTTGAAATATCTTGTCCACGAACGAACGAACGAACCAACCAACAAACAAACAAACAAACACGACTGAAAACAATACCTCCGTCTTCGTTAAGGCGACGGAGGTAATAAGTACCAGTGAAGTACTGAGACAATTTTCAAATACGTGGTTTTGTGCACATGTAAGAAAGTGGCAGCTGGCAGATTCGTTAGCAGGGTCGGACAAAAATACTAAGTGGCATTTCGTGAGTTCAACTTTCGCCGAGGTCGATTTCTGCCTTTCATCCTTTGGGGTCGATAAAATAATGTACCAGCTGAGTACTTGAGGCCGATGCAATTGAGTAATATTACTCTTAAAATTTGCTCGCCCTGAGTCAAAATTTGAACGAATTATTATGACGTACCTCGATTTTTTTTTCTGAGTGGCTGTAGCATTTTGTGTAAAGGGTTGACCCCATAAATATATTTTAGTTATTGAAATGCGCGCGCTCACACACACTTCGTACACACGACACTCTACAAACCAGAGTATGATATTTATTATTTCGTTTGTATGTTTGTTCTGATTGTTTTGTAGCCTATCGTCCTCGTGGCAAATAACGATATTCAGTACTGTGGTCGTTTATCAATCGGATTACATGGTTGTACACACGGCCAGTTAATCACATATGACAGGAAATGTGTGAAAAGAAAAAGAAAATTCAACTTGTTGC
>NC_042998.1:171916443-171921443 GCF_006345805.1 Octopus sinensis
CGCAGGTCATTTCGTTGGAAACATATCAAAAGAAGTCTGTTTCTTCCTGCCTTTCAAAATGTTACGAGAATGCGACAGTGCAGTGTCATTAAATAAAGTAGCTGTAAATACTTTTTCAGGATGATATTTTCCTACGAATTCAGAAACATAATGCCACTTTGCCAACAGTGCCTTTATGTCACTCGTAGAGATAGCCTTCTCCGCTACGCTGTCCTCTTCCGGGGAACCAATCTCTTCCACCGCATCCAAATGCTGCTGAATCTGCAGGAGTTCATCTGTCGTCAGCTCCTCTAAGTGTTCCTCGACGAGATCGTTAATGTCCCCATCGTCAACATAGACTTGCCAAGGGACACTATCTCATCGACTACAGGTATCTCAGACACAAACCCCTCGAAGGCTCTTTTGGATATGCAGTCAGGCCAGTTTCCTCCATGCGGAATTCAGCGTTCTCCTCGTTACTCCCTGCCAGGCCATATCGATTATTTTCAGGCAGTTAACAATTCTTGTGCTCTTTCCAAAAGTCACGAAGGATTAGATTTGTATTTTCGGTAACTTTAAAGCACTGACAAAACAGGTGTTTTGGTGTACAATTTCTTAAAATTAGAAATTTCCTGTTGATCCATGGGCTGCATGATGGGGGGGGGGGTTGCGTGAAAGTTATAGAACTTATATGAATTTATATTCGTCCTGGATATCATCTTCGAAGTTAAGAAGACGAGCAGGAGAATTGTCGAGGACGAGGAGGGCCTTGAGAGGAAAACCGTTCTCCAGAAGGTACTTTTTCACTGCTGGTTCGAAGATAAGATTGACCCACTCGGTGAAGAATTGCCTGGTGACCCAAGCTTTAACGTCTACTCTCCACATGACCTCCTTCAGGATTTTGTGTGACTTAAATGCTCGTTGGTTTTCGGAATGGTAGACAAAGAGCGGCTTAATCTTTAAGCTTCCACTCGCATCGGCGCAAAGGGCGACAATTAGCCTATCTTTCATAAGTTTGTGGCTTGGCATTTTCAGCAAGGAAGCTAGCTGCATTTCGGCCTTGTTGAACCTTACGAATGACATGTACACACAACCAGTCACATGCCAGACTAGATTTCTCATCCCGATATAGGAGACAATGTATAATACATTCACTGATATTGCGCATAAACGCCGAGTTGAATAAATAATCTGAAATGCATGGTTTTTGCAGTGTGAGAGTCTGTTGAACACCATTTTGATGATATTTTAAATACTTTGGGAGAGAGTTCTAACATACATGCCGTGTACTTTGTCTTCAGCAAGGTCTTATGTTAGGAAAACTATCCAATATAAGATTCCGTGTAAAGGTTTTGCAATGGGTTGTGTTGGCTGATAAAATTAACGCAACATATGATCGATAGAGTTCACTCTAACCCAGCAAAAGTCATTCGTGTCGATCCCATTCTCTTCATCATTTATGTAAACGGCAGCAGAAGTACAACCAAACACGGTAAAATAAAAATTTTGATAGATACTGGAGCTTCAGAAAGTTATCAACAGAGTAGGTGACTAGACCAAATTTCAATCTAGTCTGTGCGCTGTTATTCGACTAGTTGAGATAGTATAGTGCTAAACGGGAGAAAGTTGTGTTCGTCTGCATCGGAAAATGTAATATACATAAACGGTTATATTCTCTTCCTTCATGCAGCAAGAATCTTAACGGAACGGGAACGGAAAATAATTAACTCTTCCGACTAAGACAGGATCTTATCGGTTTGGCTGCCAGCATCAATCCTGTTCCAATTGATTTCTTATTCAGTGTAATGATACACTTTTATAGGCTGATGAATGACGTGAAAGTAATTTTCACTATAAATCAATATAAAAAAAGTTATTAGCAATTGAAGTTTGAAAATTTTGGTAATTTTAGCCATTCGTAAACCGCAGACACATTCACGCCCGTTTAGATAGTAAGAAGCGGAATATGAGAACTCTTTTGTCTCTCAACGTGGCTGTTGCCATAGTAACAAGGGAATCCAAGCAGTCTTTGAAAAGTCTTTTATCTGCGAGGAAGCACGTGTTGACAAATTGTTCTGTGTGATTATGGCAGTAAGCTTCAGTAACTTCGTTTGTTATGGAAACATTGAAAACAGAGGAGGGTATTTTTAAAATTAAAACCGAAAGTTAAATGTTTGTTCTTTAATGCTTAAATGTTCGTTTTTAAGTATATTTTGTACACGCTTATTTTCATATGTAACATATAAACATGTACATCTTTTGGAACATTGTCATCTTATAAGATTTTGCTGGTAATTTTTAAAATTAATATAAACATTTATTTACAAGTTAAAAAATTACCGGAGAACTTTTATCTAATTCTTCCAAATCTTTCTGTTAAAAATTGTAATGTTTTTATCGCATGTTACGTGTTGTTTATCGCATTTGCGTTAAATGCATATTGAATGCTTAAATGTTTGTTTACTCGTTTCTTTTTGTCATTGAGCATTGAGGTGGTTCTATTGTGTGCTAAAAATAACAGCGAAATAAGATTTTTGGGATAAACCTTTTAAATTAACATAAACATCTATTTGCATGAAAGAAAATTACCGGAGATTTAACATGTATTGTTTACAAATATTGACAGCACGTACTATTTTCAGGATGTTGACGACAAAATGTGCAGTCACGCAAACATATCAGCGTGGAGTTACAACTAAGCAGAACAAATTAAACACAGGGGACAGGTAAAATGTACAGAACAAGAAAAAAAACCACAAATATAAATATCCTGTCAATCACAAAAGAAATTTCCTCAAGTGTTTTTGGCTCAAATTGTCGGAATTTCGATTTAAAGTTTTATGAATGACGTCCATGAATAGAATACAACGTTTTTCGCTTTCGACATTTTCTGGGCAAGGCATTTAATAAAAAAAAAAAAACCTCCTCGATTGGAATATGCTGCTGGCAGCGTTCGCTGTCTCCCGGTGATTCCAATTCCGTATCACATTTGCTTCTGCTCGGAGAGATTACCAAAACCTTTAGGGGGGAAAAAAATTACATCATACATGACCAACGAAGTTGATGTAAAACAGGCAATTCCTATCTTGTTTATGAGTAATGACACTCCAACAGATTTCTTAAACAAGGATATAAACATGATGTCTCAGAAATGGCAATGTGGAAAAAACAATAGACCAGATATCGAACCACGACCCTATCGTCAGGGGCTCCTAAATGCAAAATATTTACTACACAATATTCACGACAAATTTCTTTCTGTCATGACATCAATGATCAAAGAAGAAATAGATTAAGTATTTAAGTCAGGATAATTTGGATTAATTGTGGATGAAACAATGGATAGTTCTAAAAATGAACTGCTTCCCTTTTTTCTGAGTTACATTTTTGACAATGTTCGCAGTTAAGAATTTATTAGATATGGAGATACTCCTGAACTTAATTCTGAATCACTTTTACAGTGTGACGACCAGTTATGAGTCTTTCAATGCTAAGAAGGCATCTCGGCAATGAATTGAAAAATAGCTGGTACTCAAGCAAAGTTACGTGTCAGTGTCTCATTTGTTATTGATGCCTCTGCTACACCCACCGATCCAGACTGGTAGTGGTTAATTATATAAAAATGTAGAGGCTGTGAAAGAAGGTTTGGCCTTACTGCAACAAATCAACTTGTTAATTGCTCGGTCCACATCAGTTGTTCATGCTGTTAAAATGAAAAGTTTTTTCATTTCTTTATGTCAAAAGCGACCGGTTTCTCAACATTAATGGTTTCAAATTTATGGCAGAAATTTTACGGCTGAACGACCTGAAAGCAAATTGCCATAGTGTAAAGCGTATCATCGAGTGGAAGTCACACACTATGAACTATCTGACCGAGTTGCTTCATTTTTTTTTTCGTTACTACAGGGATGTCTTGTTTGAATTGTTCCAACTGTTTCAAATTGATATAACGCTGTGCGTAAGCTATGTGGGTTGTGAACGTAGTTTTTTCCCATTAGTGAATAGTCATGAACTATCTACAAAATAGCACCATGGACAACAGACGGAGCACACTAGATACAATTGTCACGAAAAGGTGACTTGCTGGAAACTTGAATATTGAAAACATTGTATTTCGTTTCACCAAAATAGGAGAACTATCGTTGAATATTTTTTGTGTTATTGTAATTCGTAACAGACATTACCATCTTTAATGTTTCATTTTTATATTTAACTTTACAATTGCATTAAGAAATGAATTTTGAATTTGATTTATTATATATATAAATTATCATATATAAAACTTTGCTCGCCCTTAAACTTGCCAGGTTTGTTATAAAACACTGGCGCCACCACTGTTTGTATACTGAAAAGTAAATGCTACTTAAATGATGAATTACTATAAATAAATCAATATTATATTCGATGCAGTATTTAATTTGATGAGTTAGCAATTGTGTAATAATGTAATATTTGAGAAGTAGTGATATTCTCTGAAAACTTCATTCTCAGTCTTGATTCAAGAGAGGGGACTGTGAAAATGTTTTCATCTGCCTGCTCGCATGATAAAGAGAGGATTTGAACTGAGAGCATAAAAATATAGTTGTACTTATCGGTTTAAGTAATATACTCACTACTTAAAACTATGCCTCCGGGTGGTATCTATATATATAACTTGGCCGAGGATAGTTTGGTGTCATTTTTTTGGCAAAATTGAAAAGAAACAAAACAATTGATTAAAGAAATCGATCAAGAACCATGAAACTGAAGAAGAAAACAAAAACAATAAATTTTATTCTGGCATAGAAATAAATCTTTTGTCCTCATCTCTTAATGTTTGTTAGTTCGATCAACTTGTTCAATTATACAAGTTGTTATAAAGTTTTGGTTGAAAATTGATTGCACTGCACTGAATTTTCTCATCAATCACATCTACTTAGTGATTCGTTTCCTTTGTGTACTTGTTGAAAAGTGATGAAGTGATGGGATGAAATAGAGCTGAGAACAATATCTCACAGAATGAATCCCTGGCGGTTTCAGAT
>NC_042998.1:171926443-171938943 GCF_006345805.1 Octopus sinensis
ATATATAAAAATATATAAAAAATATATAAAAATATATAAATTCTTCTTGGGACATAACATAGAAAGCATGTTCTATCTGTTCTCTTTAGGGGACTAAAAACGTAACAGAAATTTAGTCACATGTGGGCATGATCCGAAAAGCTCTGTCCTTGTATTTAGACATGTAGTAGGGTCTAAGCTGCTTTTCCAGATAAGAGAGATGGCTTATCTGGAAAATCAGCTTAGACCCTACTACATGTCTAAATACAAGGACAGAGCTTTTCGGATTATGCCCACATGTGACTAAATTTCTGTTACGTTTTTGGTCCCCTAAAGAGAACAGATAGAACATGCTTTCTATGTTATGTCCCAAGAAGAATTTATATATTTTTATATATTTTTTATGTATTTTTATATAATTTTTATGACGAAAAATGCGAGCGATGTATAAGTACGCAGGCAAGCAGAGTTATAACAGAGTAATTTCCCTTTATTTAACGGTATTTTTCATAACGTTTTCAAATAGCCAGATAACCGAAGAGATGGTGTTGTGGATTTCCACTTCGGCATCTGAAACTCAGAGTTTTATCTTGACTACCGAGTAATGTAACATATTGTATAGATAAATTTCCTCTATTTACATATATTGAGGTCTCTTTCTTTCTTTTGTTATCTTACCGTTTATCAATATATATATATATATATTATATATTATATATATATATATATATATATATATATATACATACAGGGTGCGGTGAATAAATTGTCCTAAATTACGCAAAAATGAAAATAAAACTGACATCTCATTTGAATAGATATATTTAGCAAAATTACATACAAATATTTTGAAATACTAAAAAGTAGATTTATGCAATAAAATCATTATTGGCTTCAAACACGGCCTTCAGACAACCTTGGAATCTCCTGCAGCTCTTCTGGACGCTCTCCTTGTTTAAGTAGGTGAATGCTGCCATAATCCTGGTCTTCAGTTCATCTTTGGTGTTAGAAGGAGTTTTGTTGGTCTCTCGCTCAACTGCGTCCCACACATAATAATCAAGGAGGTTGCAGTCTGGGGAGTTAGGTGGCCGGATGCCAGGGGTAATGCGGTCGCAGAAATTGTCTGGCAGCCATGACAGCGTTCTCCTTCTTGTGCGGCATAGAGCAGAGTCCTGTTGCCAGACATAGGGTCTTCCAGCAGTCACCCTCTTGACCCATAGCAGCACTATCTCCTTCAGGCACTTGATATAGACCTCTGTGTTGAGTATGAGGCTGTGTGAGAAGGTGAATGGAGGCATCACTCTAAACACCATGATGTTGACTGAAAGTTTGATTTTTATCACTCTAAGTACATATTTTGAAGACATGTCAAGCTAACGGTTGTTCTGTGTGTTCACCATCTGATCCTGGCAGAATTTTTTCTCCTCTGAGAAAAATCAAAGCATGTTCAGTTGGAGGGGATGTTTATGTTTGTTCAAAAGTTTCGTAGCGCGATATTTTCCTCTTGTCCTTCATGGCTTGGGATAAAAATTAGCCGTTTCTCATCTTGTATGAGGAATACCGAATGTTTTCATGCACTACCTGCCTGATAAGAAACTCAGGCACTCCAATGTCCCTGGCGAATAACTTGATTGACTTGGAGGAATCGTTGTCAATCATGGCCTGGATCTCACCAACAAATTCAGTAGTCTTTTTCTTATCAGAACGATCAGAGTGAGTTTCCCAAGCTGCCGTACCTTCGCAATCCCCATTAGACTCATCCAAATCTCTCCGAATCCTCTGCACTGTCCTTAGATTGACACCCAAACACTGTGAAATGTTCGTATTGGAGCTTCCGGCGCAAATACCAGGCAGTACAGCATGTCGTTTCCAAATTTCTGGCAAAGTGAATTGCGTCGTGGTGGTGTTTTTCTCACAGACAGTACCCAACTATATTGAGTAGTCGACAAAATCAAAAACAATGTGCGTGCGCAAAATTAAAAACATAGAATGGTAACAGTTTACCCATCACGCCCTATTTACACACAATATATATATATATATATATATCTGTGTGTGTGTGTGTGTGTGTGTGTGTGTGTGTGTGTGTGTATATTGAACCCTCATTCATCGTCTTCGATGAGAAAATCCACCATATATATATATATATATATATATCATACAAATAAGAAAATGGAGAAACAAATTTAGTATATTGGATAAATACTATCCCATAGTGGGTTACACCCATAACCCCTATCTTACTTTGTGTGTGTGTATATATAATGTGACCTCGTGAAGACTACCTGCAATTTTTTTTCCTCTGTCCTCCCGTCTCGGGATCTTTCTTTCTCCTATGTTTCCGACGAAGAGCTCCGCTCGAAACGTCATACCTTCCTTCTTCCATTTTCCTGAGCGCCTAATAATAATAATACTGTAATTGTTCCACGTGTTGTTGTTTTTTCTGCTTTCCCGTTTGGATTAACCTTATATATATATATATATATATTCTAGTATTCTATTCTTTTAGTCTATACTGGACCACCGCGTTTAGTCGAACAAATCACTCCCAGGACTTATTCTTTGTAAGCCCAGTACTTATTCAATCGGTCTCTTTTGCTGAACCACTGAGTTACAGAGACGTAAACACACTAACATCGGTGTTAAGCGATGGTGGCGGGATAAACACAGACACACAAATACACATTCGCGCGCACACACACAAAAACACACACACATATACTCCAGGCTTGTTTCAGTTTTCGTCTACCAAATCCACTCACAAGGCTTTGGTTGGCCCGGGTCTATAGTAGAAGACACTTGCACAAGGTGTCACGCAGTGGGACTGAACCCGGAACCATGTGGTTGGGAAGCAAGTTTCTTACGACACAGCCACTCCTGCGCCTATTATATATATATATATATAGATATATATATATTATATATATATATATACATACATATATATATATATATATATATATATATATATATATATATATATATATATATATATACATATAATATATATATATACATATAATATAATATACATATATATATATAATCTTTTCAAATTGTATTTTTGTACTTTCGTACATCCACCCTGTAATGTTTTGTTTTCCCGAACCCTAATTATCCGAAATTTTGCGGAGGCCCCGAAACGATTATATATATATATATATATATAATATATATATGTATGTGTGTGGGGTGTGCGCGCGCGCGCGTATATATTATATATATAATATATATATTATATATATATATATAGAGAGAGAGAGAGAGAGAGAGGAGAGAGACAGGAGTGGCCTATACAAGGAAAATAAGGACGGATCATTCGGAGTTTTCTATCCTCAGTCGAGTTCCTGATTATTTTTGCAATTTCGGCAGTTTATACTCAAGATTGCTCCAATCTGGCCAGCCCCAAAGAAATAAGTTAATCAGAAAGTAGAAAGTACTGTACGAGTACTCTGAGAATACAGCTGTTTCGTGCAACCCAAAGAGGCTAGACTGGTCCACCAAAACAGAACATTGGAGGGGAAGCAGGCATCATACCAACAAAACGCAATGCATGGGTACATATTTTGTAAACTAGAAGGCAGCAATAGCGTTGAAAGGAAGAGTGACTTCTCTTGTACCTGGGATAGATATATTACACCCGACATAGAATGATATCCCTTCACTATTCAGGAACAGGAGATAGTTACTAAATACTTGATAAACAACAGAGACAAAGATACCGCCAAACCTCCGCGTTGTGATAAAAATGGTCAGCTCTGCTAAACCCACATCATGCGCTTTCGGTCAGTAATATTGACTGATTATTTTAATAAAAGAAGCGTCGCTTTCTAGTCAGTTCAGAGTTGCTCTCTTTTTTTTTTATCTTGAACTGAAGAGAACTAAAGTGTTCAAAATGCATCACCACTCCAATAGAGAGCGCTTTGAGCTGACTAAAGTGTTTTGACACCTTTTTGTCTCATGCGAAATCTTTTTCCTCTTTGATAAACTGTAGCGAAACGCTTTTCACGGTCTCAAATATCTCTCAAACATATTTGAACTGGTCTTAAATGAATTAAATAGTAATCATTAAGAAGCTAAAGAGCTCTACTACATTGATCCTGTGGTCATATACGGAAGTTTTACTACAGCCATTCCAGAATGTTAGGTTAACGGAACTGTAAGAACATTAGGTTTAACGTCTTGTGACATTTGTTCCGGTTCTTTGCGTTCTGAGTTCAAATCCTGCCGTGGCTTACATGAGTGGCATACTTCATCTGTCACTCTGCTTAACACCACCACCTGACTTTCGAGGAATTTTTAGCTTAGTTCGCTGTGCTGCACGCATTCGGGTCAGGATTCCGATTTGGGGTTACTTCTCTTCTTCCTTTCTCCCCTCTTTCTCCTTCCTTCTCTCCATCCATTCGTTCTACAAATCACGGGGGTGGGGTGGGGACTGTGGAAGGTCATGGGTACTGCCTTTCCTTCTGACTACAAAAAAAAATGATGCAGTACTGAAGAGTACAGAGTAGATGTTGGTTGATGTGGGATCCGTTAGGTGCGACTTCTCAAGTGACAATAATATGAGAGGCGAATTGTATCGAGAGGGCTTGGGTAATGGGGTTTGCAGCTTGTTAGTTCACTAAGCACTGTGTACACCACATGAATTGTATCACATAGATTTTAAAGCCATTTGTACATTTATTTACATTCATTGGTTGTACGCAATCTATGTGTGTGCGTGTATATATATATAATATACACTATATAATGTATATATATATATATATATATATATATATAATATACACTATATTACATATATATATATAATATATAGACTATGTTACACACACACACACACCACACACATATATATATTATATATATAAATGATAATATATATAATATATATATATATATATAATATAATATATAATATATATATATATTATATATATATATATATATATGAATATGCATGTGAGGGCGCGCGCGTGTGTGTGTATGTACGTGTGAAGAAAAGATAGATAGGTGGACTGTGCACGTGTCAGAGAAAGAGGGAGAAAAACTGGTTAGCATATCACCACAGACATAAAGAATGCAAAGAAAAAACGCACATGCACGCACACACGTGCGCAACACACACACACACGCACACGCACATATATATTTAGGATATAGCGAGTAAGTAGATAGGAGTCAGAGAGAGAGAGAGAGAGAGATAGATGGGACGGGAGCTTATATGTGTGCATGCAGGCTAGGGCAGTTGAAGTCTTTTAGTGTATGAATATATTCCAGAATGCGGTTGTAAAACAGTTTAGTGCAGTTGCATAAACATTCGCGTCGTTATATATTTTAACATATATATTATCGTTACATGTATGCCAATGTGTGTGGTCCAGCGTTAGTAGCGCATACACAGCTTGTCGCACTCACACACACATTACATAAATGTGTGTGTGTGTGTGTGTGTGTGTGTGTGGTGTGTGTGCATAAATGTATGCATGTATTTATGTATGTATGTATGCTTTAGCAAGCTCGCCAATGAAACCAGTCCTCAAAATGGTCTTTTGAAGTTTCCTGACGCTACGATGTTACCGTGTATGCTTCAGTATAATTTTCGTGTTTACATTTAAATAAATGTGTGTGTGTTTGTGTGTGTGTGTGTATGTTTGTGTGTGTGAGTGTGTGTACATATGCACATGTTTTTGCTTGTTTGTTTGTTTGTGTGTGTGCGTGTGTGTGTGTGTGTGTGTGTGTGTGTGTGTGTACTTATATTTTGTTATACAAACAACAGCATTTTTGCCTTCATTTAAATCAGACGTCAGCCTTTACTACTCAAACTGTTGAGTACAATCGGCCGATTGAAGAAAACATTGGTCCGGATGGTAAACTTACATATCACAAAGAACAATAATACTTCACACATAATACAGGCGCAGGAGTGGCTGTGTGGTAAGTAGCTTGCTAACCAACCACATGGTTCCGGGTTCAGTCCCACTGCGTGGCATCTTGGGCAAGTGGTCTTCTGTCTATAGCCCCGGCCGACCAATGCCTTGTGAGTGGATTTGGTAGACGGAAACTGAAAGGAGCCTGTCGTATATATGTATATATATGTATATGTATGTGTGTTTGTGTGTCTGTGTTTGTCCCCCTAGCATTGCTTGACAACTGATGTTGGTGTGTTTATGTCCCCGTCACTTAGCGGTTCGGCAAAAGAGACCGATAGAATAAGTACTGGTTACAAAGAATAGTACCGGGGTCGATTTGCTCGACTAAAGGCGGTGCTCCAGCATGGCCGCAGTCAAATGACTGAAAACGTAAAAGATAGAAAAAAAGATAGAATACAAATTTTACGCATTTTTAATACTTTGTGCTTAGGCGTGGCTATGCAGCAAGAAGTTTGCTTCCCGACCACATAGTTCCCGTTCAGTCCCCTGCGTGGCACTTGGGCAAATGTTTTCTACAATAGCCTCGGGTGACCAAAGCTTTGTAAGCGGATTTGGTAGACGGAAACTGAGAGAAGCCCGTCATATATATATATATATTGATATAGATTGTTTGTGTTTGTGTGTGGTGTGTTTGTCTTTGTGTACGAGTTTGTCTCCCATCACCACTTGACAACCGGTGTTGGTGTGGTTAGATCCCCGTGACATTAAGGTTCGGTAAAAGACACGGATAGAATAAATTCCAAACTAAAAAAAAAAAAAAAAAAGAAAATAATCATGGCCGTAACCTTCGGGCTGAAACATTTTAAAGGATTAGGATTTAGGGGTCGATTTGATCGACAAAATTTATTTAAGGCGGTGCCTCAGCATAGTTGCATTCTAATAAATGAAACAAGAAAAGAAAAGTATAATTATATAGGCGCAGGAGTGGCTGTGTGGTAAGTAGCTTGCTAACCACCACATGGTTCCGGGTTCAGTCCCACTGCGTGGCATCTTGGAAGTGTCTTCTGCTATAGCCCCGGGCCGACCAATGCCTTGTGAGTGGATTTGGTAGACGGAAACTGAAAGATGAGCCTGTCGTATATATGTATATATTATATTATGTGTGTTTGTGTGTCTGTGTTTGTCCCCCTAGCATTGCTTGACAACTGATGTTGGTGTGTTTATGTCCCCGTCACTTAGCGGTTCGGCAAAAGAGACCGATAGAATAAGTACTGGGCTTACAAAGAATAAGTACCGGGGTCGATTTGCTCGACTAAAGGCGGTGCTCCAGCATGGCCGCAGTCAAATGACTGAAACAAGTAAAAGATAGAAAGAAAAGATAGAATACAAATTTTACGCATTTTTAATACTTTGTGCTTAGGCGTGGCTATGCAGCAAGAAGTTTGCTTCCCGACCACATAGTTCCCGGTTCAGTCCCACTGCGTGGCACCTTGGGCAAATGTTTTCTACAATAGCCTCGGGTTGACCAAAGCTTTGTAAGCGGATTTGGTAGACGGAAACTGAGAGAAGCCCGTCATATATATATATATATATTGATATAGATTTGTTTGTGTTTGTGTGTGTGTGTGTTTGTCTTTGTGTACGAGTTTGTCTCCCATCACCACTTGACAACCGGTGTTGGTGTGGTTAGATCCCCGTGACATTAAGGGTTCGGTAAAAGACACGGATAGAATAAATTCCAAACTAAAAAAAAAAAAAAAAAAGAAAATAATCATGGCCGTAACCTTCGGGCTGAAACATTTTAAAGGATTTAAGGATTTAGGGGGTCGATTTGATCGACAAAATTTCTTTAAGGCGGTGCCTCAGCATAGTTGCATTCTAATAAATGAAACAAGAAAAAGGAAAAGTATAAGTATATAGGCGCAGGAGTGGCTGTGTGGTAAGTAGCTTGCTAACCAACCACATGGTTCCGGGTTCAGTCCCACTGCGTGGCATCTTGGGCAAGTGTCTTCTGCTATAGCCCCGGGCCGACCAATGCCTTGTGAGTGGATTTGGTAGACGGAAACTGAAAGAAGCCTGTCGTATATATGTATATATATATATAAGTGTGTGTGTGTATATGTTTGTGTGTCTGTGTTTGTCCCCCAAGCATTGCTTGACAACCGATGCTGGTGTGTTTACGTCCCCGTCACTTAGCGGTTCGGCAAAAGAGACCGATAGAATAAGTACTGGGCTTACAAAGAATAAGTCCTGGGGTCGATTTGCTCGACTAAAGACGGTGCTCCAGCATTGCCGCAGTCAAATGACTGAAACAAGTAAAAGAGTAAAAGAGTAAAGAGTATATGAATAGGTGTGGGTATGGCTGTATGGTCAGACAAGTTTAGAGTTTGGCCCCACTTCGTGACAGTTAGGGCAAGTGTTGATAACACTAGAAATTGTGTCGAAACACACATTCTGTCTATCTGTCTATCTATCTATCTATCTATCTATCTATCTATCTATCTATCTATCTATCTATGCCTATGAATGTATGTCCATGTATGTTACACGTACATACATATAATGATAATGCATACATCACGGACATAGATAAACACGCACACACGCGCGCGCGCACACACACACACACAACACACACACATACATGCAGACGCAGAGAGACACACACATATACATTCAAACACATACAGATACACACTCATATCCTCCGTTCCATGGACGCTGCACGCCTTTAGGGAATAGTGGCCGTGACGTTATCACACATGGCATGTCAGAACATATTAAAACCGGTGAATGCATGTATATGCGTATGTGTGCGTGTGTGTGCATGTGTGTATGTGTTTGTGTGTATATAAATATGCATGTGTGTATATATGAATATATATATATATATATATCTTATATACTTTTATTCATTTATTTGTTTCAGCCATTAGACTGCAGCCAAGCTGGAGCACTGCTTTCAAGTCTTTTTGTCGAACAATTCGGCTCCGAGACTTATTTTAAAGCCTAGTACTTACTCTATCAGTGTCTTTGCTGAGCCTGTAAATTACCGGGACGCAAACACACCAACACCGGTCGTCAAGCGATGATGGGAGAGGGGGGCAAACACAGATACAAAGACACACATACATGAATATATAATATATATATATGGATATACGACGTGCTTCTCTTAGTTTTCGCCTGCCTAAACCACTCACTAGGCTTTCGTCGGCCCGAGGGTAAAATAGAAGACACCTGCCTAAGGTGTCACGCAGTGGGACTAAACCCGGAAGTATGTGGTTGGATAGCAAGCTTCTTGCCAGACAGCTTCGCCTGCACCTATATCTATCTATCTATCTATCTGTCTATCTATCTATCTATCTATCTATCTATCTATCTATCTATCTATCTATCTATCTATCTATCTATCTATCTATCTATCTATCTGTCTCTCAGAGTACTGCAACTGGCAGCAAAATGGTAGCATCCCCGGTTTTGTGAGCCGAGGAGGTGTAACGCTGCTGAAGAAAGATCCAAACAGGGGGGACGTAATAGATAATTTTGGGCCCATCACTCTGCTCAATGCAGACTTGAAAATTTTGGCCAAGGCGTTAACCAAGAGGTTGGCGCTTGTCATCGAGAAACTGGTCGACAAGGCGCAAACATGCTCCGTGCCGGGCCGGAGCATCCATGACAACCTCCATCTGATGCGCTACATCATAAACAGGGTAGTTAAGGAACCTGGTATGGGTGGGGACCTGATCAATTTTGATCAATCGAAAGCTTTCGATAGGGTAAACCATCGATACTTGGAGGCTGTCCCCATAGCGGCTGGTTTCGGTCCCGTCTTCCGCAGCTGGATAGCTGCTTTGTACAGAGGCATCCGTTCGGTAATTCGCGTAAATGAACATCTATCGAGACCTTTCGACATTGCACGTTCGGTCCGTCAGGGATGCCCCCTCTCGTTGCTTCTATACGTATTGACTCTCCTGCCACTACTGCGGAAGTTGGCGACTCTGAGGGGCATCCCGCGAGAATTGAGATGCGGGACGTGCGTGTCTACATACGCGGACCACGTCACCGTCATAGTGTCTAGCCAAAAGCACATCGAGCTGGTCGGCGAGACACTGAAAGACTACGAAGCGGTAACAGGAACAAAAATAAACCGGGAAAAGTCAGTGGGCTTGCGGCTCGGCACCTGGAGAAGCAAGCCCATGCCGTCCACCAGCGCCTCCGTCGTTGGACGCTGGACAGAGGGTCCGAGAGGAAGCTGTCCCTAAAAGGTCGGGCGGAGGTGGCGAACACGTACATTGCGTCCGTCATCTACTACTACCTGACCGTCGTGCCTTGTCCCAACCCTACCATCGCCAAACTAGAACCCATTCTCTTCTGCTTCTTGTGGAAAGGATGTGTTCCGATGGTCAAGCGATCCATTTGCTATCAACACCCGTTAAAAAGAGGGCTGGGCATGCCGTGGTTAATGATGCGCAGACACACGCTGAGACTGCGACATCTCCGGCTCTACGTAGACGACGCTGAACAGGCGTGGTCGCCGTTTATGAGGCACGCTTTCCCGCAGCTCGTCTTCATGACCGAACTGCAGTCGTGGATCAAAAAGAGGCCGAGGAAGGGCGAATGGCACCGCGAGTGTCACGTTGCTCTCAAGCAACAATGCCGTCCCGGTGGACCTTGAACGACTTCAACATAACCAAAGTATTCTATAGGGGATTAGTGAAGGGGAGGTACGACGACGATCTCGGGGCGAACCTGGGCGTTAACGAGGAATACCTGACCCGCCTGTTCAAGACAACTTTCGGACAGGGACCTATGGACAACTTCCAGAGATATCCTGGCCTAGCAGTGCTATCGAGAAGCGCTACCCGTTCGGGATAAGCTTTACAGACATGGCTCGAGAAACACGAGGCCGACCTGTCCGAGATGCAGTCAGAGCGACGAAACCGTCCTGCACTCACTCGTACAGTGTCAAACCATTTCCGACCTATCGCGTGTGGGACGAATTCGTTTATCAACCGAGTCTATCGTGAATATTGTTTTGTCCCCTTCGTTGAAACGGGAAGGAAGGGTCATTTTAATCGTACTTGTGGCTATGGCGAAAGAATGTGCATAGTGGAGGCGTCTGAAAGGTCTAGAGACAAACTCTTTCCTCTCTGGTCGATCTCTCATCAACTTCTCCAAATTTCTTTGAAGAGGAAAGTGAGAATAAAGAGGGAAGCTTTGTCTAGTGAATGTTTCAAAAAAAGATGGGTGAATGTAACAAGGATGGCACGTGTGAATGACGGAGCCAGCTTGAGTATAATCCTATGAACCAAAAAAATAAATAAATAAAAAATAAAACAAAAAAAAGAGAGCCACTTACTGTAATGTGTTTTCTTTTTAAATGACACTATTGCCCAAGGTTCCCATGGTCTTTTCCGTAGGCTTTTCTATCCACGGACAAGCCTAATCTGTTTTCCCTTTTTACATTGACATTTCTGTGATATACGATCCCTATTAATCGGCCCCACTTTTTTTACGATGCCTTTTGATCGAAATTCGACCTTTTCCCCCTCTTCTTCCCAAAAAGAAAAGCTCTACTTTGTATTTTGTCCCTTCTGTATACTGCTCTGCGTGGCCAATACAGAAATCTATCTATCTATCTATCTATCTATCTATCTATCTATCTATCTATCTATCTATCTATCTATCTATCTATCTATCTATCAATAAGCAACAAGGATATCCAGAGGTAATGCAGTACGATCGTTTCAAGCAACTCCATTTAATTGAACAATGCAATCATTATATCAATTTAAATGTAGAGCAATCCTCAGCTGCATAAAGACATAGAATTAAATTAAATTAAAACAGATGGACGCATTAATATAATTTTACCTAAAACCTCCAAGAAGGTAAGGAGATAGACAAAGAACATGCTGTCTTCGCTTCAGCTTATAAGCTACTAAGGTATCAGGAAGAAAGACTTGTTAGAGATCTAGCTTGTCACTGTTTTTTGGGGTCAGCTTTATTTTATAGTCCTGTTTATCAAATCTTTGTATATCAAAATGAAATTTAAAGTTGATAAGCACCGTTGGAAAGTATATCCACTCGCCAGAGAAAAGGATAAATTTCAGTAGAAGAAATCAAATGAAGGGAATGCTATTTTGTTACCATGGATTTATTTTACTTTTTCAAAATTTGTAGCTCAAATATATACCAACACAGATTTATAACGATACTTTGTTAAATAACACCTTTCTCAGTCGATTTTAAATAGCATTTCCCTCATTCGATTTCCTCCACTGAAATTCATCCTTTTCTCTGATGAAATCATATACTTCCCAACGATGCTTATCAACTTTAGATTTCATTTTGAGAGGCAGTATATCCATGAAACGATCAACTTTCAAAACTTTAAAAAATTATTTTTAATGATCATAGCAGTATTTTATCTATATATTTATTAATACAATATTGCTTATATTATGTACTTATCTCTACTGTGATTTTTAAGATATAACTTTTCTTACTTTTTACTCTCTAATATATAATCCCTCTCATTGAATCTCTAACTATATTTTTAAGGTTTTAGACATATCTCATACCAAGTACATTTATCTGACATCCAGTATATACTGTTTTCAAGGAATATTTGATTAACTATAT
>NC_042998.1:171945764-171978264 GCF_006345805.1 Octopus sinensis
CATGACTGAAAGGCATTTAAATAGTCTGAAAACCAGCTAAATTACGTACGACAGTTGCAATTCTGCGTCAAGAGATTCTTCTGACATCTTGTTATGGCATTCAACAATTGGTTTGATATCTCTACCAGATTAAATTATTAAAGTTCTAGGCTGAAAAAATGTATTCAAGGATCAAACAATTGTTTAGAAAAAAATGGTTTCCTGAACGCTTCTGATGAAACAAGCAAAAGTTTTGGAAAAATGCTCACATCATCAGACCAGTATTTAGTGGCCTCATCTTGAATTATGGCATCTCTGCTTACAAGTGGCAAGATTGATCAATCTCGTTTTAAGTTGCCACAGCCTTTCCATAAAATGAGTCCTCTCGACAATATTGACAAAGAACCTGGACAACCAAGTTTCAATGAGTGCGCAGTATCTCACAAATTGCATTCAATCTCTCAGTCAGACTTTACAAGATCTCGGCGACGACACTAATATCATGGATGACGTCTAAGTATTACTCTCTAGTGAGAGCACCCCGGCTAATTAATTGAAAGCACGTATCACAGAAGCTTTTATTTGGGATGAAACGTCATCCGTCTTCTAACAGGAGAGCTATTCATAATAGAGCTGTCTCAGCAGTCAAATTTGCAAACGTTTTGTTGCAGTTAGGAGCAATGTTCAAGTACCATTTGACACAATGAATGGAAATGTCAGAATCCAAATAAATTATAGGACAATGATCTACATAACTCAAGAATGCTATTTAAAGTTAATCTTAGTCTTCCATAGAACTATAGAAATCACGAGGGGCTTTCTGAATGCGCCATATAAGAAAAACAATGACATTCAACTGGAACCAATCAATCCAGATGGTATACGTCAGACAACACTGTAGTCCACGTTAGCGTTATAACGAACTATCGAACAGTGTTTCTAAAGTTTCTAAAATTCTCTTCAGCCCTCTGCTGGGCCATCTCACAATGCTCGAAGGAGGAGATGCACCAATTCTCTGTAAAGCAACAAGACCGACTGACAAAATTCTTGCGCCCTTTATGATTGAAGCTACCATTATGGCTGGCTGTGCCAAGGAGAAACATGTTTTCTTTCCAGGTGTTCACCTCATCCTATCATATATACTAATTTTGTTCAAGAACATTCACTTTCTAATGACATTGCTTTTTTATGATCATCAAGTCTTACACAGTCCCTCAAAATTTCTGGAGTTAACTGACGAGTTCATTCTTCTCTCATAGCCAGCTTTGTGTAACAGCCCATGTGCTTAATCTCCGACAGGTATGGAGAAACCGGATTTCTTCAGGCTAGTAAACCCTGTATCATTATTACTATTATTATTATTATTATTATTATTATTATTATTATTGTCATTTACTTTTAATCTGCATGTTTGATGCAATCACTTGCCGGAGCACACCCAGCGCTCTAGGGCAAGTGAAGGTTAAGAGTTGTTGAAATATAGCTGAAAGCTTGGGGAGGGGAAGTAGAGATATATCTCCATGTAATGCAAACAAACATTTACATTGATAGGGTTTTTCTAAGGATGTGGGCAGTACTTGTGCACAATCTTTTGGATTTCCTTGAGACATGTTTTCCAGGGATATTGTCTAGGTGTTTCTGACATCCCTTTTTTATCATACCTAGGGCACCTACAATAACAGGAACAGTTTTTGTTTTAAGATTCCACATCCTCTGTTTTTCGATTTCCAGGTCCTTATATTTACTAAGTTTGTCAATTCCTTGACAGATACATTTTTATCAGTGGGGACGCTTACTTCTATTAATCTGCAGGTATTTTCTTCCCTGTCTTTCACAATTATGTCTGGTCGATTAGCCTTGATCGTTCTGTCAGTGTTGACTGGTAAATCCCAGAGGATGGTGACATCTTTACCTTCAACAACTGGCTGAGGGGTGGTTTCATACCAGTTAGCAGGAGTGTCGGATTTGTAGTGTTTACATATCTTCCAATGTTATACTGTCCTACCCTATCGTGGCGATTTTTGTATTCGTTGGTGTCAGCACAGGACATCCCGAAACGAGATGGTCTATTGTTTCGTCAAATGTGTCACAGAATCTGCATTTAGGGTCAGTACCGTTTCGGAGAACGTTAGCCTGGTAATTTCTGGTAAACAAGCTTTGATCTTGTGCTGCATTATGAAGCCTTCAGTCTCTGCTTCAATCCAGAGCTCTTCAGCCACTGATGGTTTGTTTGCTTGCCTACATCAGCGTTTTGGCTTCGGAGAATATATTGTCCATGCAGGGGCTTCTGGCTCCACCGCCTCTCAATTTGATTCTGCCCGTTCTTTTTGCAGTCTGCTTGATTCGCTTTGCTTGCTTGGTAGCAGTGGTTTCCGACTCTTCATTTGATTCAAGGTTACTCTAGTTCCCTTTCGAACTTATAAGCTTCCTTGACAATAGAATGCAGCTTTTTGCTGCTTTCGTGTTCGCACACAAGTCGCAGCATCCAGTCCTTTGTACTAGATAGGTACCTGTTCATTCCTACAGTAGAGGTCTTATAGCACAGCTCTAATTGCATCATTCCTCTCCCCCCGCTGCTTCTAGGTAGGTACAAGCGGTCTACATCTGCCTTAGGGTGGTGCATGCTCTTGGATGTCAGTAACTTTCTGTCTTCCTGTCCAAGCGTTGGAGTTCCGTAAGGTTCCAGTTAATGATGTTAAAACTGTACTGGACTACTGGAAGTGCCAGGGTGTTAATGGCCTCAATGCAATTTTGGGAGTTGAGTTCAGTCTTCAGTACAAGCCTTATTCTCCTATAATATTCCTTTCTTATCTTTTCCTTCATAGTAGCATGATGTAACCATCTCCTTCGTTGATTCCTAGGTATTTGTAACTTTCTTGTGGGTCAAGTTCCTTGATGGTAGTGTCAATATCTAATTTAACAGAAGCTGTTTGCCTGAGCTTGCCTCTTACAAAAGTTGCTTTAGCACACTTATCAAGGCCAAAATCCATCCCGATATCATTGCTAAACTTTAACAGTTGTTAGCAGCCCTTCTAGCTCTTGGTCATTCCTGGCAACAGCTTTAGGTCGTCCATATAGAAAAGTGTTTTTATTACCTTACTAAAAACTTTGTACCCATATCTGGTACTATCCAATTCGTTTGAGAGTGGGATCAGTGCCATGCAAAAAAGTAATGGAGAGAGGGAGTCACATTGAAAGATGCCTCGTTTGATGTTGATGCTATTGGACTGGCTTATCCCATTACTATGGCTTAGAAAGAGACGTGTGTTCCACATGGTCATGCTATTCTCTAAGAATTTTGAGACGACAGGAGAGATCTTGTATATCTCAAGGGCCTTGAGTATCCATTTATGTGGGACACTGTCATACACTTTCCTGTAGTCTATCCATGCCATACTCAGGTTTTTTTTTGTTTTTGTTATTATTATTATTATTATTATTATCATTATCATTATCATTATTATTATTATTATTATTATTATTATTATTATTATTATTATTATGAAGGCGGCGAGCTGGCAGAACCGTTAGCACATAGGATGGAATGCTTAGCAGCATTTCGTCCGTCTTTACGCTCTGAGTTCAAATTCCACCGGGGTCGACTTTACCTTTCGGAGCCGATAAAATAAGTACCAGTTGAACATTGCGATCGATGTAATCGACTCATCCTCTCCCTCAAAATTGCTGCCCTTGTGGCAAAATTTGAAACCATTATTATTATTACTATGTGAAAACTCAGCCTATTTTGTTGGATATGATGGAAAGTGTTAACTGTCCATAGCCTATTATTATTATTATTATTATTATTATTATTATTATTATTATTATTATTATTATTATTATTATTATTTTATTATTGAGTGAGAGAGCAGCGCATGCCATCAAAGTGACACCTGGGTAAAATATACGAAGCCCAGTATACTCATCATGACTACTCGTCTGATAAGGGTACACTTGGCACATGCACCACAACCATATGTGCGCGATATGGTGATCTCATCAAGATAAACATCACATGACCTTGCAGGTGGGGCCCAGTTAGAATTTTCTTCTGGCCGAGTAACCCATCCCGCTCAAAAGGTCCCTGAATAAGGGTTGTTTAAGGATGCTGAACGAACCAGCCATGTTTCCAAAGGTGAATTATCCAAACCTCCAACACACGGCTATGATGCTCCCCCACTACTGCTCATGATCAGAGATGCACATATCATCAGCCACTAAAGGACATGGTCAACTGGTTAAGGTCAAACAACTGACAAGCAAATCTGTGGTATTGAGCAGAATATTTGCTGTAGCCCATATATCTGTAGCCCATCTTTTATACCAAGACAAAACAATGTACATGATAACACTTCCAATCAGTTAAGATCAGAAGCCATGAGAGCCACTGCCTGGTACTGCATCAGGGCATTATTATTATTATTATTTTATTATTATTATTATTATTATTATTATTATTACTATTATTATTATTATTATTATCTTTTTTTTCTTCTTCTTTCAAATTTGCTTCCATTTCTTGCCGAGTGTCTTCCCGACTCCTAGGGCAAAGAAACTCATAGTATACATTGGTAGGCCATTAAACTAAACTCACTAGTTCGTTCACTTTTTTTTTTTTTTTGATAGAAATAAAGTTAAATTAAAATACATGGGTAGTAATAGTTCTCACATCGACAATGCTCTTCTCAATACGTGTGATGTACCAGTTAAGAAATCTTTTGCACTTCTTGCAGGGATGGTAAGCCAGGGATTATTTTCATATAATTTTCGGTTCCCTTCTTGATCATTCCTTGCGCTCCTACGATCACTGGTATAGTAACCGCCTTGAGATGCCACATTTTCTCAATTTCAATGAGTAGGTCTTTATATTTTCTGAGCTTGTAAAACTCTTTCGCCGAGATATTATGATCACAGGGGATGCTCATGTCGATCAATAAGCAAACTTTATTGTTTTGGTCTTTCACAACAATATCTGGTTTATTGGCTTTGATGGTTCGGTCTGTATGTACTGGAAAGTCCCACAGAATCGTTACATTTTCTCCTTCAGTTACAGCTTCAGGGTGGTGATTATACCACTTGTCGGCAGTTTTGATATTGTAATGCCGACTTATTAGCCAGTGTAGATATTGGCCAACTCTGTCATGTCTTAATTTATACTCCACTGGTGCTAAGACTTTACATCCAGAGATTAGGTGGTTCACTGTTTCAATCATGTCATTGCAGAATCGGCATTTTGGTTCTGTTCCATTTTTCATCACATTGGCCTGGTAGTTCCGGGTTAATAGGCTTTGATCTTGAGCAGCCAGGATGAAACCTTAGCTCTCTGCTTTTAGCCCTGAGCTCCGTAGCCACTGATGGGTTTGCTTCTGGTCAACATCAGCTTGTTTGCTGCGGGCCACATATTTGCCGTGCAGAGGTTTCTCCTCCCACCTATCAGCCAATTGCTCGTGCGCTTTTTTCGTTGCCATTATTTTCATCTTCTTTGCAACAATAGTTGCCGTACTTCCCTCGGGTTGTTCAGTTTGGGTATCCTGCACGAGATCAATAGGAAATTTTTTGCTTTCCTTTATGATAGAATGAAGCTTCTTTCGTCTCTCGTGTTTTTCCACGAGCTTTAGCATCCAGTCATTCGTTATTTCAAGATATTTGGCCAGTTCAATTGTGGTTGTTTTGTAAGCTAGTTCAAATTGGATCAGGCCTCGACCTCCTTGGGCTCTGGGAAGGTAAAGGCGATCTACATCTGCCTTTGGGTGGTGCATCCTATTACAACTCAGCAGCTTGCGTATTTTCCTATCTATATTCTTTACTTCACTCATATTCCAGTTCAACACATTGTAGCTATAAGTAACAACTGGAACTGCTAAGGAATTTATAGCTAACACCTTGTTACGTGCATTTAGTTCACATTTCAGGACTGCACGAACTCTCCTATAACATTCCTTCCTGATCTTCTCTTTCATGCTTGCATGCTGAATACCAGAGCCTTCATTTATCACTAAATATTTGTATGTTTGTTCTTGCTCAAACTCTTTTATGACTGTGTCAACATCTAACACGACTGAATTTGTGGTCTTCACTTTCCCTTTCTGGAAAGTGACCTTGGCACACTTCTCAAGCCCAAGCTCCATCCCGATGTCATCGCTGAATGATTTCACAGTGCGCAATAGGCCTTCAAGTTCATTATCGTCTTTACCATAGAGTTTTAGGTCATCCATATAAAATAGATGGCTTATCTTTTTATTGGCAATTTTATACCCATACCCTGTTCTGTTTAATTCACTTGTAAGGGGTATTAGGGCTGTGCAGAATATTAAAGGTGAAAGTGAGTCACCTTGAAAAATTCCACAGTTGATGTTTATATTTTCTGAGGCAAGTACTCCATTAGAGTGGTATAATTGGCGATTCGTATTCCACAACGACATATTGAAAGCCTGAAATCACGGGGGAAATTTTGAAGATGTCCAGCGATCTCATGATCCATGGATGCGGTATATTATTATTATTGTTATTATCATTATTATTATTATTATTATTATTATTATTATTGTTATTATTATTATTTGATGAAAACTCACAACTTATTTTGCTGGGTATGATGGAAAGTGTCAATTGTCCACAGCCAGCAGACTAAGATGACACTTGTTTACTGGTCATGCTTCAAGAATCCCGCAAAGAATTCTTGCAGTTCCAAGCAATGCTGATTTTTGTAGGTGTTCTATCTTTACATTTGTACCAGTCATTTTGAGCCATGCTGGTAGTTGAGTGCTGATACTTCTCAATGCCCCAACTTCTACTCTGCTCATTGACCACAGCCTTCGTATTTCCCACTTCAAATCGTCGTAGTTGTTCAGTTTTTCTTCTTTATCTTTGATCCTGTTGTCACCGGGACATGCTATATCGATTATCATGCAACTTCTTCTTCTTCTTCTTCTTCTTCTTCTTCTTCTTCTTCTTCTTCTTCTTCTTCTTCTTCTTCTTCTTCTTCTTCTTCTTCTTCTTCTTCTTCTTTTCTTCTTCACTAGTTTTATTTTTATCACGTGCTTTCACTGCACTACCGAGTGCAGCTCTGTGTGTCTTGGGTATGTGCTGTGGTTCGTTGTGATACTCTAATTCTTACTGTGTTTAAAGTGTTTTACGTAAGAAGTGTGCGGTGCCAAGTAGTACTATTTTCTGTATGTTATATATACTTGTTAGTCCTGGTGTTTTGTTATGTATATTTTTTATCATACCCAATGCGCCTACTATGATAGGAGTTGTTTCTGCTTTTAGACTTCACATTCGTGTCACCTCTATTTTCAGATCTTTGTATTTTGAAAGTTTCTCCGTTTCTTTTAGAGAAACATTGCCATCTATTGGTATTGATACATCGATTAGAAAACATTTTTTTCTTGGTGATCTCTGACAACTATATTCAGCCTATTGCCTTAATTTCTCTATCTGTGAGTATCTTCACATATTCTGCAGTTACTTGTATTTATTTTCGTTACATGTTTTTGGTAATTTCTGGTGAGAAGGCTTTGATCTTGTGCTGCAATTAAAAATCCTTCAGTTTCTGCTTTGAATCCTGAGCTTCTCAGCCATTGATCGGATATTGCTTCGACTATTTCTTTTCTGTTTAGTTTAACCCAGTATTTGCCATGGAGGGGCTTTTCTTGCCATCGTTTTATCATGATCTGTTGCAGTTATTATTATTATTATTATTATTATTATTATTATTATTATTATTATTATATTATTATTATTAATAATAATAATAATAATAATAATAATAATAATAATAATAAGCAAGGCGAGCGCTTGTGATTGCAAAAATGGTGGATAGGTAAATAGAATGCCTTACAGTATTTGGTTACATTTCTTTACACTCTGAGTTCAAAACCTGCTGGGATCGACGCCATCTTTCATCTTTACGGTGTCGATCTAAGTAAAATACCACATAAGTGCCGGGAGAATTTAATGCACTACACTTCCATTCTCCCAGAAAGACAAATAAACCTAGCTGTCTTGTACCTATCTTTAGAAAAAAAATCATTTTTGTTATTACGTGATAGAGTTGGCCGTTCATCACCAGATAAAATGCTTTATAGTTTTTATGTATCTGGCTTTTGATCATCTCTTTACACTGAAGTCATTCAACTTCTTTACACGTTTTGACAAAGCTGTGACATTTCTTTGAGTTTTGTGTTTATTTTCCTCCGTTCCTAAAATTGAACATGTGGTTGAGGAAACGGTTTTTGAAGCTGCTTTCGCAAGTACCGATATATCTTTTACCATTTTTAAGTTACCCACTTGGGATCTTGCCTTATCTATATACGTAATTACTTTGCATAGGTATTTACTGTTAAGCGGACAGTTGTCTTTGATCCAGAAAATGCATCCGGGTTCTAGTTGTTTTGGTTGGTTCTTCAGACATTCTTTGTGCACCTGAAAGTAACAGTGACGTTGGGTTTGCTGTGTTGTTGATTGCGACTGAATAGAAGTTGAACAATATGGTTCAAATGTAATAACTAATGTAGCTAGGGATTTTATGAGCATTATCAAGAGGCACTTATCAGCCATCCATACGTTTTATAAGCTACTGAACAACGTCTCTCTCTCTCCCCCTTCCTCTCCCACCTCTCTCTCTAACGTACATACACGCTAAACGCCCATACACACACATTTCTTTTTCTTTTTTGTTTCACAAACTAGTAAAAAGGCATTTAATACGTATCGTAGAGAATAATTATTTTCTATATACTGTTGGTATATACTCCATTGCTATCAGAGTTTCATGGGAACACTTAAAACTCTGAGTAGAAACACAAAAGATAACAGCTGCGGGCAATATATAATACACACGCGCATGCATACGCAGATCGTACGTACATAGGTACGTACGTACACACACACACACACACACACACACACGTGCACATACAGATCTCTACTCATAACACGCTTATACGTACCACTCCCCACACATATACAAGCAATGGTACCCGCCATTGCCCGGGCGCCGAATATTTGGAAGTATTATTTTGTTAACCAGAAATTACTTGAAGGAAATTTGATCTACTTTTTGTATGAAATTACATTTGTATATATTCTTATTGTAATACAGATATATGTCTAATGTTGAACTATTCTAGATTACTGTGCGAAGCTTTTGAAACTATTTTTATTGATTGTTTGAAATCTTTTGACTTAAGAAAATACTATTTTCATGTTTTACTTTACATATTTTCTTGAAATTCTAACTTGATAAGTGATACACAAAACTTATGTAAGTCTAACAGAAATGCATTTCATTCAGAAAAAATTCTGGAGTTGATAACACTTGTTCTGCAGTTTCCAAGATGACTTTTCAGTCGCCCATCATCACTAAAAGCTGAACGTTTCTAGGAAAACTTCCAGATCCCTGAAGAAATTTGGCTGCTCCACACATGTCGTAGTATAAACAGTTACTAGTCTGAAGGTGGGTCCGCGTCCTGAGACCCAGACTCTTCTGGAACGATACCGCAGCACTGTTTCCCAATCATGATCGACTTGTAGATAAGTAGATCTTGAAGAGCGGAAACTCTGGTCTTGCTAATGGCCACCGCATCTGTATCTAGTGATCTGATGTCGTTGAACTGGAAGTCCTATTTCCAAGGTGATCCCAGTCTAGGTTCAGTTATACAGCCTACTTTCAGTGCAGCCATGTTTGACAGGGAGGAAACTAAGAATGACTATTTACCTTATTTCTGTGGAGGGACAGCTGCTTCATTCTTCTGGTTATATGTGGGTGATTTTACAAGTAGTTCTTTATAAAGGCCTTTGTTAATAGCTCCTTGAGAAGTCTTCCATTTCATTGGAATGTCTTGTTTTCAGTCTGTTATAAGTATATTGGCCTGTTTTTAAGATTTTAATATGAGCTGCCATTTTATGTGGTAGTGTGATCTAGCCATTGTGGTTAATGTTTTAATGTACATTTTTCCTCAAGCCCTTGTTGTTTGTATCTATGACCGTGAAGTTGATGATGCTTTTGTTTGTTTGGTCTGAGAATGTAGTTAGTTTTGTGTTTTCGCTTGTTGTGTTTGAAATGGTGATGTTTCTAGTGTTTGAATTTATTTGTGGTTGTGTCGTTTCGTGAGGTGTGTGTGTTTATTCGTGGGGTTTTGTGTCTTTTCATTTAAGCTATTTGTTTTTGGTTTGATGCAGTGTTTTTCATTTTACTATTTGTATTATCTTGCCCATAACAAGTATCCATTCTGGCGAGTCTCTCGAAAGGATTTCCTGGGGGACCGAGTTTTCGCAGTTGAAGACATATGTGGCTGGAGAAGAAGTAAGTTTGCGCATTTAAGTAAATCTGTATTTGCAGTCTGGTTAACTTGTGCAGGTGGGGATCTCTTTGAATTGTGGTTGTATCGGTGATATTTTTTGTGGGTTGTGGTGTCGGTGCTGTTACTGTTGTTGTTGGGCGTCTTTCTCTTCTTCTTTTTGATACTTCTGTTGCTGTTTTTAGTGCTACTGTTGTTGGTACTGTTGCTGTTTTTGTTGCTGATTCTGCAGTTGGGGAGGATGTTTACAGTAGAAGGATTTTTCTACGATTTTTTCAGTAGAGAGAAAACTCTTAGATGGCTTACATCCCCACATATATGGCGGTATTCGACTTTCTGCCCTCAACTGCTATGAAAAGCTAAAAACAATTTGAGTAGTTGATCAAGTCAGGAACAACTTCCATGAAGTGTTGATCTGTTTGGGCAATTTTCCTTTCTCAGTCGGTGGACTTGCAGAATACTTGTTTTATATTTTCTATGTCGCATATTACGACTTCCACAAGTAAGGAGATATCAGCTCCCGTTGTACTTCAACCACCTTTACTCTTACTTCTCTGCGGTCGAGGTAGGTTAGAATCGGTAGCATCTCATCACTGTTTAGTTTTGTGGTGGAATTTTTTTTCACTGCTTCTTATTCCGTTTGAAAAATCACTTAACTGTGCCAAAATGTTGAAGTGAATCTAACGGATTTTGTGTGTTTCTTAAATGGCTTATAAACACCTTCCACGCTGCAATTGTTTTCGTTCCAGCACATGATCTCAGATCAAGTCACTTGCTATATATATATATATATATATATATATATATATATTCCTTTATTCTTTTACTATTTTACTTGTTACAGTTATTTGACTGCGGCTATGTTGGAACACCGCCTTGGAGGATTTTATTCGAACAAATCGCCCCCAGGACTTATTTCTTTTAAGCCTTGTACTTAATCTATGGGTCTCTTTTGTCGAACCACTAAGTCACGGGGACGTAAATACACCAGCACCGGTTGTCAAGCAGTGATGGGGCGGGGTACAGACGTGCGCGCACGCACACACATACATATACGATAAGCTTCTTTTAGTTTCCGTCAACCAAATTCACTTAGTCGGTCCGTGGCTATAGTAGAAGACACTTGACCAAGGTGTCACGCAGTGGGACTGAACTCGGAACCATGTGGTTGGGAAGCAAACGTCTTGCCACGCACGCCTGTGTATCTATCTATCTATCTATCTATCTATCTATCTATCTATCTATCTATCTATCTATCTATCTATCTATCTATCTATCTATCTATCTATCTATCTCTCTCTCTCTCTCTATATATATATATATATATATCTGTATATATATATATATATATATATATATATATATATATATAAGATCCGAGGATCGAAGTGTAGAAAGAAAGTTAGCTTCAAGCAATAAATATAAAAAACAAAACTACTTTCTGGGACAGTAGTGGTTTATTGAGACGGAAGGTTGTGGACTATTTTCGTATCGAAGAACGATAAGCTGAAAGAAGTTCTTTTTATATTCTACGGTAGGCGGCCAAGGTTGCTGGGTGTGCGAATAAGAGTTCAGAGTTGCGGAATGGAGTAGGAAAGTGGATTTTATCTCGGAAGTGGTAAAATCCATTTCCGAGGTTCCGCTCGCTATCAAACAAATGTAGCCCGAATCGTTCCTACTCCATCCCACAACTCTTGCATATATATATATATATATATATATATATATATATATATATATATATATATATATATTGTGTGTGTGTGTGTGTGTGTGTGTGTGTGTGTGTGTGTGTGTGTGTGTGTGTGTGTGTGTGTGTGTGTGTAGAAACCTGCTTCTTGTCGGAAGAATTCAAATAATCATATGCATACATATGTGTGCGCGTGTGTGTATGTATGTATGTATGTATGTATATATGTATGTGTGTAAGTAGATACGTATAATTGTTTGAATTCTTCCTTTCCTACAAGAAAAAGAGTTTATTATTGTTGGGATCAGGATAGCAAATACGAGAAGTATTGTATGGTGGACATATTTTTAATGTATTCGTAAAGTGCGTTTTAGCAGGTCACTTTTTTTTACCTGAAAATACTAGTTTTTTGAAAATGTTGCTTAAGCCTTTCCTAACGTGGTAAAATGTGAGTTTATAATTAGAGCTGAGAAACCGTAGGTGTCTAAGCAGTTGACCATCAGATTTTGGGGGAACGAATTTTTTACTTCTGCTGAACAGCAGACCTTTATAATTGTTATAATGTATTTGTGTATATGTAAATATGTATGTAATTATGTATGACTGTCTCTATGTATGCATGAATGTAAGAAAATCTGTGTGTGTGTATAATAAAAATCAAAAGCCAAAATATACATGGGCATTCACAATCATAAACATTCACATCACCATCTCAGTTACATTTACTCATATGTATACTATATATACCTGCACATATGTATTAAAATAAATAGAGACAGCTAACAAAAGAAAATTCCAAAAGCGGCGAAAGGAGAAATTATTGAAAAAGCCACAGATATGTGTTAAAAGACGTTGATAAGTCTATTAATTAATTAATTAGTTAATAAATTTATTAATAATTATACAGTAGGTGCAACCAATATGATTTTATAGGAAAAAAGGATCTTTTTAAATAATGCGACATTTGTTTCAGAGCAAGTATCTTGTGAATAAATGCAACACACACATAGAATTAGAAATGAAAATGAATTTCATTAAATCTTAATATCTCATTTTGAAAAATTAAGATGTTGAAATTTTTTAAAAGAAAAATATTTTGACTTCTGGAAATAGTCTTGGATACAAATTTGGTGTAATGCTAACGTCTTAAAATGTACTTTGGTTGCTTTCAGTTTAAGTGACAGTTTCACAAATATGTTACCCGTATCAACTAGTTTAAATTGAGCAATGTTGTAATTTCATCATCATGGGGCCTTTTAGTAGATCAACACTGATCTATTTTGCTCAAAGGGATCAGAAGAAACACTGGTGTATTTATATATCTGAGAAGAACCCATTCTAAAATATTTATGTCTTTATTTGCAAACAAAAAGGGAGAAACTCAACAGATATATTATATTATGTATTTTGATAACCAACTATTATCTGAAATCTGCTATAAGATTTCATGGAACATGCAAGAATATATAAACAGGAGCGAAATAGAGGATTTTTCTTTGAAAGTAAACAAAATACTTTCAAAATAAATGTACCGGAAAATCATAAAAGCAGAAAAGAAAAATACAATTTAAGAAGTGCTTCGCTCGTTGAGTATTATTTGAAAAGGATAGATGAAGCTAAACAAAATGTTCGGGGTAAATAACGATAAGTCTGGATTATTGCCAAAGATGAAGTGAGACAAGTAAAATAATAAAAGAACGTTTTTGTTGAAAGCCACTTCAAAACACAGACTTGTTTTGTAATAAAGATGGCAAATAGCCACAAAACGAAAACTTTAAAATACGTCTTTTATGTTTTGAGCTTAAGAGGTGAACAAGAAACAGAACAATAACAATAACAATAAAAGTAATTTAAAATCTATTTAAGTCAAAAGTAAAATGGTATTAATATCAGTCAACCAATTAATTATAGTTTATTTACCGCTGTTGGATGTGAAGATACATTTAAAATGTAATAGGAGTGATGGTTCCGCAGTATGACCTCAACCCAGTGGCTAGAACAGGTAGAAGAGGTAAACACTGATGACTGGTGAAAATTTTATATGAACTCCAGAACGACTTCGATTCTCTTTTAGGCTCTCTC
This sequence comes from Octopus sinensis, assembly GCF_006345805.1. Lineage (NCBI taxonomy): Eukaryota > Metazoa > Mollusca > Cephalopoda > Octopoda > Octopodidae > Octopus > Octopus sinensis. The sequence goes on from NC_042998.1 coordinate 171,959,817, forward strand.
TCTCTCTCTCTCTCTCTCTCTCTCTCACACACACACACACACACACACACACACACACACACACACACACACACAAAGCAGTTGTTATTGGTCTTCTTGTGAAATCATCTCCGATTGAGCCAGCCTATGTTAAAAATTATTCCATCCGCGACTATTCTTTTTTTTTTCTTCAGGCTTAGTGTATTAGGACTATACCACCCAATGTGTATTTCATGCTTCTTTTTTTTTTTTTTTACACGGTAGGAAAATTTAGTTGCATTTTCTAGCAGCCCGAATGAGAAGTAGGGACTCCTTCGTTTGAATGAGTAAAGCAGGCATAGATGTTATATAACGGGAAAATTTTTTTTATTATTTGCAATACCAAGTCAGCTCTCGTTAGTCTAACCTGCAATGATCAAAGCTACCGTTCTAAATGTGATCATCCCATATTTTTGAGACATAATTTGTCGAACCGTTCTCTAATGTCTTTCCATATTTTAAAGACGGTAGGGTGCGAGTTGAATGAAATTTGGCTGTTCAAAAACACATAAGGTGTTTAAAGAATTTTGAGGGAGTTATATAATGATTTTAATCAATTATTCTATCAATCTCGAATGGATGAAAGTAAAAGTCAAGTTTTGAACTCAGAATATAAAGGAGCATGGAATATATACTGCAAGGCATGAAGATAAAGGGGCAGAAATGAATACCACAAGATACTTTACCAGTCGCTTAATAAGTTCTACGAACCCACCACCCTAAAGCATGAATGAATAGAATTTAGATAAATGTAAAGTTAGCTATAACAGCATCTGCACAGATCTAGGACCAACTGAAATAGTATTTAACCACCCAGAAAGCGTGATACTTTACAGAACGGTAACCATGGGAGGCAATGAAAGGTGATGATGACGGTCACTGCAACCTAATGCTGAGTAGTTTGCAATTTGGATTTTTACCAGTGATTTGTACCACAGATTATATATTTCTAATGATGAAAAAACCTGGGGAAGAAGAGACAAAGATTGTGTTATAAAAAAATAGTAGATTTCGCTTTGATGTGAACTGGTTGGTAAATATGAAAGCTAAGCGTGAATGAATGATGTATGTAGTCTATTTATACCAATTTTGTATACATTTTATTTTGAAGAAAAGGGAGGGTATATAGCCACATGAAACTGTACTGGAAGTTTGAAGTAAACTACAATAATACATAATATGGAGGGATTCCAAAACAAAAAAAGGAAAAAGAAATCTTTTGATTCTCTGGCTGAACAAATGTGCATATTGTACGACACTCCTAGAAATATGACCGAGTTTGATGCTTTAAAAAAAGCATGTATCCAACTAATCAGGGGGTAGAGGGTGATACTGTTGTGGAAGATGTAAGAGGGAATGCAGAATGTCATGATTAAAAAAAAAGGGGTTAAAATTGTAAGTAATAAACGCTATAATGTTAGAGAACATTACTTGGATCTTTTCGGTTTGAACGGCAGTTTTTTCTAGCAGTGTCATATGAAATTGTCATCCATAATTATGACCCTAGAATCGATCTATTGCATTTCAATCTGTTTTAGGGTTAGGGTTAGTTAGGGTTAGGGAGGGGGGAGGGTATTTTTTCTTCATAAATGTAAATAAACCCAATCTGTTTCTTAAACGAGGGACATATTCATACGGCACAGAATGCTTTGTAACTCAGTAGAAGTCACTGATTGGTTGAAATTGCAGAAATTGAAGAAAAAACAACAACAAATATCTTACAAACTATAGAATTTTCTCAATAAAGCCAAGAGAAAAAGATGTTTTATAAACACATTCTACCAGTATACGAAGTTTAAAATTTTTTAGTTAGCTAGAAATTATGTTAAAAACTGCCGTTCAAACCGAAAAGATCCCATTACTTTAATTTCAGTCGCGGATATTGCTCACTGAATAAGTGTACACCAACCGAATGGTTGAAGTGGCATCAACTGAATGGTTGAATAAAGTGTGTTAAATCTTCTTAAAGTAATAAAATGTAAGTTGCCATCATAGCAGAAATACGTTAAATGTATATCAAATGGAGATGATGATATCGTATGAAACATTGAAACAAAAATAACTCATAGGATATCCACTGGATTTTTACCAAGCATCTATCGCTAGCCGAGCGACCAGGTTACCGATTACACTACAAAGCATATCTGCTTCCCTATCTTTTGTTTTCAAACGCCGTAGTATCTCTCTCCCCCCACTCTCTTCTTTTTTTTATTTTACTGTTAAAACTCCACTAGTATCGCAAATATTTCACAGTTGCTTCATCAGATACTTAGCGCTAGCGGGTTGGCTATTCTACTAATGTAAAACATAGCAAGTGCCCAATCATAACCCGATGTTTACAAGGAAGAATTAATAAATATATCTGATGACGTTTGCATTAAAGTTTTGTCTGTTAATTTATAATCAAATAAATTTTACTTTGGTTCCTGGTTCAGTCCCACTTGGGTAAATGTATTCTACTATAGCCTCGAGCCGACCAAAGTCTTGTAAGTGGATTTGGTGAACGGAAACTGAAAGAAGCCCGTTTTGTGTATGTGTGTGTGTGCGCGCGTGTGTGTGGGCGTGTGCGAGTATACATATGTATATATTTGCAAATTCCTCTTACTCACCACATCCAACCTCCCTCGCAGCTTCCCTATTTTCACGTGTAGTATTCTTTCCCCATTCTATCATTTCTCCTCTTCAACCAAAAACGCTTATAACTACCCCACTCAGTTAGCTACTCACCTTTCTCTCCTTCTCTATTCACCTCCCTCAATTCAATTTCATCCACCATCAACACACCTTCATTATATTACTAACTACTGTTACCTTGACCACCGACTTTCACCCCCACACTGTTCACCTCCCTCTATCTTCTCTCAAACCTTAGTAATCCCCCTCCGCCGCCGAATTAGACACTTTCCCTCCCTCAGATAATTTCCATCCCTTTTCTCACTATCTCAACTTCCAATAATTCTATTGGAGATGCAGCACGAATTTTTGTCAGTGAACAGGTCGCAGATTTTGGCGACGAAAATATTTTGACAAATTAAACTTAAATGTTGAAGTGAATCGAACGGCTTTTGTGTGTTTCTTAAATGGCTTACAAACACCTTCCACGCTGCAATTGTTTTCGTTTCAGCACACGATCTCAGATCAAATTACTTGCTATGCGAGTACATCTCCGTAATAATTCTATAGTTATCCATAAACTTTGACACCTATACACATACCCAACAACAGATGACTGCCCTTCAGTTAGTATCTAGCCCGTCCTCCTACTCATCGCCCTACTCTCCAGCTCTACTACCACCTCCCTTAATTATTAACCCTCTCCCACTTCTTGAACTAGCTCTCTTATCTCTTCTCACCATTCCCTTTCTTAACACTCCCCATAACCCTAGCAACCCTAGCGACCCGCCTACGTCCTCCTTCTAATACGGCCAGCTCTTCAAATTTAATCATTCCATCTTTGAACTTCTCTGCGTTACGACCTGAAATGTAAAAAACTTTTCTACCCTGATGATGGCGGCTCTATTTATTCAATGTTGATTTATCGATTTATCCAATGTTGATTGCTTCCATTACGGTCGCATATTGTGATGAACTATATCTACCAGCATTATGATACATCTCCAAGCTTCCAGAAACAGCTGTTGGACTTATAACACATTTCTTCCTCACCTTTAATTTTCTCTGTCTTTTGTACTCTGTGTAAGTTGGATCTATCAATATAAATATCTATATATTTATACTTAAATAACGATCGTCTGAAGGTCTCCCTTTTTCGTTTTCTCTCGTTTTGCATGTATACATATATACATATTTTGCCTGTCACATATAACCCAGTATAATCTACCCGAGGTTTTGTTTTCGTCTACGTGACTTCACTTACGTTATGGGTCAACCTGAGGTTATCTTACTCAAGATGCTTTCAGAAAAATTGAACGAAGTGATTGCGAAATGAACTTCTACACCACATTGCCTTGCCAGTGAGAGAAATAAATAGCGAAATATATTTTCAGTTTCGTTGTGAGCTCAATTTATAGACATTTAATCTTACAGTGGCTGAGTGCTGATTGGATACAGTACCCAAGAGCGAGCAGTTTGTATTCTGTCATAAGGACTGACTGCATTGTGTTCATAATAAAGGGTTCTGATCCTCAACGGCTTCTCAGTTCACCAGGTTGTATATAGATATTATGGTGGGGCTGTAAACAAATACCAGGCTGTAAATAGATACCATAGCTCATTGCTGCAAGCAGCGGGATCATAGTGATCAACAGGAACACAATAAAATTTATGAGTGTTTCGTTAACTTTCAGTGCTGCGTTCAATTCTTCCCGTGGGTATAAGTTGAAGGGGAATGGGTTCCAACAGGATGATTTGCCTAGATATGAAGATAACCCGCTGGGTTATGAGACTCATCACCAAATATTCTCTTACTCTCGTACCTTCTTCCCCACTTCTTTCTCTTTCTCTCTTCCTCACACACATACATTCTTTTTACGCATGTACTTACATAGACACACACATATCGAGTGACCTATTATATTTAGCTTTGTGACGAGAGGAACGCCTCAGTGACTACAGAGAATTGATGTACTATCTGAAGAGAAAGTTGTTATGGCAGCGAGTAAGACAGTAATATTAGGATCTTGTCAGGAAAACGAAGTCCATATGGACCATTAAACGATAGGCTGTATTTGGATTTGAATTGTCTTCAATTGGTGCAGACTGTCACTGGGTTTTCACACTGATAGCTCTGAATCGTTAAGTACTTTTACAGACTTAGAATACTTTCTGTTTATTTATATTTTTTGTTACAGAAATACATTCTAGGTTTGTATTGAGAAATTTAGGAGTTGGAGAGCGAGAACATGAGGTTTATAGTGGAGCCAGTTCCCTCAGGTATATTGTAATATCTCGTTCTTTACACACACACACAAAGCACATACATATTTATATGTGTGTATATATATATATACATATATATACTAGCATGTGTTTGTGTGTGTGTGTGTGTGCTTGTATGTAACTAGTATTTTATTTTAAGTGTATTGCTGAAGGCTTTATATAACCGACTTTTAGAGAAGAGTGACAGCAGTCAAAAGGTTTGTCAGATAATTAATAATAGCAGAAAGGTGAAATACAAAAGAAAAAAAAAGTCCTAACAAGATTGTATAGAAAAGAAACGTGGTTGAACTGCATGTTATATGTTTAAAGAATTATACTTGGACTGGTGAAATGCATTAAATATTGGACTTGAAATCAATCGGATTTTAAATTAACTTTCAAGATTATAATCTGCGTGATATTAGACATGATAATCCTTCATATGAGACAGAAAAGAGAAATAGGCCTACCAAATTGTTGGCGGAGATACCGCGTTGCCCGACGGAACACTTACCAGTGCATCTCTTCAAGTAAGAGACTAACATTTGTTCTTGCTTGGTTAACAGAATTTAAGAAGATAAATTCTGTTAACAAGCTAATTAGTCAATTAACTAGTTCGTATTTCTTTATCGCCCACAAGGGGCTAAACATAGAGGGGACAAACAAGGACAGACAAACGGATTAAGTCGATTAGATCGACCCCAGTGCGTAACTGGTACTTATTTAATCGACCCCGAAAAGATGATTGGCAAAGTCGACCTCGGTGGAATTTGAACTCAGAACGTAACGGCAGACGAAATACTTATTTTTTTACTACCCACAAGGGGCTAAACACAGAAGGGACAAACAAGGACAGACAAACGGATTAAGTCAATTATATCGACCCCAGTGCGTAACTGATGCTCATTTAATCGACCCCGAAAGGATGAAAGCAAAATCAACCTCGGCGGAATTTGAACTCGTCTGCCGCTACGTTCTGAGTTCAAATTCCGCCGAGGTCGACTTTGCCTTTCATCCTTTTGGGGTCAATTAAATAAGTACTAGTTACGCACTGGGGTCGATATAATCGACTTAATCCGTTTGTCTGTCCTTGTTTGTCCCTTATACCGCTAAGCATTTCACCCGGCGTGCTACCGTTTCTGTCAGCTCGCCGCCTTTCAATTAACTAGTTCTAGCAAGATAAGTGAATATGAAGTTTAATATAATGAATCAGATGCTCTATTTATTTCTAAAACATTAAAAACGAAGTGAATTCAATGTTTTGCCTCGTTTTACACATGATACAAAAACTAGATAGAAAGCTTAAGGCTACGCACGATAAAAAGTTTTTAAAGTATAATTTAGAAACTGTATCGAATAATCAATGGAAAAAGTATTTTATCTGTATGTTAACAAAGGACAACAATCAAGCCAATTTAGTACTAGATCTTTAAGGGACTCTATCCACTATAAACACTCAGTGGTATAAACATTCTACATAATACTACTGCAATTACAAAGTACATAAAACTGCAAACTACGCATTATCTGTCACATGTTGTACATGAAATACTATTCGTTTACACAACAAAACAAAAGATACTTGAAATGGACGACCACTTGTTCATACAATACCGGAGCAATGTTGTTCCGACTCAACCCAGACAAATATAAAGTACACACATATGTTGAAATAGCTGCAATATCGGGAGCAACAGTTGTCTAAAACAATGTGTTGGAATGATGTGTAATGTCCACCCTCTGACGTAATGCAGCCTACCTACCCTGATGTAATGCAGTGGCCAACACCGGAGTCTCTAGGTATATAAATGGACTGTGCAGTGGAGTGAGCGCAACATACACAGACTGACACACTGTAAAGGATCCTCTTGCATGTTTCCTCATCATACTAGAAATAGCAAATACTCCCTCACATAACACGCTCTATCTTAAATAAAGAAAAATACATTAGTTAATGTAGTCATTGCTATACGAAAAACGAGATGGCCATTGCAAGAGTGCTTTTGATCATAGGTATGTTTGGTAACTTCTGAATCGAGACTAAACAGAATTAGCCGTACCGGAATAGACTGGGCAGTAGGGTAAGTACTACGAGTCTGGACTGTCACACTACATGATTCATCACTGTATGTCTAAGTGTACTGTGCTGTCATCTTCAAGGCTCATCTGAGACAATGATCTGTGGGACCCCCTAGTCGTTCAACTATTGATCACCAACTCTAACAAATTGTGCGTTAAAAATCAGACTGAAAATTAACTTTAAATATAATCAGTTTTCTATTCTTTATTTCTAACTTTAGTATAGTGTGTCACCTTTTGGGAAATAGTATAATCACTTGAACGGACACAAGTTCTTGACTTGTACATATTTTATAGATTTTTGTAAGAATGAAAAATAAATCGAGTTTAGCAAGATTTGACCTAAATACCACAAAGTGCTTAGTTCAGCTTCCCACCGTGTCTACCATTTATCGCCTTTAATGGAAAGTATAAGAAATATTGATGAATTAACAGCAATATTCTCCGGGGAATGGTGGAGACTATGAGTTATGTTCAATATTTCAAGCTCGGACAGTATTATATATCGAACATCCTTTGTGTTGTGTTATTTATAATTAATTTGATAAATTCCCTTTGATGAATACTCAAGTGTGATAACCTTGATGAAAATTTATGACACCAATATCTTAAACCATTCGAAAGTTCTCATATCAAATTACACATACTTAACTGTTACGATAAAATGTTTGGTGTATTATGATAGAAGTTTTTTTTTAGCGCTCATCTCCGTCTTCATTTAACTATAGCTATCAAAATGTAGTCAGTGTTTTAGCGAAATTTATAACGCTGTAAATTTTGTTTGCTGTAATGAGAAAAGAAGTAGTTTTTACGATATGACAAGAATAAGTTTTCTTATAAGTGCTCAATTTCTCATTGGTTATATATGATTTATAGATTTTATCTTTTACTTGTTTCAGTCACTGAATTGCGGCCACGCTGGGGCACCGAATTGAAAAGTTTAGTCGGACAAATGAACCCCGGTACTGATCTAGAAAAAACAAATCTGGTATTTTTTATTAGTCTTTTTGCTGAACCGATAACTTACGGGACATAAACACACGCACACACACACACACATACACACACACACACACACACATACACACACACACACACACACACACACACACGCACACGCACACGCACACGTATATATACTCAGTCTGATCAATAAGTATCCAGATTGTTGCCATAGTAACGAAGCTAAACGACGCAGAGTAAAGAAACTTGGCAAAAATTGACCTTGAACTCTGCTGTGCATGCGCATTAAGTTTTAACATTCTAGCTCACTTCCGTTGTTTACAGCAGTGCTTGGAAGGAAGGTGTAGAATGAGATCGTCACATTGACCATTACAGAGAAAGTTGCCATGGCGATACCTGTCCAGAGACCTACGCAAAGTTGCAGAAAGTGTATGGAGGGGAGTGTCTAAGTCGCACACAAGTGTACGAGTGGTTCAGACGTTTCCCAGATGGCCCCAAAAAATGTCGATATTGACCAACATTCTGAGAGACCCGCAACCAGCAGAGCTGAGAAAAATATTGCAGTTGTGCGTGCAGCTGTGGGGGAAAACCGTCGAATCACCACCCGTGAGTTAGAGGATGTGCAGATTAGTTACAGTTCCCTTCAGTACATTATCACTGAACATTTGAATATGAGACACGTGTCTGCCAAGTTTGTGCCAAAACTGCTTTTAGCTGACCAAAATTCACTCGAGTTTCAGTTGCACAAGATCTCTTTGATTGTGTCAAGAACGATGAAAACTTTTTGAAATCTTTGCTAGGCCTCTGAGCAGGTATCGCCAAGCTTTTGGCAAAATTTGTTGCAGATTCTCTGATCAACTTTCTCTGTCATGGTCAAGATGGCGATCATACGTTACACACGTTCCTTCCAAGAGCTGTTGTAAACAGCGACAGTGAGCTAGATCGTTAAAACTTAGTGCACATGCGCGGCAGAGTTTAAGGTCAATCTGTGCAATGTGGTTTCAACCTTCGTGCATCAGCTTCGTTACTATGGCAACAGTCTGGATACTTATTGATCATAACATGTATATATATATATATATATATATATATATATATATATGTATGTATGTATGTATGTATGTATGTATGTATGTATGTATGTATGTATGTAGTTGGAACATACGTTTGCCATGGAGTTTAAACATCAATAAACTGTCCACAAAGTGAGTTCTAATTTTCAATTCATACTGAAACCAATTCGAGTTATTTACGTCGGAGAAAGGCATGAACTTAATAAAATCATATAGCAAAGGACTTTTAATCGAAAGCCAGATTGTTAAATTAAATGTATATATTTTATCATTTGGGCAACCAACTCACTCCAAACAACAATTACTCTTACTCTTTTACTCTTTTACTTGTTTCAGTCATTTGACTGTGGCCATGCTGGGGCACCGCCTTTTGTCGAGCAAATCGACCCCGGGACTTATTCTTTATAAGCCTAGTACTTATTCTATCGGTCTCTATTGCCGAACCGCTATGTTACGGGGACGTAAACACACCAGCATCGGTTGTCAAGCGATGTTGGGGGACAAACACAAAGACACAAACACACACCTACATATATATATATATATATATATATATATATATATATATATATATATATATATATATATATATATATATATATATATACATATATACGACAGGCTTTTTTCAGTTTCCGTCTACCAAATCCACTCACAAGGCTTTGGTCGGCCCGGGGCTATAGCAGAAGACAATTGCCCAAGGTGCCACGCAGTGGGACTGAACCCGGAACCATGTGGTTGGTTAGCAAGCTACTTACCACACAGCCACTCCTGCTGTGATACAATATATGTATGTATGTATGTATGTATGTATGTATGTATAGATAGATAGATAGATAGATAGATAGATAGATAGATAGATAGATAGATAGATACAATATATGAAGAAAATTTAACTTGTCTGAATCAGATGTGTTTATATTGAGTCCCTTTTATGTTTTAACTTAACAGTTCGTCAAATAGATTGATAAACTTCAACCAAACTGAAATAACTACTGGATTCATATGATCAATTAAATCCTCAAAAGCAGTGCTCCAGTATGGTTGCAGTCCAATAACGAAAATCAGTAAACGAATGGAAAAGATACATTGTTAATATATCATTCTTGAGCAGGAAACAAACTTAGACTGTGTCAAGTGAACAATAAAAAAACAAGTGCAATCGACAGAGGCAAGTTGTTACGTGTGTATGTGTGTGTGTGCGTGTCAGTGAGAGAGAGAGAGAGAGAGAGAGAGAGAGAGAGAGAGAGAGAGAGAGAGAGAGAGAGAGAGAGAGATCTACGAATGCTACAAATTTGTTCCCTCCTATAGGAAGTTGTCAAACTATTAATTGTTCTTATATGATGGTAGTCACTCGTGGCCCAAAAAAGACGGTTCTGCAGTTTCTTGCTGAAGAGCCTGCCCAAATGATTTGTTTATAATGATCAAACGTATCTGTTGTACATTAACTCACTCCTTCCATCAAATTGACGTTGCCTGAACGAGTGCATGGTTCACCACACGCCGAAGTGATTGCAGATCAACGTGAGATGAAGTATTTTGTTCAAGGACACAACGTATTACTTAGTTGAAAAATTAGAACCACGATTTCGTGATCGTGAGTGCAACACCCTAACAAGCAGGTCATGCACCCTCGACATTTATTTTTCTATACACTTAATATAACTGATAGTGTTTGCCTAAAAGAAAGGCGTAGTGAACGTATGCATGAGTGAGGAATTATTTAGGTAAAAAAAAAAGTACAATATTATGGATTAACCATTGAAGATCAGACTTTTTACAAAGTACCTCGAGGGTTTATTTTGTTGTACTGCTAAAATTTCCTCAGTTTGTAAATTACGTATATATATTCCATCCTTTTTGCGTTTTAGGGTTTAATGCAAAAAATTCGGCCTAAAATATTTCTAGCATAGAAAAGATATAATATGGAACTTAAAAATAAGTACAAGTAGTCAGAAGCGTGAATATGGAAGGAATGGTAATACGTTTTGTGTGAGGAATTATTTAAATGACAAGGAAAGACTGATATGTAGAATCTTGGCAGTCAAGCTTCAAGACTTCTTAATTTATTCAGGTGTTCTAAAGAAAATGTATTGTGGGTTCTCTTTCAAGATGTTTTAAATAAATCACTTCAGTTTTTAAATGATATTCTTAAGTTTACTACAACAACAACAATCCTTTCTAGGTACAAGAGCCCCAAATTTTTTTGGGGGAGGGGCCTCATCGATTACATCGACTCCAGTACTCAACTGGTACCTATTTTATCGACCCTGATAAAGATGGAAACCAAAATCAACTTTGGTGGAATTTGAACTCAGTAATAATAATAATAATAATAATAATAATAATAATAATAATAATAATAAATGATATGACTGATGTGATATGATATGACTGTCCCAATCGATATAAACCTACCAAAAACTGAGCAAATATAAAGATCTTGAAATAGAAATCAGCAAAATGTGGAAGCTGAAGACTAAAACAATACCTGTTGTCATAGGTGCCCTGGGAATGATAGCGAAAGGGACTGATTGCTACCTAACTCAGATACCAGGAAACCCCAAAATGGCAGAAATTCAAAAGATAGTGCTCATGGGAACTGCTCATATCCTACGCAAAATACTCTCTATGTAATCCCAAGGTTTAAAACAAACTTTTTTTTTATTCATATTTTTTTATTTTTTTATTTTTTTATGTATTAGACATTCACTAGTACAACACCAAAAAAAAAAATATATATATGGCACAGAACTTCCAACCTGTTGTCTCTTGAGGTCTCTGGGTGAGACTTGGAGCCAACTTGTACAGACATAAAGCAAAAGTCAAACATAGAATAATAATAATAATAATAACAACAACAACAGCAACAACAACAACAACAACAACAACAACAACACACTGGGATTGATCAAAAAAGGAATTAAAAATTATTCGCTTGGAATGATCAAAAAAGGAACTGAAAATTATTTAAGAATGATCCCTGGATTACCATCCATGCAGTAAGTGCAAAAGATTGTCTTAACTGGTACGTCACACGTACTGAGAAGAGCATTGTCGTTGTGAATTTTCTTTCCTTTTCCCCCTTTATTTTCTTTCTTTACCTTTTATTTTTCCTTTTTCTCTCTGTCTTTCTTCCCCTCTTCCTCTATCACATGACTTTGAAAATGCACAATCTGGTGTGTTTACTTTAATGGTATACAGTGTGTTTCTCTCCTCTAGGTGTCAGGAAGACACTCGGCAAGAAATGGAAACAGAATTGAAATAAGGTGATAATGAAAATAATAATAATAATAATAATAATAATAATAATAATAATAATAATAATAATAATAAGTCTTGGTATAAAAGATGGGCTACAGCAAATATTCTGCTCAATACCACAGATTTGCTTGTCAGTTGTTTGACCTTAACCAGTTGAGCATGTCCCTTAGTGGCTGACGATATGTGCATCTCTGATCACGAGCAGAAGTAGTGGGGGAGCATCATGGCCATGTGTTGAGAGGGATTCTTTGGGGTTTGAATAATTCACCTCTGGAAACATAGGTGTTTCGTTCAACATCCTAAAGCAACCCTTATTCAGGGACCTTTTGAGCAGGATGGGCTACTCAACCTGAAGAAAATTCTAACTGGGCGCCACCTGCAAGGTCATGTGCTGTTTATCTTGATATGAGATCACCATGTCGCGCACATATGGTTGTGATGCATGTGCCTGGTGTACCTTTATCAGACGGGTAGTCATGATGGGTATATTGGGCTTCGTATATTTTACCCCAGTGTCACTTTGATGGCATGAACTGCTCTCTCACTCAATAATAATAATAATAATAATAATAATAATAATAATAATACGGGAATTGAAAGATAGAAAATAATTAATATGACGTCTTTATAATTAAATATTTTGGTTACAACTGGATACTTTGAATTAAAATAAAAAGAATTTACTAAACTTTTGGGGGAGGGGGAGACGGAGGCTTGAATATATATTTTAGCTCACCTACACCAATATTTCACATATTCTGTACTACCAAGATTCATTCTGTTTAAATTTATTTCCTCAGACCAGTCTGCTCCACAAATTTTTAACTCAACTCATATTTTAGTTAAAATAAGACAAACATTAATTTATCGACTTTGCTTTATTCCGACTGAATTACAGAATTTATTTCTCAGAACGCGTGGTTTCGCAATTATGATGATGACAACGTGACTACGCCAATACAATCAAAATTTGGTAGTACTATCATAACAATTACCTAATGTTAATCTATTTAAGCCGAGGTTAATAGTTTTCTTCTTCTTACAATTAAATCAGATACTATCAGTACAAAATAAAGCCAGGGAAAAATATCTAGATGAAGGTTAACAGAATTTAAATCGCTTCAAGGCCAAAGGACTTCAACAACATGCGTCTGTCTCTGCTCGGAAAATAGTTGTCACAGAAAGCAATTGTTGTTTAACTCCTGTGATGTCAGCTGATTTCCTGAAGATGTCCAAAATCAATCAAAACCTGTCATAAGAAAGTGTTAAACATGTAAACAAACCTTCACTGGTATCCCGGCATAGCCGCAGTTTTTATGACCGAAACAAAGAAAAATAAAAGGTAAAAAGTTATCATTAAATAAAAGATAATTTTTTACGCCCTAGGAAGCATCAACGCTTCCTGTCGGCCTTGACACATTTCATGTGTCCTTATGTTTACAAGGGGGAGACAAGTACCTCCACCCAGCTAAGCCTGCATCTAGAGACTAGTTTCTGAGTCTTGATCGTCATCAGTCTGGAGTAGCATGGCTTGCTAGCTGGAGATGGTTGTCTAGGTCGTGTAAATATATAAGAATTCTAGTGAAATAAATCCACTTCTAGTGAATAATCCTCTTATGGTAAGAGTTACTGACGATATCACTAGAGAACATATGAAAATATAAGAATACGTGGTGGACGATTAGTATTTGTATTAATAGAAATATTCAATGTCCTTGGTAATGAAATACCTCGAATTCTTTTCTTCTCAAGGCACAAGGTCCGAAGTTTTTGGGGAGGGGGCCAGTCGATCACATCGACCCCAGTACGCCACTGGTACTTCATTTATCGACCCCGAAAGGATTAAAGGCAAAATCGATCCCGGCGGAATTTGAACTCAGAACATGAAGACAGACGAAATACCGCTAAGTATTTTGCCTGGCGCCACATTTGCAATATCTCAAATTAAGCAACCAAGGTAGATAAAAAAACTAGAAGAAAATACCAATAGTCTATATCACAGAATAAGGTGTTCAAATATAATCATAAAGTGTATAACGAATAATAAATTCGCAGCACACCAGTTATCTTTATATATAAAAGTAAGGTTGTGTGTCTGTCTCCTACGATTTAGATTCCTAACTACTCCCACATTTTGCGGTGCAGTTTAACCAAAACCGGGTATCTTATAGTCGTGGTTCATATCGAGCCCTTCTGGGTGTTAGCGCGCGTCTACGATGAGTCTACGATTTTAAAAAAAAATTTACCATCATTTTTTTCCATTTTAATGCATTTTTTTCGCTATTATATAAGGGAAGTAACTCTCTAAAAATATCTACGATGAGTCAACGATTTAAAAAAAAATTTACCATAATTTTTTTTTCCATTTTTAATGCATTTTTTGCTATTTTTTGGCTATAACTCTCTAAAAATGCTTATATAGTTATTTCCCTTACAAACCCGAGCAACGCCGGGCGATACTGCTAGTATCTTATAAGAAATTTACAAAAATGTACGCTACACTCTTGAGGGGAAATTAACAGCTTTAAGACATACTGAGTGAAAAACGTCATTAGCTAGGAAAATGTATTAAAAGCCAGCCTTATCTAAAAAGTTTGCTGCTAATTCACAAACTGTATAGTAGAGGATTTAAAAAATCATCTTTATAAAAGAAACCCTATTTTTAATTAGACCTTAAATAATTTTGGCTTAAGACTTGGAATTAAAGAGAGATTACTGTGCCAACAATCAACTTCGTAACTTTTACAAAGTTGTGAAACAACTGCATTATGGGAAGAGACGATATATATTAGATATTGATACAAGATAACAACATTCTACAAAAAGTCAATAATATGCATATCTAAAAGGCATGGGAAAGATCAGATTGGGAGACAAAATTAGATTATGTCAACTTTAACCAAGAACGAAAATATTGACTTAGTCGAAAATTATGGGTATAAACAATGCATACCTATAACAACAACAACAACAATAACAACAACAACAACAACAACAACAACGACAACGACAACGACAACGACAACAACAACAACGACGACGATGATGATGACAACGATGATGATGACAATGATGATGATGACAACGATGATGATGACAACGATGATGACAACGATGATGACAACGATGATGATAATAATAACGATGATGATAATAATAACGATGATGATGATAATAATAATAATAATAATAATAATAATAATAATAATAATAATAATAATAACTATAATATCGATAATAAGCAGCCCAAGATGAAGCGATAAAAACAAACAAATTGAGAAAAAATACATATGGAGAGACTGAGTCAGAAAATGTAGAGCATGTGGAACTTGGAACGAGAATGCACCAAGTTGGCACAGGAAGAAGATAAGAAATAGAGACACGACCAGGTTATGAAAGCTTTACACTGGAAACTGTGTCAGGAATGGAGATTTAAAGCTGAAAACACATGGTACAATCATCGAGTCGAATGAGTACTAGAGTCAGAGAAATGTAAGATTTTGTGGGACTTACCTCTTCAAACGGACAAGAAGTCAGAAAGTAATAGGCCAGATATTACAATCATAAATAAGGAAAAGCGAAGTTGTTTACTTATCGACCCATCATTCCCGTTTGATTCCAGGATCGTAAAGAAAGAGGAAGAATAACAAAAAGTATAAATACAATCCCTTAAAGTTTGAAATAGGAAGAATTTGGAGCATGAGATTAGTAAAGGTGGTGCCTATAATAATTGGTGCGTTGGGAACAGTGAGCCAAGATATAGACAAATGGCTGAAGGTGATTGAAATACAATGTCCGATAGAGCTCCCTCAGAAAGTTTGTCTCTTAGAGTCAGTAAGGATTATCAGGAGGGATCTAAGCACTCGAGAGATTGCCGAAAATTTCTGATCACCTAAGGTTACAGGTGGTAACCTGCTACTCACATATATCCTACCAGGAATAAGACCAAACCTGAGCTTTGTTTCTATAATGATGATGATGATGATGATGATGAAGAGGAGGAGGAGGAGGATGGGGAGGAGGAAGAACTTCAGGCGCACTGCAACAAGTCGGAAGCTTATGCATAAATTCTATTCAAGGTGCTTCAACCGATTCATTTAAGACCTTTACTTGCACAACAAGGCGGTCACTAATGAACAGGCAGGTAAAAAGTAGGGTATGGGGAATAAAATACAAAGACAATAGAAGTAAAGTAATAAATAAAAGATCATCGTGGATTTGGAAATAACATAAAACACCGGAAGACTATCAGAATTGTAGTAGTACTGTAGCGGTGAATCGAAACCACATCGCTTAATATAAGGTCAGACATCGCGAGCAAACCACAATAGTTTCACGTAATCGGTCTATTAAACAGCCACTCGGCGTGAAGCTTTTGTTTTCTAGATTGTCTTTCGTGTGCCTTATAAAAGAGCCTGATTGGAGCCTAAACTCTTTGCAGAGCGTTGGCAGCGGCCGACTCATTCACATGTCTCATCTCTTGCCAAGCAGAGTATTGAAAGACAACTGAGCAATATGCGCCTCTATTCTTGCCATAGACGGTTGGAAGATAGCCAAAGCAGACGGTTGCGTAGACGGCCAACACAGGTGGCCTAGGACAAATAATCAAGAACTTCTGTCGCCACAAAAATAGCGCAATTAATTTCAGATATGTTAGGCCAAACGTATGTTGCCGTACCAATTTCCATATCTATCTATCTATCTATCTATCTATCTATCTATCTATCTATCTATCTATCTATCTATCTATCTATCTATCTATCTATCTATCTATCTATCTGTCTGTCTGTCTGTCTGTCTGTCTGTCTGTCTATCTGTCTGTCTGTCTGTCTGTCTGTCTGTTTGTCTGTCTGTCTACATACATACGTACATATACATACATGCATGCATACATACATACATACATACGTACATGCATATATACATACATGCATACATACATACATGCATACATACACACATGCATACATACATACATACATGCATACATACATACATGCATGCATACATACATGCATATATACATACATGCATACATACATACATGCATACATACATACATACATACATACATACATACATACATACATACATACATACATACATACATACCTAATATACATTATAACCAGAAATGACGAAAGTAGCATTAGTTTTTAGGTTGTTCAATTTTTCTCAACCAATCAATTGGTCAATTGTGTGAACCTATCAATAACGAACCTATAAGAACTACTGAAAACAGCTGTAAGTCAAATTTACTACAATAAAGAAAAATATATAATGACCATTATCTATGCCTTGTCTTGTATATCACTCTGTAAAAACCGGTATAACTCGTACACAACCATGGATTTACAGTATAGAATGGCGATGAAATAAACCCTGCCACAAGGATACGTGGCGTTCTTTTCTAATCTAAACCATATTGTTAGCCTGGTGTACTAACAGAGGGCTCATAAAGTATTTTGCCCGGATTGATAATCCCTCACTAATAATTCTCTCTCTCTCTATATATATTTCTTTCGACCTCCTCCTGGTTTGAGAAAGTTATGTCCCCCAACCAAATGATTCTGTAAGCTACGAAACAAATGGTAGTCTGAAGGAGCAAGGTCGGGAGAATAAGGTGGATGAGAATTTTTTCCCAACCAAGTTCTTCGATCTTCTATGACGTGATCTTTGCAGTGTGGAGTCGCACACTGTCCTGATGAAACATCACTCCTATCGATTCACTAAAGCGGGTCTTTTTTTCTCCAAAGCTTGGTTCAAACGCTCTAATTGCTGACAGTAGACTTGAGCAATGATTGTTGCATTAGGTGTTAACAATTCAAAGTGAATTACTCCTTTGCAATCCCACCAGATAGAAGGAAGAACCTTTTTCCCATGAAGTTCCCTTCTCGGTTGTGGTTCAGATTTTTTCCTTTTACCAAGCCACTGTTTATGACGTTTAACATTTCGATAAAAACTCCATTTCTCGTCACCAGTCACATATCTATTTAAAAAGGGTGAAATGAGTTTGCGAGAATGGAGAGAAAAGCAGATGTCAACTTGGGATTTGGGGTTGCTTTCGTACACTTCATGAAGCACCCATTTTCTAAGTTTAGAAACCTTTCCAAATTGTTGAAGATGACGATGAACAGTTGTATGGTTTGAACTAAGCTTTATTACCAATTCTT